>NW_028288946.1:0-327731 GCF_059628265.1 Tinamus guttatus
GGTGGAGAAGTTTGCTCTAAATCAAGAGCGTCTCCTTTGAGCTGCTCTTCAGCTCAGCTACAAGAAGGTGTGGAAACATAATCAGGAATGATATTCTTTTCCTGAGAAGATGGAGCACAAAAGCACTGTTGGGATTCCTTCCAGTGCAGCTGGTACCTTCTCACTGGCCTTGATGAGAGAGCAGTAAGGCCATCCCCATGAGCTGCCCAGAGCTCCCCTCTGCAGGGATGGGCTCAGCCGATTCCCTGTGGAACAAGGCTGTTCTTCTCCATTCTAGGCCTTTCTAGAAATACTCCAGAAAACATTCCCCCTGCTCTCATCACTCCGTCAGTTACTCACCAGGGTTACGGCTGTGGTTAGCAGTCTGGCAGGATTCAATGGAGTGAAGGTTTTGCAGGGGCCCCTATCTTCCCTTTTCTCTTTTTCAGCACTCATTGAACACAGAGGAGCAAAAGGAGGAAGGGTCTTGGCATATGCAAGTCTTTCAGCTCAGAGCCGAAGAAAATCCATTCCCCCAGGTTGGTGTAATGGCACACCAGTGTGTCCAGTGTGTCAGTGTGTCCTGCTGGTTGGCAAGGTAAGCCTCTCTCGTCTTTGCAGAAATCAAGAAATCCAAGCGACACGGATGGCTCCCAGCCATAGCAAGTGCTTTGCCTCCGAAGGCACCTCTGTCAGTTCTGCAACAAGAGCTCTCTGCTGTGTTTTGTTTCTAAAGACCAGTCCAGCTCCCTACTGCAGGACTGAAAGTTACGCCTGAGCGTGTCTAAGGGATTTGTCTAAGGGCAGCTTAACCTTTAGCTTCAGTGCTTCCATATTTCATTGACTGAACACAATTCTATAAGAAACCTATCTAGCTTCCAGCGAGAGAGAACACGCCCTAGGTATGCAACACGCTGGAAGGAAAAAAAAGGGACTGCGTCTTCTTTGAAGCCACCCTCACCCCTCAGGGTGTCCAGTGGAAAGAGAGGAGGATTGAAGCACAAGAATGCACATGCCCTTTCACTGTGTTCTCCCTAACACAGGACTCAAGAGGCAGGAGGATGCTGCTGAATTACCCTTGGGCCTTTGTAGAAATGCTCCAGAAATATTCCCACTGCTCTCCTCACTCCATCACTTACTCACCAGGGTTATGGCTGTGGTTAGCAGTGTGGCAGGATTCAAGCGAGTGAAGGTTTGCAGGGCCACCTATCTTCCCTTTGCTCTTTTTCAGCACTCATTGAACACAGAGGAGCAAAAGGAGGAAGGCTGAGCAGGGTCTTGGCATATGCAAGTCTTTCAGCTCAGAGGCTAATAAAATCCATTCCCCCACTTTGGTGTAATGGCACGTGTCCAGTGTGTCAGTGTGTCCTTCTGGTTGAGCTCTGGGTAAGGGAGCTGGGACATTGGCTCACCAGGCAACAGGGTCCTCCAGCCTTCTTGAATGGCCAGCAATTGGGCTACAAAGCACTCCTGAAATATTCAGGGAGGTAGTCTTTGGACCTGCGTAACCTAATTCTTTTCTTCCTTCAATAGTGACTGATGTGTTTGCCTCCCTTGGGCTAGTGCTGGGGAAAAGAGCCTTCCAGACCATCTAGCTCCCCTTCAAATGCTTGGAGGAACTGGGCAGGAGCTTGATCGTATTGGAGCGGAGAGAGCACTGCAATCTGCTCTCAGTAGTCTCAGGGGCATCTCAAGGGAGGATGCTTTTTGTCACTGTGAGGCAGCATGACGTATGGCAGGAACAGCATTGCTACTGTCTATTAATAGTGTGATAATCAAAGGCAAAGAAAAGAAGACACACTCACACAAAAAAGGAAAGAAAACGGGGCAGCACTGGCTCCTATCACCCTCAACTACCACCAAACAGGAGTGTTGCGCATCTATGCACAGTGTCATGGCTCTGATTAGAGAATGGCAGTGATTGTAGGGAAGTTCAGGCAAGCTCGTACTTCCAAAAATCACTGGCTTCTCATTGCATGTGTTCAACTTGAAGGGGGTTCTGTGTGAGAGCAAACTGCATGGCTGCTCATAGCTGCAGTGGGAAGTGAATTTGTCTTGTCTCGGATGCCATGGCATATGCAAACCTCTCTGGTAAAGGAAGGGCTGAGCTGGGCACTGAACGCGAGTCTCCAGCCACATGCTCCATGGTGCAGTTTCCTCCAGGGGCTGCAGGTAAAATCTGGAAATGTCCCATCTTTGCTGGTGCTTCCCTTCCCTTCCTTTGAGAAGATAGGGGCAAAGCACCCGCGGTTTCTAGGTGCACTTGAAAAGCCAAAGGAATGCAGTGCTTAGTCTCTGCTGAGAATTCAGGTTAGAGAGGCTGAGACAACTGAGCTTGCAAGCAAATAAAGGGGGAGAGGAAATAGCTGCAGGTAATGAGTGTAGCCTCTCTCATCTTTGCAGAAATCAAGAAATCCAAGCGACATGGAGTGCTCCAGTTGTGCGGTGGGTTCAGAGCCTTGAAGAGCCTCCAGCCCATCGTGACCTATTTTTGCAGAGGCGCTTTGGCAAAGCGTAGGAAGGGGAGAAACCTCTGCCACTGACTGTGGCAGCCATGCTGCATGGGCAAAATCACTTGGTGTGCCTCTCCTGCTGGCCATAACCTTGAGCTGTCTGCAAAGCCTTTGTCCAAAGCAGAGCAGAGCCAAGGGAAGCAGGTAGAGAGCACGCTGTGATTGTGCTGCCCATGGGAGCGAGAGCTTTAGGTGGGGGAGGGCAGAATGGTGCCTCTCTTGGTGCCGTCTCTGTGCTGTGCTGGAGGCAGCTTTCCTGCTCTCAGCAGAGAAGTGGGTGGTGGCAGGGGGCCGAGGAAGAGGCGACCCAACCTGTGCAAGCTTGGCTTCCTGCAGTAACCCTCCGAGGCTGCCCAATAGAGAGGCCTCTCATTTACGTTGTTTCAGCGCTTTAGAGTTCTTGTTTGGACGGTATTCCCGGTGCCTTGACTCATGGCAGCTCTGTGATTCCTTTTTGGGCCTGGAATTGACTGACCCTCTTCTCATATCAGCTTGAGAAATCCTGCCTACACATAAGCATCATTGCACAGTGTTCTTTTCGTCCAGCAAATCTGTCATTTCCAAATTCTAACCTCCATTTTCAAAATTAATGTAATTCTAATTAATTTAATCCTGACATTTGGAAATCAATTCTAATATTACAATTCAACCTCTTCTCCTAAGACTACATTTTTGTACTCGTCAGAGTTGGAGATGGACTAGCGCTGAATGAAGATCTATTAAATCTAGCTGCTCCACTAGTAACTAGTATTTTGTGTAATGCCTTTCACGTCATTCTCTTCTCTTTCATGCTCTCATATCCTTCACTGTAACCCTCAACGTCATTTGGGCATAGTGTAAATAGCGCCGTAATTATTCAATTGGAATATCATTCTTGTAGGTGTGGTAAGACGTGCCTGTACCCTCCTGCTCCTTGCCGCAGGGGCTTGCTTAGGAGCAGTTTTTACGTAGCCGATAGCCAAGAAGGAACACACATGAGAGTGTAACTTAAGAACAACACCAGTCATTTTATTTAGAAAACATAAGGGACTACTTAGAAACGGATGGGGCGGGGGGGCGGGGGGAAAGAAGAAACAAGAGTTTTCAGGAGATTGGTGAGGCAGCAGTGCTGGGGAAGGGCAGGATGGGTGCAGATGTTCAGAGGCTGGCACGTTGCAAGAGGGTGTGAGGTCGCCGTAGCAGAGGGAAAGCCTTGCTCCCTACTGGCAGCAGGAGCGATAGCGCTTCTTCGGCGGGAGCTGTTCAAGACACCTTTCCTCTTGAGACTGCGCCGTAGGTGTGGGAGGGGAGGAGGGGGAAGCGAGGCTCCTCTTGCGATTGCCTTTTGGCTTCTGCTTCTGGCTGCTGCCTGATGCTGCTCCCAGCTCAGGAGGAGGGTGCTCGGTGTCTCTGTTGGCCACGCTCGATAGCACATTGTCTGGCAGAGCAGGACTATTGGGTGTGCTGCAGCCGCTATCTTGAGTGTGTGGCGAGGGAGAAAATGTCCCGTGAAAGGCCTGTGCCTTAGACGTGTCAGCAACTCCCATTGCATCCGTGGCCTCAAGCAGACGGCAGTGCTTTGGTGGGAGTGGAGTGCTATTTTTCACCTGTGCGGCCCTTTCTTTGTCACGACGCACCTCGATATACATCTTCCTGTTGGGGGGTAACAGCCTTGGTCTGTTCTTGGTGGAGATTGCAAGCAGCAAGTCAGTAATGCAGATTTGGAGAAACTCGTCATTTTCCAAGAGCTCTATGCATTCTTCAGAATTTTCCTGCAAATCCTCATTGCAGTAGCAAGGGAAGTTCAGTGGCTTGTTTTCTGTGGGAAAAGGGTCGGTCTCGTGAGCCGATGTGCCATGTGCATGCTTGGGAGAGGCCTGTGCTTCTGAAAGAGCTGAGGGTGTCAGATCCCCAGACTCTTCTAATACTTTTTGGGAGATTTTCTCCAAATCCTCAATGCAGTAGAAGGCGATGTTGGTGGGGGCATTGCCTGTGTGATTGGGATGCGTTTTGGGAGGCAATGTGCCATGTGTGTCCTTGGGAGAGCCCGGTGCTTCTGGCAAAGATGTGGGTGTCAGATCGCAGGGCTCTTGTGGAGCTGGCGCCTGGAGGCAGTGGTCAGCCCCTGTGGTGGAGCTGCAGCTGGGCTGCTGCCCCTCATGGGCAGCACAGAGAGGTGCAGGCGCGGGTGCTGGCTGCAGCTCTTGCATGGAGGTGCCGCTGGCGGGCGGGCTGTCCGTCAGCGGAGGAGCAGAGGAGCTCTCGCTTGGCTCCTGCTCCTGCTCTGCAGGGCAGGCACACATGCTGTCGCCTGCTGCACCTCGGCCGCTGCGCTGCGTTTGCTCAGCCCTTGCTTTAGCCAGGCCGCTTGTCTCTTGGAAGGCTCTTGCTGACTTGAGATAGGAAGAGAAAGAAGTAGTTATCCTTTAAAGAAGGAAGGGCAAAGTAGCGATGCTCCAGCTTAGGGAGGAAATGGTGTCGAAGCACAAGCGCTGTCCAGGGAGACTGCGGGTTCCAGAGCAAACATTCCGCCAGAGCCGCTGGCAACCAGCTGCAGGGGCCAAGCAGCCCTTTGAGCCTTGAAAGTCGCAAACACAGAGCCACTGGTGTGGCGCCTTTGCGCCGTGCCATCCCTGAGCAACGACCTCTCCAGTAGGATGGAGGCTGCTCCCAGCCACAGCAAGTGCTTTGCCTCCGAAGTCACCTCTGTCAGTTCTGCAACAAGAGCTCTCTGCTGTGTTTTGTTTCTAAAGGCCAGTCCAGCTCCCTACTGCAGGACTGAAAGTTACACCTGAGCGTGTCTAAGGGATTTGTCTAAGGGCATCTTAACCTTTAGCTTCAGTGCTTCCATATTTTATTGACTGAACACAGTTCTATAAGAAACCTATCTAGCTTCCAGCAAGAGAGAACACGCCCTAGATATGCAATGCGCTGGAAGGAAAAAAAAGGGACTGCGTCTTCTTTGAAGCCACCCTCACCCCTCAGTGTGTCCAGTGGAAAGAGAGGAGGATTGAAGCACACAAAAGCACATGCCCTTTCGCTGTGCTCTC
Source organism: Tinamus guttatus (assembly GCF_059628265.1). Classification (NCBI taxonomy): domain Eukaryota; kingdom Metazoa; phylum Chordata; class Aves; order Tinamiformes; family Tinamidae; genus Tinamus; species Tinamus guttatus. The sequence continues at coordinate 5,522 of NW_028288946.1, forward strand.
CCTAACACAGGACTCGAGAGGCAGGAGGATGCTGTTGAATTACCCTTGGACCTTTCTAGAAATGCTCCAGAAATATTCCCACTGCTCTCATCACTCTGTCAGTTACTCACCAGGGTTATGGCTGTGGTTAGCAGTGTGGCAGGATTCAATGGAGTGAAGGTTTGCAGGGCCACCTATCTTCCCTTTGCTCTTTTTCAGCACTCATTGAACACAGAGGAGCAAAAGGAGGGAGACTGAGCAGGGTCTTGGCATATGCAAGTCTTTCAGCTCAGAGCCGAAGAAAATCCATTCCCCCAGTTTGGTGTAATGGCACGTGTCCAGTGTGTCAGTGTGTCCTTCTGGTTGAGCTCTGGGTAAGGGAGCTGGGACATTGGCTCGCCAGGCAACAGGGTCCTCCAGCCTTCTTGAATGTCCAGCAATTGGGCTACAAAGCACTCCTGAAATATTCAGGGAGGTAGTCTTTGGACCTGCATAACCTAATTCTTTGTTTTCTTCTTTCAATACTGAGTGATGTGTTTGCCTCCGTTGGTATAGTGCTGGGGAAAAGAGCCTTGCAGACCATCCATCTCCCCTTCAAATGCTTGGAGGAACTGGGCAGAAGCTTGATCATATTGGAGCGGAGAGAGCACTGCAATCTGCTCTCAGTAGTCTCAGGGGCATCTCAAGGGAGGATGCTTTTTGTCACTGTGAGGCATCATGACGTATGGCAGGAACAGCATTGCTACTGTCTATTAATAGTGTGATAATCAAAGGCAAATAAAAGAAGACACACTCACACAAAAAAGGAAAGAAAACGGGGCAGCACTGGCTCCCATCACCCTCAACTACCACCAAACAGGAGTGTTGCGCATCTATGCACAGTGTCATGACTCTGATTAGAGAATGGCAGTGATTGTAGGGATGTTCAGGCAAGCTCGTACTTCCAAAAATCACTGGCTTCTCATTGCATGTGTTCAACTTGAAGGGGGTTCTGTGTGAGAGCAAACTGCATGGCTGCTCATAGCTGCAGTGGGGAGTGAATTTGTCTTGTCTTGGATGCCATGGCATATGCAAACCTCTCTGGTAAAGGAAGGGCTGAGCTGGGCACTGAACACGAGTCTCCAGCCACGTGCTCCATGGTGCAGTTTCATCCAAGGGCTGCAGGTAAAATCTGGAAATGTCCCATCTTTGCTGGTGCTTCCCTTCCCTTCCTTTGAGAGGATAGGGGCAAAGCACCCGCGGTTTCTAGGTGCACTTGAAAAGCCAAAGGAATGCAGTGCTTAGTCTCTGCTGAGAATTCAGGTTGGAGGGGCTGAGACAGCTGAGCTTGCAAGCAAATAAAGGGGGAGAGGAAATAGCTGCAGGTAATGAGTGTAGCCTCTCTCATCTTTGCAGAAATCAAGAAATCCAAGCGACACGGAGGGCTCCAGTTGTGCCGTGGGTTCAGAGCCTTGAAGAGCCTCCAGCCCATTGTGACCTATTTTTGCAGAGGCGCTTTGGCAAAGCGTAGGAAGGGGAGAAACCTCTGCCACTGACTGTGGCAGCCATGCTGCATGGGCAAAATCACTTGGTGTGCCTCTCCTGCTGGCCATAACCTTGAGCTGTCTGCAAAGCCTTTGTCCAAAGCAGAGCAGAGCCAAGGGAAGCAGGTAGAGAGCGCGCTGTGATTGTGCTGCCCATGGGAGTGAGAGCTTTAGGTGGGGGAAGGCCGAATGGTGCCTCTCTTGGTGCCGTCTCCGTGCTGTGCTGGAGGCAGCTTTCCTGCTCTCAGCAGAGAAGTGGGTGGTGGCAGGGGGCCGAGGAAGAGGCGACCCGACCTGTGCAAGCTTGGCTTCCTGCAATAACGCTCCGAGGCTGCCCAATAGAGAGGCCTCTCATTTATGTCGTTTCAGCATTTTAGAGCTCTCGTTTGGATGGTATTCCTGGTGCCTTGACTCATGGTAGCTCTATTAGCCCTTTCTGGGACTGTAATTGACAGACCATCATCTAACATCAGCTTGAGAAATCCTGCCTATACTCAAGCATCATTGCACAGTGTTCTTTTTGTCCAGCAAAGCTGTCATTTCAAAATTCTAACCTCCATTTTTAAAATTAATGTAATTCTAATTAATTTAATCCTGACATTTGGAAATCAATTCTAATATTACAATTCAACCTCTTCTCCTAAGACTACATTTTTGTACTCGTCAGAGTTGGAGAGGGACTAGCGCTGAATGAAGATCTATTAAATCTAGCTGCTTCACTAGTAACTAGTATTTCGTGTAATGCCTTTCACGTCATTCTCTTCTCTTTCATGCTCTCATATCATTCCCTGTAACCCTCAAAGTCCTTTGGGCATAGTGTAAAGAGCGCCGTAATTATTCAATTGGAATATCATTCTTGTAGGTGTGTTAAGACATCCCTGTATCCTCCTGCTCCTTGCCCCAGGGGCTTGCTTAGGAGCAGTTTTTACGTAGCCGATAGCCAAGAAGGAACACACATGAGAGTGTAACTTAAGAACAACACCAGTCATTTTATTTAGAAAACATAAGGGACTACTTAGAAACGGATGGGGGGAAAAAAAAAAAACAGAAGAAACAAGAGTTTTCAGGAGATTGGTGAGGCAGCAGTGCTGGGGAAGGGCAGGTTGGGTGCAGGTGTTCAGAGGCTGGCACGTTGCAAGAGGGTGTGAGGTCGCCGTAGCAGAGGGAAAGCCTTGCTCCCTACTGGCAGCAGGAGCGATAGCGCTTCTTCGGCGGGAGCTGTTCAAGACACCTTTCCTCTTGAGACTGCGCCGTAGGTGTGGGAGGGCAGGAGGGGGAAGCGAGGCTCCTCTTGCGATTGCCTTTTGGCTTCTGCTTCTGGCTGCTGCCTGATGCTGCTCCCAGCTCAGGAGGAGGGTGCTCGGTGTCTCTGTTGGCCACGCTCGATAGCACATTGTCTGGCAGAGCAGGACTATTGGGTGTGCTGCAGCCGCTCTCTTGATTGTGTGGCGAGGGAGAAAATGTCCCGTGAAAGGCCTGTGCCTTAGACGTGCCAGCAGCTTCCATTGCCTCCGTGGCCTCAAGCAGACGGCAGTGCTTTGGTGGGAGTGGAGTGCTATTTTTCACCTGTGCGGCCCTTTCTTTGTCACGACGCACCTCGATATACATCTTCCTGTTGGGGGGTAACAGCCTTGGTCTGTTCTTGGTGGAGATTGCAAGCAGCAAGTCAGTAATGCAGATTTGGACAAATTCCTCATTTTCCAAGAGCTCTATGCATTCTTCAGAATTTTCCTGCAAATCCTCATTGCAGTAGCAAGGGAAGTTCAGTGGCTTGTTTTCTGTGGGAAAAGGGTCGGTCTCGTGAGCCCATGTGCCATGTGCATGCTTGGGAGAGGCCTGTGCTTCTGAAAGAGCTGAGGGTGTCAGATCCCCAGACTCTTCTAATTCTTCTTGGGAGATTTCCTCCAAATCCTCAATGCAGTCGAAGGCGATGTTGGTGGGGGCATTGCCTGTGTGATCGGGATGCGTTTTGGGAGGCAATGTGCCATGTGTGTCCTTGGGAGAGCCCGGTGCTTCTGGCAAAGATGTGGGTGTCAGATGGCAGGGCTCTTGTGGAGCTGGCGCCTGAAGGCAGTGGTCAGCCCCTGTGGTGGAGCTGCAGCTGGGCTGCTGCCCCTCATGGGCAGCACAGAGAGGTGCAGGCGCGGGTGCTGGCTGCAGCTCTTGCATGGAGGTGCCGCTGGCGGGCGGGCTGTCCGTCAGCGGAGGAGCAGAGGAGCTCTCGCTTGGCTCCTGCTCCTGCTCTGCAGGGCAGGCACACATGCTGTCGCCTGCTGCACCTCGGCCGCTGCGCTGCGTTTGTTCAGCCCTTGCTTTAGCCAGGCCGCTTGTCTCTTGGAAGGCTCTTGCTGACTTGAGATAGGAAGAGAAAGAAGTAGTTATCCTTTAAAGAAGGAAGGGCAAAGTAGCCATGCTCCAGCTTAGGGAGGAAACGGTGTCGAAGCACAAGCGCTGTTCAGGGAGACTGCGGGTTCCAGAGCAAACATTCCGCCAGAGCCGCTGGCAACCAGCTGCGGGGGCCAAGCAGCCCTTTGAGCCTTGAAAGTCGCAAACACAGAGCCACGGGTGTGACGCCTTTGCGCCGTGCCATCCCTGAGCAACGGCCTCTCCAGTAGGATGGAGGCTGCTCCCAGCCACAGCAAGTGCTTTGCCTCCGAAGGCAACTCTGTCAGTTCTGCAACAAGAGCTCTCTGCTGTGTTTTGTTTCTAAAGGCCAGTCCAGCTCCCTACTGCAGGACTGAAAGTTACGCCTGAGCGTGTCTAAGGGATTTGTCTAAGGGCAGCTTAACCTTTAGCTTCAGTGCTTCCATATTTCATTGACTGAACACAGTTCTATAAGAAACCTATCTAGCTTCCAGCGAGAGAGAACACGCCCTAGGTATGCAATGCGCTGGAAGGAAAAAAAGGGACTGCGTCTTCTTTGAAGCCACCCTCACCCCTAAGTGTGTCCAGTGGAAAGAGAGGAGGATTGAAGCACAGGAAAGCACATGCCCTTTTGCTGTGCTCTCCCTAACACAGGACTGAAGAGGCAGGAGGATGCTGTTGAATTACCCTTGGGCCTTTCTAGAAATGCTCCAGAAATATTCCCGCTGCTCTCATCACTCCGTCAGTTACTCACCAGGGTTATGGCTGTGGTTAGCAGTGTGGCAGGATTCAAGCGAGTGAAGGTTTGCAGGGCCACCTATCTTCCCTTTGCTCTTTTTCAGCACTCATTGAACACAGAGGAGCAAAAGGAGGGAGACTGAGCAGGGTCTTGGCATATGCAAGTCTTTCAGCTCAAAGGCTAATAAAATCCATTCCCCCAGTTTGGTGTAATGGCACGTGTCCAGTGTGTCAGTGTGTCCTTCTGGTTGAGCTCTGGGTAAGGGAGCTGGGACATTGGCTCACCAGGCAACAGGGTCCTCCAGCCTTCTTGAATGACCAGCAATTGGGCTACAAAGCACTCCTGAAATATTCAGGGAGGTAGTGTTTGGACCTGCGTAACCTAATTCTTTGTTTTCTTCCTTCAATAGTGACTGACGTGTTTGCCTCCCTTGGGCTAGTGCTGGGGAAAAGAGCCTTCCAGACCATCTAGCTCCCCTTCAAATGCTTGGAGGAACTGGGCAGGAGCTTGATCGTATTGGAGCGGAGAGAGCACTGCAATCTGCTCTCAGTAGTCTCAGGGGCATCTCAAGGGAGGATGCTTTTTGTCACTGTGAGGCAGCATGACGTATGGCAGGAACAGCATTGCTACTGTCTATTAATACTGTGATAATCAAAGGCAAAGAAAAGAAGACACACGCACACAAAAAAGGAAAGAAACCGGGGCAGCACTGGCTCCCATCACCCTCAACTACCACCAAACAGGAGTGTTGCGCGTCTATGCACAGTGTCATGGCTCTGATTAGAGAATGGCAGTGATTGTAGGGAAGTTCAGGCAAGCTCGTACTTCCAAAAATCACTGGCTTCTCATTGCATGTGTCCAACTTGGGTTCTGCGTGAGAGCAAACTGCATGGCTGCTCATAGCTGCAGTTGGAAGTGAATTTGTCTTGTCTTGGATGCCATGGCATATGCAAACCTCTCTGGTAAAGGAAGGGCTGAGCTGGGCACTGAACACGAGTCTCCAGCTACGTGCTCCATGGTGCAGTTTCCTCCAAAGGCTGTAGGTGAAATCTGGAAATCTGGAAATCTGCTGGTGCTTCCCTTCCCTTCCTTTGAGAAGATAGGAGCAAAGCGCCCACAGTTTCTAGGTGCACTTGAAAAGCCAAAGGAATGCAGTGCTTAGTCTCTGCCGAGAATTCAGGTTAGAGGAGCTGAGACAGCCGGGCTTGCAGCCAAATAAAGGGGGAGAGGGAATAGCTGCAGGGAATGAGTGTAGCCTCTCTCATCTTTGCAGAAATCAAGAAATCCAAGCGACATGGAGTGCTCCAGTTGTGCCGTGGGTTCAGAGCCTTGAAGAGCCTCCAGCCCATCGTGACCTATTTTGGCAGAGGCTCTTTGGCAAAGCGTAGGAAGGGGAGAAACCTCTGCCACTGACTGTGGCAGCCATGCTGCATGGGCAAAATCACTTGGTGTGCCTCTCCTGCTGGCCATAACCTTGAGCTGTCTGCAAAGCCTTTGTCCAAAGCAGAGCAGAGCCAAGGGAAGCAGGTAGAGAGCACGCTGTGATTGTGCTGCCCATGGGAGTGAGAGCTTTAGGTGGGAGAGGGCAGAATGGTGCCTCTCTTGGTGCCGTCTCCGTGCTGTGCTGGAGGCAGCTTTCCTGCTCTCAGCAGAGAAGTGGGTGGTGGCAGGGGGCCGAGGAAGAGGCGACCCGACCTGTGCAAGCTTGGCTTCCTGCAATAAAGCTCCGAGGCTGCCCAATAGAGAGGCCTCTCATTTACGTCGTTTCAGCATTTTAGAGCTCTCATTTGGATGGTATTCCTGGTGCCTTGACTCATGGTAGCTCTATGAGCCCTTTTTGGGCCTGGAATTGACTGACCCTCATCTAACATCAGCTTGAGAAATCCTGCCTATACCCAAGCATCATTGCACAGTGTTCTTTTTGTCCAGCAAAGCTGTCATTTCCACATTCTAACCTCCATTTATAAAATTAATGTAATTCTAATTAATTTAATCCTGACATTTAGAAATCAATTCTAATATTACGATACAACCTGTTCTCCTAAGAGTACATTTTTGTACTCGTCAGAGTTGGAGATGGACTAGCGCTGAATGAAGATCCATTAAATCTAGCTGCTTCACTATTAACTAGTATTTTGTGTAATGCCTTTCACGTCATTCTCTTCTCTTTCATGCTCTCATATCCTTCACTGTAACCCTCAAAGTCCTTTGGGCATAGTGTAAAGAGCGCCGTAATTATTCAATTGGAATATCATTCTTGTAGGTGTGTTAAGACATCCCTGTATCCTCCTGCTCCTTGCCCCAGGGGCTTGCTTAGGAGCAGTTTTTACGTAGCCGATAGCCAAGAAGGAACACACACGAGAGTGTAACTTAAGAACAACACCAGTCATTTTATTTAGAAAACATAAGGGACTACTTAGAAACGGATGGGGGAAAAAAATAAAAAACAAAACAGAAGAAACAAAAGTTTTCTGGAGGTGGCTGAGGTAGCAGTGCTGGGGAAGGGCAGGCTGGGTGCAGGTGTTCAGAGGCTGGCACGTTGCAAGAGGGTGTGAGGTCGCCGTAGCAGAGGGAAAGCCTTGCTCCCTACTGGCAGCAGGAGCGATAGCGCTTCTTCGGCGGGAGCTGTTCAAGACACCTTTCCTCTTGAGACTGCGCCGTAGGTGTGGGAGGGGAGGAGGGGGAAGCGAGGCTCCTCTTGCGATTGCCTTTTGGCTTCTGCTTCTGGCTGCTGCCTGATGCTGCTCCCAGCTCAGGAGGAGGGTGCTCGGTGTCTCTGTTGGCCACGCTCGATAGCACATTGTCTGGCAGAGCAGGACTATTGGGTGTGCTGCAGCCGCTGTCTTGAGTGTGTGCTGAGGGAGAAAATGTCCCGTGAAAGGCCTGTGCCTTAGACGTGCCAGCAGCTCCCATTGCATCCGTGGCCTCAAGCAGACGGCAGTGCTTTGGTGGGAGTGGAGTGCTATTTTTCAACTGTGCGGCCCTTTCTTTGTCATGACGCACCTCGATATACATCTTCCTGTTGGGGGGTAACAGCCTTGGTCTGTTCTTGGTGGAGATTGCAAGCAGCAAGTCAGTAATGCAGATTTGGATAAACTCCTCATTTTCCAAGAGCTCTTTGAATTCTTCAGAATTTTCCTCCAAATCCTCATTGCAATAGCAAGGGAAGTTCAGTGGCTTGTTTTCTGTGGGAAAAGGGTCGGTCTCGTGAGCCCATGTGCCATGTGCATGCTTGGGAGAGGCCTGTGCTTCTGAAAGAGCTGGGGGTGTCAGATCCCCAGACTCTTCTAATTCTTCTTGGGAGATTTCCTCCAAATCCTCAATGCAGTCGAAGGCGATGTTGGTGGGGGCATTGCCTGTGGGATGGGGATGCGTTTTGGGAGGCAATGTGCCATGTGTGTCCTTGGGAGAGCCCGGTGCTTCTGGCAAAGATGTGGGTGTCAGATGGCAGGGCTCTTGTGGAGCTGGCGCCTGGAGGCAGTGGTCAGCCCCTGTGGTGGAGCCGCAGCTGGGCTGCTGCCCCTCATGGGCAGCACAGAGAGGTGCAGGCGCGGGTGCTGGCTGCAGCTCTTGCATGGAGGTGCCGCTGGCGGGCGGGCTGTCCGTCAGCGGAGGAGCAGAGGAGCTCTCGCTTGGCTCCTGCTCCTGCTCTGCAGGGCAGGCACACATGCTGTCGCCTGCTGCACCTCGGCCGCTGCGCTGCGTTTGCTCAGCCCTTGCTTTAGCCAGGCCGCTTGTCTCTTGGAAGGCTCTTGCTGACTTGAGATAGGAAGAGAAAGAAGTAGTTATCCTTTAAAGAAGGAAGGGCAAAGTAGCGATGCTCCAGCTTAGGGAGGAAATGGTGTCGAAGCACAAGCGCTGTCCAGGGAGACTGCGGGTTCCAGAGCAAACATTCCGCCAGAGCCGCTGGCAACCAGCTGCAGGGGCCAAGCAGCCCTTTGAGCCTTGAAAGTCGCAAACACAGAGCCACTGGTGTGGCGCCTTTGCGCCGTGCCATCCCTGAGCAACGGCCTCTCCAGTAGGATGGAGGCTGCTCCCAGCCACAGCAAGTGCTTTGCCTCCGAAGTCACCTCTGTCAGTTCTGCAACAAGAGCTCTCTGCTGTGTTTTGTTTCTAAAGGCCAGTCCAGCTCCCTACTGCAGGACTGAAAGTTACGCCTGAGCGTGTCTAAGGGATTTGTCTAAGGGCAGCTTAACCTTTAGCTTCAGTGCTTCCATATTTCATTGACTGAACACAATTCTATAAGAAACCTATCTAGCTTCCAGCGAGAGAGAACACGGCCTAGATATGCAATGCGCTGGAAGGAAAAAAAGGGGCTGCATCTTCTTTGAAGCCACCCTCACCCCTCAGTGTGTCCAGTGGAAAGAGAGGAGGATTGAAGCACAGGAAAGCACATGCCCTTTTGCTGTGCTCTCCCTAACACAGGACTGAAGAGGCAGGAGGATGCTGTTGAATTACGCTTGGGCCTTTCTAGAAATGCTCCAGAAATATTCCCGCTGCTCTCATCACTCCGTCAGTTACTCACCAGGGTTATGGCTGTGGTTAGCAGTGTGGCAGGATTCAAGCGAGTGAAGGTTTGCAGTGCCACCTATCTTCCCTTTGCTCTTTTTCAGCACTCATTGAACACAGAGGAGCAAAAGGAGGGAGACTGAGCAGGGTCTTGGCATATGCAAGTCTTTCAGCTCAGAGGCTAATAAAATCCATTCCCCCAGTTTGGTGTAATGGCACGTGTCCAGTGTGTCAGTGTGTCCTTCTGGTTGAGCTCTGGGTAAGGGAGCTGGGACATTGGCTCACCAGGCAACAGGGTCCTCCAGCCTTCTTGAATGGCCAACAGCTGTGCTACAAAGTGCTCCTGAAATATTCAGGGAGGTAGTCTTTGGACATGCGTAACCTAATTCTTTGTTTTCTTCCTTCAATAGTGACTGACGTGTTTGCCTCCCTTGGGCTAGTGCTGGGGAAAAGAGCCTTGCAGACTATCTAGCTCCCCTTCAAATGCTTGGAGGAACTGGGCAGGAGCTTGATCGTATTGGAGCGGAGAGAGCACTGCAATCTGCTCTCAGTAGTCTCAGGGGCATCTCAAGGGAGGATGCTTTTTGTCACTGTGAGACAGCATGATGTATGGCAGGAACAGCATTGCTACTGTCTATTAATAGTGTGATAATCAAAGGCAAAGAAAACAAGACACATGCACACAAAAAAGGAAAGAAACCGGGGCAGCACTGGCTCCCATCACCCTCAACTACCACCAAACAGGAGTGTTGCGCGTCTATGCACAGTGTCATGGCTCTGATTAGAGAATGGCAGTGAATGTAGGGAAGTTCAGGCAAGCTCGTACTTCCAAAAATCACTCGCTTCTCATTGAATGTGTCCAACTTGAAGGGGGTTCTGCGTGAGAGCAAACTGCATGGCTGCTCATAGCTGCAGTGGGAAGTGAATTTGTCTTGTCTTGGATGCCATGGCATATGCAAACCTCTCTGGTAAAGGAAGGGCTGAGCTGGGCACTGAACGCGAGTCTCCAGCCACGTGCTCCATGGTGCAGTTTTCTCCAGGGGCTGCAGGTGAAATCTGGAAATCTGGAAATCTGCTGGTGCTTCCCTTCCCTTCCTTTGAGAAGATAGGAGCAAAGCGCCCACAGTTTCTAGGCGCACTTGAAAAGCCAAAGGAATGCAGTACTTAGTCTCTGCCGAGAATTCAGGTTAGAGGAGCTGAGACAGCTGAGCTTGCAAGCAAATAAAGGGGGAGAGGGAATAGCTGCAGGGAATGAGTGTAGCCTCTCTCATCTTTGCAGAAATCAAGAAATCCAAGCGACACGGAGGGCTCCAGTTGTGCCGTGGGTTCAGAGCCTTGAAGAGCCTCCAGCCCATCATGACCTATTTTGGCAGAGGCTCTTTGGCAAAGCGTAGGAAGGGGAGAAACCTCTGCCACTGACTGTGGCAGCCATGCTGCATGACCAAAATCACTTGGTGTGCCTCTCCTGCTGGCCATAACCTTGAGCTGTCTGCAAAGCCTTTGTCCAAAGCAGAGCAGAGCCAAGGGAAGCAGGTAGAGAGCACGCTGTCATTCTGCTGCCCATGGGAGTGAGAGCTTTAGGTGGGGAAGGGCAGAATGGTGCCTCTCTTGGTGCCGTCTCCGTGCTGTGCTGGAGGCAGCTTTCCTGCTCTCAGCAGAGAAGTGGGTGGTGGCAGGGGGCCGAGGAAGAGGCGACCCGACCTGTGCAAGCTTGGCTTCCTGCAATAAAGCTCCGAGGCTGCCCAATAGAGAGGCCTCTCATTTACGTCGTTTCAGCATTTTAGAGCTCTCGTTTGGATGGTATTCCTGGTGCCTTGACTCATGGTAGCTCTATGAGCCCTTTTTGGGCCTGGAATTGACTGACCCTCATCTAACATCAGCTTGAGAAATCCTGCCTATACCCAAGCATCATTGCACAGTGTTCTTTTTGTCCAGCAAAGCTGTCATTTCCACATTCTAACCTCCATTTTTAAAATTAATGTAATTCTAATTAATTTAATCCTGACATTTAGAAATCAATTCTAATATTACGATACAACCTGTTCTCCTAAGAATACATTTTTGTACTCGTCAGAGTTGGAGATGGACTAGCGCTGAATGAAGATCCATTAAATCTAGCTGCTTCACTAGTAACTAGTATTTTGTGTAATGCCTTTCACGTCATTCTCTTCTCTTTCATGCTCTCATATCCTTCACTGTAACTCGCAAAGTCCTTTGGGCATAGTGTAAAGAGCGCCGTAATTATTCAATTGGAATATCATTCTTGTAGGTGTGTTAAGACATCCCTGTATCCTCCTGCTCCTTGCCCCAGGGGCTTGCTTAGGAGCAGTTTTTACGTAGCCGATAGCCAAGAAGGAACACACACGAGAGTGTAACTTAAGAACAACACCAGTCATTTTATTTAGAAAACATAAGGGACTACTTAGAAACGGATGGGGGAAAAAAATAAAGCAAACCAAAACAGAAGAAAACAAGAGTTTTCTGGAGGTGGTTGAGGCAGCAGTGCTGGGGAAGGGCAGGTTGGGTGCAGGTGTTCAGAGGCTGGCACGTTGCAAGAGGGTGTGAGGTCGCCGTAGCAGAGGGAAAGCCTTGCTCCCTACTGGCAGCAGGAGCGATAGCGCTTCTTCGGCGGGAGCTGTTCAAGACACCTTTCCTCTTGAGACTGCGCCGTAGGTGTGGGAGGGGAGGAGGGGGAAGCGAGGCTCCTCTTGCGATTGCCTTTTGGCTTCTGCTTCTGGCTGCTGCCTGATGCTGCTCCCAGCTCAGGAGGAGGGTGCTCGGTGTCTCTGTTGGCCACGCTCGATAGCACATTGTCTGGCAGAGCAGGACTATTGGGTGTGCTGCAGCCGCTGTCTTGAGTGTGTGGCGAGGGAGAAAATGTCCCGTGAAAGGCCTGTGCCTTAGACGTGCCAGCAGCTCCCATTGCATCCGTGGCCTCAACCAGACAGCAGTGCTTTGGTGGGAGTGGAGTGCTATTTTTCACCTGTGCGGCCCTTTCTTTGTCACGACGCACCTCGATATACATCTTCCTGTTGGGGGGTAACAGCCTTGGTCTGTTCTTGGTGGAGATTGCAAGCAGCAAGTCAGTAATGCAGATTTGGACAAACTCGTCATTTTCCAAGAGCTCTTCGAATTCTTCAGAAATTTCCTCCAAATCCTCATTGCAATAGCAAGGGAAGTTCAGTGGCTTGTTTTCTGTGGTCTCGTCGGTCTCGTGAGCCCATGTGCCATGTGCATGCTTGGGAGAGGCCTGTGCTTCTGAAAGAGCTGGGGGTGTCAGATCCCCAGACTCTTCTAATTCTTCTTGGGAGATTTCCTCCAAATCCTCAATGCAGTCGAAGGCGATGTTGGTGGGGGCATTGCCTGTGTGATTGGGATGCGTTTTGGGAGGCAATGTGCCATGTGTGTCCTTGGGAGAGCCCGGTGCTTCTGGCAAAGATGTGGGTGTCAGATCGCAGGGCTCTTGTGGAGCTGGCGCCTGGAGGCAGTGGTCAGCCCCTGTGGTGGAGCTGCAGCTGGGCTGCTGCCCCTCATGGGCAGCACAGAGAGGTGCAGGCGCGGGTGCTGGCTGCAGCTCTTGCATGGAGGTGCCGCTGGCGGGCGGGCTGTCCGTCAGCGGAGGAGCAGAGGAGCTCTCGCTTGGCTCCTGCTCCTGCTCTGCAGGGCAGGCACACATGCTGTCGCCTGCTGCACCTCGGCCGCTGCGCTGCATTTGCTCAGCCCTTGCTTTAGCCAGGCCGCTTGTCTCTTGGAAGGCTCTTGCTGACTTGAGATAGGAAGAGAAAGAAGTAGTTATCCTTTAAAGAAGGAAGGGCAAAGTAGCGATGCTCCAGCTTAGGGAGGAAACGGTGTCGAAGCACAAGCGCTGTCCAGGGAGACTGCGGGTTCCAGAGCAAACATTCCGCCAGAGCCGCTGGCAACCAGCTGCGGGGGCCAAGCAGCCCTTTGAGCCTTGAAAGTCACAAACACAGAGCCACGGGTGTGACGCCTTTGCGCCGTGCCATCCCTGAGCAACGGCCTCTCCAGTAGGATGGAGGTTGCTCCCAGCCATAGCAAGTGCTTTGCCTCCGAAGGCACCTCTGTCAGTTCTGCAACAAGAGCTCTCTGCTGTGTTTTGTTTCTAAAGGCCAGTCCAGCTCCCTACTGCAGGACTGAAAGTTACACCTGAGCGTGTCTAAGGGATTTGTCTAAGGGCAGCTTAACCTTTAGCTTCAGTGCTTCCATATTTCATTGACTGAACACAATTCTATAAGAAACCTATCTAGCTTCCAGCAAGAGAGAACACGCCCTAGGTATGCAACGCGCTGGAAGGAAAAAAAGGGACTGCGTCTTCTTTGAAGCCACCCTCGCCCCTCAGTGTGTCCAGTGGAAAGAGAGGAGGATTGAAGCACACGAAAGCACATGCCCTTTCGCTGTGCTCTCCCTAACACAGGACCCGAGAGGCAGGAGGATGCTGTTGAATTACCATTTTGGCCTTTCTAGAAATGCTCCAGAAATATTCCCGCTACTCTCATATCTCTGTCAGTTACTCACCATGGTTATGGCTGTGGTTAGCAGCCTGGCAGGATTCAAGCGAGTGAAGTTTTGCAGGGCCACCTATCTTCCCTTTGCTCTTTTTCAGCACTCATTGAACACAGAGGAGCAAAAGGAGGAAGGCTGAGCAGGATCTTGGCACATGCAAGTCTTTCAGCTCAGAAGCTAATAAAATCCATTCCCCCAGTTTGGTGTAATGGCACGTGTCCAGTGTGTCAGTGTGTCCTTCTGGTTGAGCTCTGGGTAAGGGAGCTGGGACATTGGCTCACCAGGCAACAGGGTCCTCCAGCCTTCTTGAATGGCCAGCAATTGGGCTACAAAGCACTCCTGAAATATTCAGGGAGGTAGTGTTTGGACCTGCGTAACCTAATTCTTTGTTTTCTTCCTTCAATAGTGACTGACGTGTTTACCTCTCTTGGGCTAGTGCTGGGGAAAAGACCCTTGCAGACCATCTAGCTCCCCTTCAAATGCTTGGAGGAACTGGGCAGAAGCTTGATCATATTGGAGCGGAGAGAGCACTACAATCTGCTCTCAGTAGTCTCAGGGGCATCTCAAGTGAGGATGCTTTTTGTCACTGTGAGGCACCATGACGTATGAAAGGAACAGCATTAATACTGTCTATTAATAGTGTGATAATCAAAGGCAAAGAAAACAAGACACACGCACACAAAAAAGGAAAGAAACCGGGGCAGCACTGGCTCCCATCACCCTCAACTACCACAAAACATGAGTGTTGCGCATCTATGCACAGTGCATGGCTCTGATTAGAGAATGTGAATGTAGGGAAGTTCAGACAAGCTCGTACTTCCAAAAATCACTGGCTTCTCATTGCATGTGTCCAACTTGAAGGGGGTTCTGCGTGAGAGCAAACTGCATGGCTGCTCATAGCTGCAGTGGGAAGTGAATTTGTCTTGTCTTGGATGCCATGGCATATGCAAACCTCTCTGGTAAAGGAAGGGCTGAGCTGGGCACTGAATGCGAATCTCCAGCCACGTGGTCCATGGTGCAGTTTCCTCCAGGGGCTGCAGGTGAAATCTGGAAATGTCCCATCTTTGCTGGTGCTCCCTTCCCCTTCCTTTGAGAAGATAGGAGCAAAGAGCCCGCGGCTTCTAGGTGCACTTGAAAAACCAAAGGAATGCAGTGCTTAGTCGCTTAGTGCTTAGACGCAATGCTTAAGCAATGATACAGGAATATATATTTAAACAACAACAAAAATAACAATATAATAAACAATAACAAGAAAAATAACAACAATATAGTAAACAATAACAATAAAACCAACAACAATATTAACAACAATAAATGCTAATATCAAAGTGTACAGAGAAAAATCCAAAGAAGTTAGTGCTGGTGTCTCTGTGCCGAGAACTTGCCGGCAGCAGCCAAGGTGAAGGGGAGCTTGGCCTGCAAAGGAAAAGGAGGCGTGAGCAGGGCCGAGGAGCATCTCGGGGGCTCCTGTGGAGCAGAGGCTCTTTGGTGGCTGCGCGGGCTCTTTGGCAGCAGCGCTGCCGTCATTGGTGCCCTGGCAGAGGCTTGGTGTGGCCAGCGCAGCCCAGACGCTGGCAGAGGGGCTGAGGCAGCAGGTGCCCAGGCCTTGGGCGCTCCTGCGCCCTGTGCAGCTCTGCCCCGGCGCCGCGGCCCGCCAGAGCGCCCGCACACCTGGGCCAGGCTCCCGCGCGGCTGCTCCCCAAAGGCAGGAGCAGGAGACATTGATGGGAACAGTGCATGTGGAAGAGGAAGGATAAGAGCGTCCAGCAGCTGCGGGGGTTGTACCTGGCTGCTGCCGTAGCTCAGCCATTCCATGGGCTCTGGCGCATTCTCTGAAAGCCCCCCTTTCATGACAGGAGTCTGCAAGAGAAAGGGAGGTGTATGCAGGACAGTTCTCACATCCGAAGGACTCTGGCCCCAGGACCTCTCTTCGTGCATTGGAAAACAGGAGACCAGGAAGGGGCCAGGCCCAGCCCCAGTTCTCCTCATGCAGCCGGAAGCAGCGGCAATACCTGTAGGGCACAGCTGGAGATCTCCCACTCCATAGGCTCCTCTTTGTCCAAGATAACCAGGCCTTGAATGCCGGGAGTCTGGAAGAGAGCAGGAGAGCTTGTGGGGACGGTCATGGTGGCAGCGCTGGCTCTGTGCGCGGGGCCTCGTGTCCCCTGCGTGCGCGGGGCAGGCGGTGCACAGAGCCAGGGCGCCAGGCTCAGGCAGCAGCCCCCGAGGCCTTGGCCACTCCTGGCCCTGGCACAGCTCTGCCCCAGCACCCAGGCCTGCCAGAGCTCCCTGCCACCTCTGCCACCAGCCCTGCGGCTGCTCTCGCAGAGCCAAGCGCCAGCCGTCCCCGCGCAGCCTCTGCCTGCACGCACAGTACCTGCACTGAGCTCTCCCATTCCATTTCTTCGACTTCACATTTATTCATTTTTTTTCAATGTCCTGAGTCTGCAACAGAATGGAATTGTTTACATTTGCAGCCATGAGCACCAAGTGTCGCGCGGTGGCTTTGTGGCCTCCCCTGGGAGGCATCGCGCAGGCTGCCCTGCAGCCCCGCAGCTCCCCTGCATCTTGTGGGCACCACGGGTGGCCCCTGGTGCTGCGCGGCCCTGCTGCTCACCTGGCCTTGCTGCTGCGTGGCCAGCACTGGGGCCACTGTGAGGCACAGCCCTGGGAAGCATCCGTGTTCCCGTGGCGATAACTGCCCCTCCGGGATGTTCCACTGCTGCGTGGGGGGAGGAGGGCAGCAACAGGGGCCAGGGGGGGCTGCCGTGAGGAAGGGTCTGCGTGTGCTGGACTCCCCCTGGCACTGCTGAGCCTGACGACAGAGAGCAGTGCGTGGCCTTGGGCTTGCTGGGTGCCAAGGAGGGCTCCTCATGCAGCCCCATGGTGCTGCTGGCGGCTGTCTGCCCAGAGGCCGGGCTCCACTTGGGGCTCTGCTTCCACCCCTGCAAGCAGCCTTGAACGCCTTGCTCTTTCTTCCCTGCTCCACTCCTGCCCTTACAGCCCCACGAACTAGAGAAAGTTTTGTTTTCCATGGTTGAGACGTGTTCCTTGGTAGCGCAATGAGCGCAAAGGGCCGTTGTGCCCCGGGGCCAGGTGTGCATGTCCTCAGCAGAGCCCTTGTGAGTTGGTGGTGTCCTGGGAGCCCCAGGTGCGCTGCTGGGCTCCTTCTCTTGTCCTGCCGCGCACCTTGCAGGCGCCATGTGCTGTGGCTGAGAGCAGCCTTGGTGCGGCATCTGCACTGGTTGCCCTGCCACGGCTTCCTAGGGCTGCAGAGGTCAGAGCAGGCACAAATGTGCCCTCAGCCGCAGCAGGGACCTGCAGCTGCTGCATCTCTGCCCAGCACTGGGGTAAAAGAGTCACTTCCTAACAGAGGTGAATTCCCAGCCTTTGGGAAAGGACACGCTAGGTGCTTTTGGGCAAGGTGCTGCCAGGTGTAGCCCTCCCATTGATGGAAACCCTCCAAAAGCAAGCAGTGCAACCCCTGCCACCAAAGTGCTGCAGCCCAAAGGAGCATCTTGGTGCTGGCCAAGCTTGCTTGCTGGCATGCCGCAGTGCCCCTGCGAGGCAGAGCGCAGCTGCTGGGAAGGGGCTGACGCCAGAGGTGCGCGGAGGGCTCTGGGTGGCTCCCAAGCAGCCGCAGGGCTGGTGGCACGGGGAATTGGTGGCAGGCATTTGTCTGCTGCCCTGGGAATGCTGGAGGGGAAGTGCGAAGCAGAGCAGTGTTCCCTGCAGGGAGGCACGAGCAGAGGGCTGGGCAGCGAGCTCAGCCCCGTGGCTGTGAGGGCAAGTGCTGGGAGCCCCCTTGCCTGCGCGCGTGACGCCTGCAGAGCCCAGGCGTGCGCAGTGCCCCCGTCGGCAGGAAAGGTGCTGGGAAGCCCTTGCCCCACGCAGGCTGCTTGCACAGAAGCTGCGGCTCGTCTGCCTCATGGCTGGGCCACCAGGGTCCACTTGGACAGTCCTCTCTGGGAAGGTGCTTTGCAGCTGCTTGAAGGGACAGGCTGCCTGGAATCCTGCTGACTCCTGAAGGGAAGGGGTCTCTCCTGCTCCACGGCCTCCATTCAGAGTCATTTTTCAACACTGCAGTACAAGGTCTGTTTGCAGGTGGTTGGGGTGAATGGAGGGGCTCCTGCACGCCTTCGGGTGTGCCCTGCCCATCTTACTCAGATCTTTGCCGCATGGATAGGAACAGGTGAGCTGAATCTTCCCCTGCTGCTTCTTCACCTACTCTCCATGCTCTGAAAGTCTGAGCGTTCCTGGCAGGCTGATAGATGGGAGCTTTGTTCTTGACTTACTCAGCTTGGATTCTCCCAGAGGAGTTGTCCTTCCTTCTGGCCTTCCGTTGTCCTGCCTCGCATTGCTCCCTTCCCTGGGGATGGGCTCTTTTGCCACCCGACTTGCACAGTTCTCTGCTGAAGCTGCTGCAGTCAGAGGCCGGCCAGGCTGCTCTCCCGGCTGCTGCACTAGCACCCTCTCCACAGTGCTTTCTGCTGAGCTGTTTTGTAAGACTCTTGCCTTGGAAGAGTGGATGTTGCTGTTCCAAATCCTTCTGCAGACTTTCCAGAGCATCACTGACAAAGGTCTGTGCACGCATGTCCAAATCTGAGCGGAGCTTGCTAAAGGAGCTGAGTTGCCAGCCCTCAGATCAAGGTAAGGTGGACGGAGCAGGAGATCTCCCCAGTGCTGGAGGAGC
This sequence comes from Tinamus guttatus, assembly GCF_059628265.1. Lineage (NCBI taxonomy): Eukaryota > Metazoa > Chordata > Aves > Tinamiformes > Tinamidae > Tinamus > Tinamus guttatus. The sequence goes on from NW_028288946.1 coordinate 23,850, forward strand.
TGCTGATATCTGAGCAGGCAGGAATACAGGCATGGAAAAGCAGGGCTTTAAAGGAAGCTGCTCATTCCCATGGTTGTTGCCCCTAACCCTCCTCGGGAAGATCAGCAAGTGTGCTTCAGATGAGTGGACAGTGTGTGGCTGGAGAACTGTGTGGATTGCAGAGCTCAGAGGGTTGTTCTAATCGGTGCTGAGTCTAGTTGGAGGCCTGTGGCTAGTGGTGTTCCCCAGGGGGTCAGTACTGGGTCCGGTGCTATTCACCTATTTGCTCAGTGCCTTGCAGGAGGTGACAGCAAGTGTGCACATGAGACAAAGCTGGCCGCAGTGGCCGACACTCCAGAGAGCTGCGCTGCCTTTGAGAGGGAGCTGCAGAGGCAGGAGAGTTGGGCAGAGAGGAACCTCCTGAGACTGAAGAAAGGCAAGTGCAGGGTCCTGCACTGGGGGAGGAAATAGCTTGAGGCTCCAGTACAGATTAGGGGTGGAGCTGCTGGAAAGCAGCTCTGTGGAGAGGGGTTTGGGAGGTCTGCTTGACAACAGGTCAAGCAGGAGGCAGCAATGTGCCCTTGTGTCAAAGATGGCCAGAGGGATGCTGGCCTGCATGAGGAGGAGTGTTGGCAGCAGATGGAGGGGGCTGATCGTGCCCCTCTCCTCAGCTCTGCTCAGGCCACACCTGAACTCTTATGGGCAGAAATATTGTGGGCTCCACAGGACAAGAGGGCTGTGGAACTTGCAGAAAGTGACCAGCTTATTGCCACAAAGATGATGAAGGAACTGGAGCATCTATGTTATGAGGAAAGAGTAAGCAAGCTGGGCCTGTTTATCCTGGGGAAGACAAGAGTGACAGGGAAACTTATCAAGAGGTACAAGGAGCTGAGGCGAGGATGTAAAAAGGACAGGGCCAAACTCTTCTTGGTGGAGGCCAGCAACAGCCCAAGGGCTAGAGGGTGCAAACTGCAACACAGTTTCAATGTGTACAAATTGCAACACACTTTCAATGAGCATATGAGGAAGAGCTTTTTGCCTGTTAGGGTGACGGAGCACTGGAAGCGGGTGTTCAGCGAGGTTATGCAGGCTCCTTCTTTAGAGATCTTCCAAACCCTCCTGAGTGTGATCCTGTGCAACACGCTGTAGGGTTCCCTGCTTGTGCAGGGGCGGCTTGGACTGATGATGTGGAGAGGTCCCTTCCAACGTCAAGCACTGTGTGACTGTGTGACCGGGGAGGGCTCCGTGGGCACTCAGGGCAGCAGCGATGTTGGAAGGGCAGCGGTGGGGTTTTGTCAGGCTGTGAGGCCTCTTCTCCCATGGCACAAAATTGTCACCATGAGCAGCTGGCAGATGGCCCTGCAGACAGCAGAGGGACAGAGCAGCCTCCACCGTGGTCCCCAGCACGGGGCCCTTCCTGGCAGCAGCCCATTTCTGCACCAGCCGCCTCCAGGGACACTGACCCTGTGACACGGTCCCTGAGCCTGTCCCAGCCCTGCGGGGCCCTGTGTCCCCCAGGGGCTTGGGGAGTTTGTCCCTGCATCTCCAGACCCCGTGTCCCTGGGGTGTGACAGCTTCCCTTTGCCTGTGGCTTGGGCACTGCGGGGACATGTTGTGTGCAGCACCCGGAGAGTTGAGAGCTGCCCCATGGTGGGGCTGGGTTTTTTTCCCCTTGGGGCATCCCCACTGCCACACGTGAAAGGAAGTCCCAGAAGGAACTTTTTGCTTCCCTGCCCCTGGTGCACACAGGGCTCCACACACAGACCTGTGGTGGGGATGCCTTTTGTGCCTGAGCTCACTTGGAAAAAATACGCAACATATGAACAATGATACAGGAATATATATTTAAACAATAACAAAAAAGAATAACAATAACAAAAATAACGACAACAATAACAATTACAACAACAATAACAGTAACAACAACAATATGAAAAACAGTATCAACAATATCAACATCTAAGAACTACTGTGACACTACAAAGAAAAAAATGCAATAGTCTAGGGACGGAGTCCTCGTGCCCAGCGCTTCCCAGCAGCAGCCAGGGTGAAGGGGAGCTTGGCCTGCAAGGGAAAAGGAGGCGTGAGCAGGGCCGAGGAGCATCTCGGGGGCTCCCGTGGAGCAGAGGCTCTTTGGCGGCTGCACGGGCTCTTTGGCAGCAGCGCTGCCGTCATTGGTGCCCTGGCAGAGGCTTGGCGTGGCCAGCGCAGCCCAGAGGCCAGCAGAGGGGCTGAGGCAGCAGGTGCCCAGGCCTTGGGCGCTCCTGCACCCTGTGCAGCTCTGCCCCGGCGCCGCAGCCCGCCAGAGCGCCCGCACACCTGGGCCAGGCTCCCGCGCGGCTGCTCCCCAAAGGCAGCGCGGAGCCGCGCCAAGGGGCCGGGCACAGCCCCAGCTCTGCCCGTGCAGCCGGCAGCAGGGGCCATACCTGGGGGCTGCAGCTGGAGCTCTCCCAATCCATGGGCTCCTCCTGGCTGTAGCTGCCCAGGCCACTGCTCCCCATCATCTGGAAGAGAGCAGGAGACATTGATGGGAACAGTGCATGTGGAAGAGGAAGGATAAGAGCGTCCAGCAGCTGCGGGGGTTGTACCTGGCTGCTGCCGTAGCTCAGCCATTCCATGGGCTCTGGCACATTCTCTGCAAGCCCCTCATTCATGACAGGAGCCTGCAAGAGAAAGGGAGGTGTATGCAGGACAGTTCTCACATCCAAAGGACTCTGGCCCCAAGACCTCTCTTCCTGCATTGGAAAAGAGGAGACCAGGAAGGGGCCAGGCCCAGCCCCAGTTCTCCTCATGTGGCCGGAAGCAGCGGCAATACCTGTAGGGCACAGCTGGAGATCTCCCACTCCATAGGCTCCTCTTTGTCCAAGATAACCAGGCCTTGAATGCTGGGAGTCTGGAAGAGAGCAGGAGAGCTTGTGGGGACGGTCATGGTGGCAGCACTGGCTCTGTGCGCGGGGCCTCGTGTCCCCTGCGTGCGCAGGGCAGGCAGTGCACAGAGCCAGGGCGCCAGGCTCAGGCAGCAGCCCCCGAGGCCTTGGCCACTCCTGGCCCTGGCACAGCTCTGCCCCAGCACCCAGGCCTGCCAGAGCTCCCTGCCACCTCTGCCACCAGCCCTGCGGCTGCTCTCGCAGAGCCAAGCGCCAGCCGTCCCCGCGCAGCCTCTGCCTGCACGCACAGTACCTGCACTGAGCTCTCCCATTCCATTTCTTCGACTTCACTTGTATCCATTTTTTAACTCTCCTGAGTCTGCAACGGAATGGAATTGTTTACATTTGCAGCCATGAGCACCAAGTGTCGCGCGGTGGCTTTGTGGCCTCCCCTGGGAGGCATCGCGCAGGCTGCCCTGCAGCCCCGCAGCTCCCCTGCATCTTGTGGGCACCACGGGTGGCCCCTGGTGCTGCGCGGCCCTGCTGCTCACCTGGCCTTGCTGCTGTGTGGCCAGCACTGGGGCCACTGTGAGGCGCAGCCCTGGGAAGCATCCGTGTTCCCGTGGCGATAACTGCCCCTCCGGGATGTTCCACTGCTGCGTGGGGGGAGGAGTGCAGCAACAGGGGCCAGGGGGGCTGCCGTGAGGAAGGGTCTGCGTGTGCTGGACTCCCCCTGGCACTGCTGAGCCTGGCGAAAGAGAGCAGTGCGTGGCCTTGGGCTTGCTGGGTGCCAAGGAGGTCTCCTCACGCAGCCCCATGGTGCTGCTGGCGGCTGCCTGCCCAGAGGCCGGGCTCCACTTGGGGCTCTGCTTCCACCCCTGCAAGCAGCCTTGAACGCCTTGCTCTTTCTTCCCTGCTCCACTCCTGCCCTTACAGCCCCACGAACTAGAGAAAGTTTTGCTTTCCATGGTTGAGACGTGTTCCTTGGTAGCGCAATGAGCGCAAAGGGCGTTGTGCCCCGGGGCCAGGTGTGCATGTCCTCAGCAGAGCCCTTGCGAGTTGGTGGTGTCCTGGGAGCCCCAGGTGCGCTGCTGGGCTCCTTCTCTTGTCCTGCCGCGCACCTTGCAGGCGCCATGTGCTGTGGCTGAGAGCAGCCTTGGTGCGGCATCTGCACTGGTTGCCCTGCCACGGCTTCCTAGGGCTGCAGAGGGCAGAGCAGGCACAAATGTGCCCTCAGCCGCAGCAGGGACCTGCAGCTGCTGCACCTCTGCCCAGCACTGCGCTACAGTGCTCACTTCCTATAGCAAATGAATTCCTGACAGTCGGGTATGAACGGCAAAGCCAGGAGCAGACGGAGCAGGAGATCCCCCTCACGCAGACAAAAGCCCTCCAAAAGCAAGCAGCGCAACTCCTGCCACCGAAGTGCTGGTGCCCAGAGGAGCATCTTGCTGCTGGCCAAGCTTGCTTGCTGGTATGCCGCAAGAGGCTCCCACTGGACAGAGCAACCTCCATCCTGGTCCCCAGATCTTGGCATCTCTCATGCCAACAGGAATGTTCTTGGCATCTCTGACATCACAAGCTCAGAAACAAGAACCTGCTTATCCAGTGTCACCTTTTTCTAAGTAAAGACCAAACTTGGTAAATATATTTTAAGTGACTGACTTTCCCAAGTATGGAAACCTGTGCTGGGCTTGCTGAAGCCAAGGCGCCCTCTCCTTTGACTCTTTTGGTGCTGGGAGTGCGATTGCAGGCTGAGTGTTTGGCTCCGGTTTTATCCGGTTTTATCTCAGCGGCTCCCCGTTTTGTCAGGAACCATGCACATATTCCCTACAGGAGCAACAAATTCCACAGCCTGGCATTGGAATTGATACACATTGCTGGAAAAAAACCATTGTTCCTTTGCAGGCCTGGCCTTGGAGGTTCCCTTCCTTTCCAGAGAGAAATTCCTGCTCTCCTGAGGATGAGCTTGTCCTCTCCTGGCACTGCTTGAGTGCAGGCATTTAGAAGGGGAGCACCTGAGTGTGGAGCAGAGCTGCGGTCCCTGCTGCCTGTGGGGAATGCTCTTTGGCTCCGTGATGTCCTACGATCCTTTTCTCCCAGTTTTCTCCCCCACAAAAAAAGCCACTGTGGAAAAACTGTGGAAAAAAGCCGCAGTTTTCTCCCATAGATGCACATTAGAGGAAGTATGGGGAAAAAGAAAGAGGGGAAAAGAAAAAGAATAAAGGAAAGGAAAGGAAAGGAAAGGAAAGGAAAGGAAAGGAAAGGAAAGGAAAGGAAAGGAAAGGAAAGGAAAGGAAAGGAAAGGAAAGGAAAGGAAAGGAAAGGAAAGGAAAGGAAAGGAAAGGAAAGGAAAGGAAAGGAAAGGAAAGGAAAGGAAAGGAAAGGAAAGGAAAGGAAAGGAAAAAGGAAAGAAATAGAGAAAGAAAGAGAAAAAAAAAAAGGACCAGAAACAGGAAAAAAAAAGAAAAAAGAAAGGAAAAGAAATAGAAAAAGAGAAGAAAAAGAAAGAAAATAAAAAAGCAGAAGGAAAAAGAAAAGGAAAAGGGAAAAAGATGGAAAAAGAAAAAGGAAAAGATGGAAATGGGACTGTGGCATCCCTAGGGCCACGTGTGAAGGGAAGTCCAAAGGGACCTTTTGGTGGCCCTCACTTGCCCCTAGTGTTTGGAATATTGGGCCTACACACAGACACCTGCAGTGGGGATGATTTTAGTGCCTGAGATCACTTGGATAAAATAAGCAACACTAAAACAGTGATACAGGAATACATATTTAAACAACAATAAAAATAGAACAATATAAGAAACAATAACAACAACAATAATAAAAACAATATCAATAAAACTAACAACAAGAATATCAACAATATCAACAAAAACAAATACTACTATAAAAGATTCTTCAGGGACTGCCGAGGCCCACCATCGCGAGACGGAATTAACGACACTTCAATGTGAAGCAGGTTTGATTCGCCTTACTATTGTCTGCTATGTAGCTTTATACAATTCCAACACCCGTAAACGCAGACATGCGCTAAGCAACAGCACTCCCATTGGTTAGACTATAGTGTCCATGCATAGCTAGCTTGCAGCTGACTGGTGTTCTTCTCGATGCTCTGTTGCTGGGCCTCCCGGACGCTTATCTGGCTATGGCTGGCTTAATTCATTAAAAGTTGCTAACAGGCGTTATCTTCTCCTCTGGGTGACCTTGGTTCCCATCACTTCAGCTCCTCATATTCTTGTAAAATCGCCAAGGCCCCAACATTTCCCCCTCTTTTTTCAAAAACAGAATTAGTGATATTATGCATCAAGTGTTGCAAGCATTGGCAAAAGCAAGGCAACATAGTCACAAGCATGAGTATAACCATCCCAATCACGCACAAGTGGTACAAAATTCCTGTAATCCATGGTCCTAAGCCTAGCGATCTGAGCCAATCTTCTAATACCCAACTTTCTTCCTTTAACTTATGCAGCCCTTCCCTCAAGAGCACAATCTTTTTATGGATAGACTCTGAATGATCGGACAAGTTTAAATAACACATACCCTCAAAATCCATGCCCATGTGCTAATAACAGAAAATCTATTGCGGCTCTATTCTGCAGAACTGCATGATTAACGCTAGCTACATCTTGCGATAGCTGGTCTAAAATGTCTGATGTTAAATTTAACTCATTCTTTGTCCAGCATGCTAACTGCTTTAAGGAAGTCATTGTTCGGGCGGCGATGCCCCCTGGGAGAAGCAGGGACACAAAGACAGTTTTTTACCCTTGACCAAACCTTTGGATCTCCGACTTCTGTACAATCTGACTCATGTATTGATCCTTTTTTCCTTTTGGATACAAAGGTCATCACTTGGTATATATTAGGATGAAATAAGCTCAGTTTCCCCAGATAACATGGACCTCCTTGTGGACCGGATGGTATTCCGTTCCATGCCCGATCTCCGCATATAAAAAACACTCCTGGTGGTAGCCGTTTTGCAGAGCAGTTTGTTAAATTACATTGGGTATATGTGTGAAGAGAAACATCATTAATTTTCAGCCTCGAGTTAACCGCCGCCCATTGCGATGTACTTTCTTCAAGTGTGCCTTCGCTATGCGGTTCAAAACTAGCCCATCCACCATTTCGGGTGGTATTTGTGGCATTTAAACTTCCCAACAAGTCTAATTCCTCCGGCGGGGAAGTCAGAGTGCCATTCAGACTTTTCATGATTTCACACTGCCAGCACGCGTCTAACTGTTCTGCCGTTCGCCCTAATTGGTAAGGGCACACAGTGGTATTTAATAGAGTATCATTAAGCAGAGCAAAATTAGCTACATACCCATTGAATTCCTGAGGTTGCCAAGCAGGGACACCTATCAAGCAAGTGCGGAAAGGGTCTCCTGGACATTGCAAGCTGAGACAGAAGGCATTTTGGCCTGTCTGATTAGCTATGGTGACCCAAATGTTCTCCCTCTGCTGAATTTCTGTCCGCCATTTCCCCTGCACTATCCCTGTCACCGTTATCAAGATGCTCACCAAGCAGCTGAGCCTGGTCCATTCTGACATCCTGGTCCATCAACTCTTTCTTCCGCAACCACGGCCGTACCCACTTGGCCGGTACCCAGGTCGCTCCGTCTCCTGCAAGTACACAAGCATAAACCCGTCCCCACGTAACTAACTCAACTGGACCTTCCCAGATCTGTTTCTGCGGCCAGAAAACTTCTACCTACACCTTTTTTCCTGAAAGATCAGCTGAGTTTTCAGAAAAATGGGTGAAAACAGGTATGTTATCATCATTTCGAGGGTTAAGCCAATTTAAGACAGAGCATGCTTTGCTGATTAATTCGTAGGGACCCTTCTCCCCCTCTTTTTTCAAAGCAAACAATAATTGTTTTAAATTTCGATGGTGACGCTCGATAATGGCCTGACCACCGGAATTATAAGGGATACCCGTTTGATGGGTTATTCCCCATTGCTGGAAAAAGGTTTTACAGGTGTTACTCTTATACACGGGTGCGTTATCTGTCCTTCTGATGTCAGCCTTTCCTAGGATGGCAATTGCCTGAGCCCAATGTTTGCAGGCCGACTTGGCATTTGTGGAAGTGGCAGGGATCGCCCAGAGAGCCTTCGAGCAGGTATCCACAGTAACATGTAAATACTTCAGTCGCCCAAAGGATGCAAATTCTGTAACATCCGACTGCCGTATCTGCCTTGGTTGTCACCCTCTTGGGTTGGTACCCATTTCCTGTAAAGGGGTCAATCTTGCACAATCAGGACAGGCAGCAATAATAGCGTGAGTTGCTGCTCGGGAGATTTTAAATTCGCGTTGTAACGCTCGAGCAGACTGATGGCAAAATGAGCGAGAAGTTGATGCCTGCTGTTCCGCCGAACAGGGAATACCTGCTGCCGACACGGCACTATCTATGACTGCATTGCCTTCTGTTAAAGGGCCAGGGAGTGCAGTATGGCTACGGATATGTGACACCCAAAAAGCATGCTTCCTTTGTTGGGTGATGTTCCAAAGCTGAACAAACAAGGCTTGGAGACTATGGTTGTTTACATGCCCTATAATTGCCCTATGGATTCGTTGAACAATGCCTACCACATACAGGGAATCGATGACTATATTCATGGGTCGATCGTGAAAGGTTAGAAATGCCCAAACTACGGCTTTTAGTTCTGGGACCTGCACAGATGCGGTCTCCCTCCAGATTTGAGTTTTCCAAAGATCTAACTCCGGGAAAGCGTACCCATATTTTCCAGTTCTGCTACTAGCATCCGTGAACACAGTAATCGCATTTGACAATGGTCTTGAGCTCTGGATTTCTCATTCTTCCAGCTCCAAAGAGGTGTGGAAGAGGGGATGCTTAGGATAGTGATTGTCCACTCTAATTCCCTGAATGGCTAAGGCAAATTCTACGCTTTTCAAGTACCATTCTTCAGCTAGCTCCAGAGCCTTTAGAGGCAGTATAATACTGTCAGGCTCTCTGCCGGCAATTGTTCATAAACGTTGCCGGGCTTTCAAAATTCCCAACCCAATTGCCTCATGCCTCTGAGTTAAGGTGCGTCGTAGGTGACTCGGGAGAAAAACCCATTCAAGTACAAACAGGATCCCCTTCTCGTTTATCTGGGTGATGATTATCACCACCTCCCTTTCTCAGTTGTAGACCACCAGGGATATTGGTAATCTTTCCTGGAATCTGTAGGCAGCTGTTTCGGCTATCTTTTCCTCAATCTGTTCGAGGGCTGAGGCAGCCTTTGTAGTTAAGCTCCACTTTTCCACAGGCTCTTTAGCTCCCCTGAGAAGTTGAAACAACGGCTCCATTTCCTCATTCGTAATACCGCAAAAATTCCTGATCCATTGTATGTCTCCCACTAATTTTTGCACACAGTTAACAGTGTCAATTTCTGTCCGCAATTTAAGCTTCTGGGGTCTAATTCTGGCCTCCGTGATAACCATGCCCAAATAATTCCAAGGAGCTTCCCTTTGAACCTTTTCAGAGGCAACGGCCAAGCCAAATCCCTTTAAACAGTTAATTAATTCCTCTTCCTGCTCAGCTGGTAAAACTTCAGGGCTTGCTACTAGGATATCGTCCATATAGTGGTACGTAATCAAATCTGGGTGATTTTCCCTCCACGGTTTCGGGGCCAAATTCACAAACCAATGGCAGATGGTTGGCGAATTTTTCATTCCCTGGGGAAGAACTACCCACTGGTATCGCTCTGATGGGCCTTCCCTGTTGATTGTAGGAACCGTGAAGGCAAATTTTTCACTGTCCTCCGGGTCGAGGGGTATTGTAAAGAAACAATCTTTTAGATCAATTATTAGCAAACTCCATGCCTGTGGGAGCATACCAGGTGAGCCAAGCCTGGTTGTAGGGCTCCCATGTTTTCCAGGCACGCGTTAACAGCTCGGAGATCATGCAACAACCTCCACTTTCCTGACTTTTTCCTAACGGTGAAAATAGGGGTGTTCCAAGGACTCGTGGATGGCTTAATGTGACCTTGGTCTAACTGTTCTTTGACTAGTTCCTTTAGGTGACGTAGCTTTTCCTCTGGCAGCGGCCATTGGTCCACCCACACAGGGTCCTTTGTGATCCATGTTAACTTTAAGGCAGGGCGGAAGCTGCCCCCAATGGCCGCTAGGGAAAAGGTGTCTGCAAGATGACTCCCCACTGGGCCAGAACATCCCTTCCCAGCAGCCACAACGATGTGCACATCACATAAGGCTTTATCATGGCTCTATTTCCCTCTTTATCCATAACTGTTACAAAACATCGATTAACCTGCGTAGGAGATTGCCCTCCGATACCTGTCACAGGAGCATCAACCTCTTGCAGATCCCACTGTGGTGGCCATGCAAACTTGGGAACGACAGTGATATCTGAACCTGTATCAATCATCATGGCAACATCAGTAAAACGGACATCGTCCGGTCCCATCATACTCACGAGTCTTGTCGGACGCTGAGTAGTTATCTTTTCACAAAAGGTGACTCGGGGGGGTCCAGAAGATCCAAAGCCCTTGTTTCCATGCTGGGCCTGTCCAGGATTAGGAACTATGGCTCGAAAAGGTATCAGTTGGGCTATCCTGCTCAATGCTGGAATAGTAATAGGAAGGTTGAAGATTTTTATCATTATACCAATATTTCCAGAGTAATCAGCATCAATACACCCTGGTAGAACAAAAATGCCCATTTTTGAAGCTGAGGAATGGCCAATCACCAAAGCGGATAGGCCCCTCCCCAGGGGACCAGTGCACGTAGACTCTAATATGTGCACATCAGAATCTCTAATTATTGTGGATTTTGCCACGGCCAGATCGACTCCTGCACTTCTGCAAGTTGCGGAGGAGAGTTCGCAGAGGCAGCCATCGTTTGGGGATATTTGTTCGCCGCGTCCCTCATAACGCGGTGGCTCCCGTTTCCCTGCAACGGTGTACCGTCCTTACAAAATTGGGACCGACACTCCGCTGCCTTATGCCCAAACTTTTGGCATTTTGCACAGTTCCCATTAAATCCTTTTGGGCCCGTGCCTTCAATCCTAAATTTGTTAGGACACTTCTTTTTCACATGTCCTAGTTGGCCACACTGAAAACACGCTCTCTTTCCAAGGATACAAGTCAGAGTACGGCTCCCAGTCCTCCACCGGTGACATGGGTGGTGGGTGGGGGGAACGCCGTAGTCTGAGTTACTCCTGGCTTTCCCGCTTTCGAATTCTGCACTTTCTTGTTGTGCTTATTCAGCCCTCTCTGCTGATATATATTACACAATAAAGATCTAAAGACCACACACACAAACAGCACAAACACAATTTCCATCCAGTGGCACGACCTCACGTGGCTGTGCACTCCACTAGTGAGTTCCACTGGTTGTCGGCAGGACACTGAGACTGAACATCCTCTCGAGTTGGCAGATTAGAGGGTTGCCAATAGGCTCCTAACTCGGCGGGCGTCCCCGCAGAGACAACGTAGGCCTCAGTGTTAGGAGTCTCACCCCCTCTCTCTCTCTGCACTGTCTGTTTAAGCCCGGTGCATCCTGCCACGTAGGGCCGTACGTGCCAGCAGGTATCATTGTGATCGGCCCCATCAAGGTGGATATCAGGGTGGTTAACCACGGCAAACCGGTGAACCAATTTTTGTACCAGCTGCGTTTGGAACAGGGTTCAATGGGTGCTAGTTGGCAAGGCGTGGCACTGAAAATTGGTGACCCTGTAGTTCTTTTTGTACTAATTACTCAAGATTGTTCAATCTGTTCAAGTACCCATTTAAAGGTCTGACGTGACTCTACTTGTCCTATAGTGACAAGCTCCAAAATTAAGATCACGCAAAGGCATCGCGGCCCCCTCTTGCGGAGGCTGTTTTGTTGTTTTCTGGATTCGGTCGGCGTGGAACTCACAGGCTCGGTCGGGACGCTTGTCACCGGGGCATACGGGTTACGGGGGCGTCCGATGGTCCGGTCCCGTGAACAGAAACTCACAATTTTCATTAGTTTTATTTTGAAGGTCTGGTTTAATAGACTTAAGCGGGCACCACTTGACTCTGCCATCTTTCCTGACAGTGACCTTTGGGTCGATCTTGGCGTGGGGGGAGCGCTGCCAGCGAGTCCCCCAGCCAAGGGCAGTTTGCTGCAACATGGCCTGCCTGGCCACATTTAGAACACGCCATTACGGTGGCTATTGCGGTGTGAACACCCACCTGAATTGGGGTCAGATGCTCTTCCTTTGCAACATGCTTAATCATGTCTGCGATACTTGACCCCACCGGCAATAATCGCAGGATTTCTTTGGTTGCCGAATTGCATTGTTGGCGTAAACATTCCGCTACAATCGGGCCTTTTGTCTCCGTGGGCAGGGACGAAGAGTCGACCGCTGCTTGGAGACGACCTACAAATTGTGTAAAGCTCTCACTTTCACTTTGCTTTATTGTGGACCATGGCGGTGGTTTGGCAACAACTCTAGAGGCCGTGCGAATAGCTTCCCTGGCCGCACGAGTAGTTGTCCTGACTTCATGGGCTCGCAGGCCCTGGGCCTGCGCCTGGGGTGTGATCATTGTTGGATCTGTACCCATTAACCGCTGCAGGCTGGAGCCGTGTAATGGGTGATCTGCCCCAGTTACTAGGGCTAAATACTTCGTACAGTTGTCTTCCCATTCTTGTTTGAAAACGATCATCCCTGCTGCATCAAAGATCAGCCTACAAGTTTGTTTGATATCAAACGGGAGCATATCGTCCCCCCCGAAGATACCATCTATGAGGGTTGAGACCATGGCAGAATTAATCCCTTTATCTGCAATTGCTTTAACAATCACTTCTACGTCCTTAGATTTTATCGGCGAGTGGACCCTCTGTCCCCCCTCCGTCACCCGGACCGGGAACGCTAGCGCGGCTGATGGGGCCCAGTCGGCACATGCGATCTTTATTTCCTTCCAGTCCGTGAGGGGGTTTCTCCCCTTCGCGGTTTTTCTTTAATTCAGACGGGAATATTTTGGCCCTTAGTTCTGTTTACCTTCTTTTTCTCCTTCCTTAAGTTTGAATCAGTTGTGAGCCACTCGTCCTGACCAGTGTCTGATCCGGAACCGGAACTCGACTGACTGGTCACTTCCGGGCTCCGGTACTTTTTCGTTGGGCTCCGGCCCCGCCTACTTCCGTCCCGCCCACTTCCGTTGTGGGCGGGCTGTTCCCCCCCTCTTGGCTCGCCCCGCCTTCTACCCGCGGAGGCGCCTTTTGTGAAATGGCCGCTCTGGTTCTCAGCGCCTCCCTGGGGCCTCCCTCACCGGTCCGGTCACTCCCATTGGTTCTCAGCGCCTCCCTGGGGCCTCCCTCACCTGTCCGGTCAGGGTCATTGGTTCTCAGCGCCTCACTCGCGCTTGTTAGTTCTAACGGTTCCTCCCTGTTCCCGCCGGGGGCACCCTCACCTGGCCCTTCCCCTTGCGGCTCGGCGCCATTTTGAGGGGCACAGGGTGGTGGCCTGGCCCAGACGTCCCCAAGCTCTGACTTCTTTTCAATGTTCCTAACTTCCTTGGCTAGCTCGCCCCAAACAGATTTCGGCTGTTTCTGCTCCTCTGTAAGCGGGACGGGGTTCGGGGATGGAGGGGATGTATCGCCCTCTTGCAGATCTTTAGCCTCAGCAGAATCGCCATCATCTGGGGGTGCAAAGTCTGTGCGGTTGCCCCGACTCCCATTTTCGGGGTGGCCAACAAACAGTCCTTTACCACCACTCAGGTCTTCTGCTCTTTTATAGCTTTCTGCAAGGCTTGTACAGCTTTTCCCCAAGCCTTAAGGTTTTTCCCACAACCCGAAGACATCATCTCCTCGGCTAACGCCTTAGTACATTTGTCCCACACTTTAGGGACACACTTCAGGGACTTCACCTGCGCGCCCCAGGCATGCAGGGGTGATGGGAGCAATGCTGCCCAAAGCAGGGTGCGCAATGGGAGCAGTGAGGTGAGGCTCCTGGAGCGATAGCTTGGGGAAGCCTGTGCTCGCATTGGGTTGCTTTGTGAGCACAAGCTGCAGAACCTGCTCCTCATGGGAGCTCTGGGTGTGTGTGGTGCTTTTGCAGTGTGCTGCCATCAGCAGTGGGGAGTTATGCACAGAGAGCAGGAGAATTTGTCAAGGAGACATCTCCTGAGGCCACACTCCCTGCTTGGACAGGCACAAGAGAGACCTGGTAGGTGGCAGGGATTTAAGTAATGCTGGTGTCAGCCTGCCGAGTAGAGAAGCAAATCTGTACAGCCAGGGAGGCCTCAGAGACTCCTTCAGATGTATTCATTCCCTTAGCTATTTTGGCCACAGTCTTTTGTCTTGAGAATGATGCCATGTGTTTGTGCCCTTGGCGTTCCTGCTTGCCTGCCCATGACCACGAGGGAGGGACAGAAGCGATGTTTGTGAAGGGAGCGGTGTTGCCTCTGACCTCCTGTGGAGTCGTTCCTGGAGGAAAATGGCCGCCTGATGAACCAGCCATAAGAGACGTTGGAGCAAACACATGGCACAGAACAAAAGCTTCCTTGGAACCTGCGACCTAAGGGAAGATCGATGGAGCCTGACAACAACCGATCAGGAGAAAGACTCTAGCCAATCATATGAGACGGGAGCGCGCGTGGGCGCGGGAAAGGAACTGGTATATAAGGGATGGCTTTGTTTCAAAAAACTGTTTTTTTTTTCTCATGTTGATTCACATTGGATCGTTCTGAGCCCACGGTTTTTCTCTCCTCACCTCCTGCCATCTGAAAAGGCTCCTGTCTGCTTGTCTGGCGCAATAGCTGCAACCTGAAGCAGAGCAGCAGCAGCCACAGCACTGTGGTGCCTTCCAGCAGGGCCACAAGAGGAAGGAAACTGGAGCACGTCCTGCAGGAGCGGTGGTTTCTCCTGGCCTTCCATCTATATCAGAGAAGAAAGCGTCGCCAGGCCCAGAGATGCCACGGCAAGAGTAAGTGTGTGGCGTGTCCCAGCACAGCCTGGCGTTGCTGAGCGCCCAGGAGCAGCGTGGGGTGCGCGAAGGCTCCTGCTGCCCGGGGAGGATGTGCCAGGCGCCGCTTTGCCCGGCTCCAGGGTGGCCGGGCTCAGCCCCAGGGAGCGCGTGGGGCTGGTGCTGACTGCAGGGGCTGGCGGGTGGCAGCGGGAGCGCGAGTGCAGGGGCTGCGGGCGCGCAAGGGCAGGCTGGGCGGCAGCCAGTGTGCATTTCCTCCCTGCCCTTGCAGCGTGCTGCCAGCGCGAGCCCTCCGGGGTCTGTAGCGGGCACAGCCCTGTGAAGCCTGCCGGGAGGAGTCGAGCTGGCTGCAGGCCCAAGGGCTGTGGAGAATGGGCCAGCAGCCCTTCCTCTGGTAAATGCGTGCCAATGCGGGCGCCTCTCTCCTGCGGGGCTGCTTCGCTTGTCCTGCTGGTGGTGCTGGAGGAAATGCTGCACTTGGCTGTGGGCGCTGTGGCCTGCGGAGCGGTGGCTGCAGAGATGGGGGAGCTCTGCAGGGGCTCTGTGCCCTGCTGCTGCTGGCATCAACGACTGAGCGGCTTCATCTTTCCCCCGTAGTGTCGGGAAGAAGATGGAGACCCGGGAGAATGGAGCAAAGCGCGAGGCCTTCCTGCCCTAAGGGTGCCCAGAGCGGGCGCGAGGGGAGGAGAGGAGGTGCTGACATGCGTGAGGGGGAGCGGAGGGGGAGCGAGTGCCCTGAGCGGCGAAGGGCGGACACGGGAGCGGCCGGCGGTGGCCACGAAGGGCAGCTCTGGTTCGGCCGGGCAGGGCAAGGGCAGGGCCTGCGGGTGCCTGGAGGGGAGCTGGAGCCAGGTGAAGGCAGCTGGGGATAATAGAGCAGAGCTGAGGCCTTGGCACCCTCCCCACAGCTGCTGCAGTGATGCAACCCTCCGCTTTTCCTTCCAGGTTTCTTCACTCGTGCAGGTCCCCGGAGCGGATCTGTGCGTGAGGAGGATGGCGGGAGTGTGGCTGGGTCTGTCCCTGTGGCCATCACTACCTTTGCTGCCATGGTGATTTTTCTATTGGACGGTCTGCAAGATGCCACTGTGAGTTCGGACTGTCCCATGGGGCTGGAGGGTTCCCCACAGTGCCCCAGCTTCCCTGCTGCCATGGAAGTCCTGGCTCCATGGCACCTCTGCCCTCCTGCCATGTCTCACTGCAAACGCTGATCCTGCCATGGTGTTGGGCAGTCACTCCCACGTACCCTTCTTTCGTGGTGGTGGTGCCGGACTTGGGGCTTGGGTTGGCGTCAGGAAATCCCAGCACAGGAGTCTCGGCCGCTCCTAACAGCTGTGCTGAGCGGTGCCGACAGTTTGATCACAGCCTCATCATCCCGGAGATGCTGTAGGGCTGCATGTCCCACCGCACAGTGTGTGATGTGTCAGGGCGGCCGAGAAGAGACCTACCGCCAGCTGGAGAGCATCTTGTGCGGCTCTCAGGGCTGTCTGCAGAGCTCTGTTGTAGACAGAGTAATAGCAACGGTGTCTGCAGAGCTGCAAGCAGCCCAGGTGAGTTTGTTCTCTCTTAGGGAGACTCCGGATGCTGGTGCCCATCTCTGGCTACGGAGAATCTTCTGGACGTGTCCTTGTTTGTGGGGCTTAGGGAGGTACCTGGAGCTGTGCAGAGAGGGGGTCATGGGCTGTTTGTGAGAAAGGGGCAATGGGAATCACATCACGGGATCTATGTGGTGCCTGGAGGCTGAGCGTGGGGGACAGCCGGTCGTGCTCCCACCATGCAGGAACTGTTGTGTTCCAGGGTGTGACGCCCGCTGTGAGGATGGCAGCGAGTGACGTCCTGGTGGCCCTGGCCCGCTCCCACCGGCGCGAGGTGGTGTCAGCACTGCAAGGCCACCTGAGGAGCCTGCAGGAGGTGTCGGCGGAGGTGGTGCTCGTCATCCTGCGCAATGTGGCTGCCCGCTACGGTCGAGTTCCCAGCCTGATGCTCCGCATTTCTGTGGGTGCCCAGTGGGAGACAGGGCCTGGGGTCGGAGTCTGGTGGCAGCTGCAGGGCAAGGGCTGCTCCCTCATTGTCTCGGCCTGGCCAGAGGGGCTGCAGCTCTGTGAAGGCCGTCAAACCCAAGCGTTTGGTGTGGGTTGTGACTGCAGCCTCTCCACCAGGTAAGAGCAGCCGTCCTGCATTTCACCGGGCAGCTGCTGCACTCCAGCGCCCTGGGCTGCTCGGCATGGGGACGTGGTGGGGCACATCTTCACTGAGTTCAGCCGCTCCTCACGCAAACTGGTAAGGGCAGAGGGTGGCGCTGGTCTGTGTCCCGTGCCGCAGCAGTGCCATGGGCATCCTTAGCATTGGGTGTTCTGCCTGGTGAGTGGGAGCAATGACGCTGGTGCCGCAGTGGGAGCAGCCTCCCATCACCGTGCACTGAAAGGGCTGGGAATGGGCATCCACGGGTGTTTCCCACCTTTGTCTCGCAGACATCAGGAACTCTTTCTGAGATGGAAGCCCAGGAAGAAAAGGCCATTCAGCGCCTGTGCAGGCACATCCTGGGCACGATGGATGTCTCCACCAGAGCAGTGGCCAAAGTGAGTTGTCTGCTGCTGGACGCTGTTACTTTCTGTCTTTCCCCGGTGTGTTGACACTGCCCATCTTAGCCCCTAAAGCAGCCAAGAAGAGCTACGGCTGCCCTTGCTCTTTCAGTGCATGCTGTGGCTGAAAGGAGCACGGCTGGGCATGTCTTGGCTGCCTTCTGTAAATGAGACATAGGGACTGGGGGGACCATAGGGCATCCCCTTGCAGCAGGGAGGCGAGCTGTCCCCGGGGGTGAGTTTTGGTGGCTGCTCTCAGCAAGCAGGCAGCCAAAGTGAGGGAAAAGGTGCACAAAGCCAGGTGGGTGAGAGGGAGAGAAGGTGGAGGAGGAAGCCAGAGTGAGGCTGAGGGAAGGAGTGAGGCCCAGGGGCTGGGCTGGTGCCGCAGAAGCATCAATAACAGGAGGCCTGGGAGGGAGAGGTGGAAATAGAGGCGTGCCCAGTGGCCCCGTTCTTGCCTGCAGCTCCTGTGGCCCAAACTGCTGCAGTACGTGGTGCCGGCCCAGTACACGGGCATGCTGGTCCCGCTCTGCCGCTGCCTGTGTGCACTGACCAGGAGGCGGGAGAGAGCAGAGTGCCATGAAGAGGAGGCAGCACACGAGCTCCTGGAGTCTGAGGAGCAAGGTGGGAAGCAAAGGCGCAGGCAGCGCAGCTGGGGTCCCCTTCAGCTGTGCATGGGGCTGCAGGACATGGTGTGGGCAGGGCCTGGTGGGGCTGGGCGTCTCACGTGGCTTTTCTTTGTGCCCACAGCTGCTCTGCCAGCGCCCCAGGCCCTGCTGGTTTGCCTGTTGGTGAGTAACAAGGCCCCAGGAAAGAGCTTTCATGGCTGCAGAGAGGGGAGACGCAGAAGAGATGGTGCCACGGCCAGTGCAGGGCACCCTGGGAGGAGGCAGGAGGATGTCAGAGGGTGCCTGGGCAGCCCCTGCCCGTCGGGAGCTCCTGCTCCTCCCAGGGATGGCAGCGCTCAGGCAAGTCTGTCAGCTGCCTCCTGGCATCCAGGGCAATGCCAACCTCCCTGCCCGCCTGCCTGCGGGGTGGCCACGGCTCCTGCGGCTTGCACGAGGCCATCCGTCTTCTGCCCTAGGTGGTGGCCGCGGTGACTCCCCACGCAGGCACTGGCTGTGGCACTGCAGGCCTGTAGCTGCTGCAGGCGCTTCCCAGCATGATCCACGGGAGCGTGGGGGCAAGCTGGGCTGCAGAGATCCCCGTGCTGCTGCAGCACCTGGCAGGTAAAGTGTCCACAGAGGGAGAGGCTGCATGCGGAGAGGGCAGCACTGAGTCTGGTGGAGAGGGTGCAGTCATGTTTGCCAGAACTTATCAGGCCAATGGCCTGAGGCTTTGGGACAGGAGACACGATGCTGGAATAGCAGCAAGAGCTTCTGATTTCTCTGGCTTTGCAGGAACAACTGTGAGAAACCTGGACATGGTGGAATGGGAGAGCCTTCTGCTGCAGGTACAGCATCCCTGTGGGGGCACACATGGATGGGGTAAGCAGGCCCAGGAAAAGGGCAAGGAGGAACCCTGGAACTCCCTGTTGAGGCACTGAGTGGCACAAGCAGGTCCCAAGGCCCCAGTGCCTTCCTTGGCCATGCAGGCTGCCTGCTTGGAAGAGCTGCTCTCAGCACGTGCAGAATGACTGGGCATAAAGGCAGCTGAAGGCCAGGGCAGAAGCCTCCTCCTCGGGGGCCTGTGCCGTGGCACTGCCTGCTCCTGACATGTGCAGCGCCCAAGGGCTTGAGTGGCTCCTGAGGGGGAAGAGCGAGAGGCAGTTACAGGAGGGGCCGGTGGGCAGAGGGGCAGTCGCGAGAGGGTGCTCTGCCCCGGCCATCTCCAGGGTCCCTGGGGTGTGCAAAAGGTCCTGGCCAGGAACAGGGGGGCATTTACTTCATCTCCCGCTTCACCCTAGTTCTTGCGAACCTCACTGGACGTTGTTGTGAACGATGTCTGTATTATTGACCTTAGCAGGGAAATGAGCCATCAGCTGGGCTGCTCTCCGCGCCTGTCCTGGGAAAAGGTTTGTTCCCTGTGCAGTGTTGCTGCTGTTCACGTACCCCGACGGCTGCGGTGACAAAACCCTGGGGGGCGCCGGACAGGACTCGGGTCGGCGATGCTGCTCTGCTCCGTGCCTGGTTTTGCCCCTACCCTCTCTCTTTGCCCAGGAAGGGGCTTGTGCCCCCTCCATTCTAAGCTGGTCCTGAGGCCAGTCTGGCCAGCGGCTGCTGTTGGTGCTGCGGGTGCCTTGGTGTGTGCTGGCACCGTGGGGCTACCATGGGCTGGCCCTGTCCTGCCAGGCTGGGCTGTCACTGCAGCTGGGGCCTGGCCTCTTCTCTTGCAGAGGTTCCTGTACAAGGCGCTCGGCACAGCCCTGGCAGCTTGCGGGAGTCCCCGCTTCGTACAAGAGCAGACCCTGGGACACCTGCAAAGTGCAAACTTCCTGGAGCTGTGAGAGGCGCAGGTGAGGGTTCCTCGTGTTGTGCTGCGTGTCCTGGGGCTCAGGGGCTCCGTGTGCCCTGCTCTGGCCCTGCTGCATTTCTGTTCACTACCATTACCTCAGGAAAGCTGCCTGGCCAGTGGAGCTGGCCAGGGCTGGTCACTGTGGTGAGAGTGACTC
The DNA here is from genome assembly GCF_059628265.1 of Tinamus guttatus. Taxonomy (NCBI): domain Eukaryota; kingdom Metazoa; phylum Chordata; class Aves; order Tinamiformes; family Tinamidae; genus Tinamus; species Tinamus guttatus. The sequence goes on from NW_028288946.1 coordinate 43,792, forward strand.
CCCATTTTTGCTGCGTTGTAGGGAATGGTTTCAGTTGTGCCCCGCTGTGCTGAGAGGCACTTTCAGCTGGCCTTGTCATCTGTTGAGCGGTTCCTGGGCACCTGCAAAGAGAGGCGCAAGCAGAGGGTGAGCGGGGACCTTTTGCCAGGAGCTCTGCATGGGCAGGCGGCGGGTTCTGGGTATCCCAGGACTGTGGGTGGCCCCTTGTTCCTGCCCGGCTTTGCCAAGGCTTGAGGCCCTGCAGTCGGGAGAGGGCCAGCGGCCGTGGCGATGCCTGTGACCTTGTGCCTGTGTCTTGCTCCTGCCGCGAGGCGGCGTCTTCCAAGACTTTGGCTCCTTGGTGGGACTGCTGGGGCCTCTGGCGTGCGAGGAGTCAGCCGCAGCCCATCGGCGGGCAGTGACCTGCCTCTGCCGCCTTCTCCAGAGAGCTGGTGAGAGGAATAGGCAGGGCTGCCCCTGCTGCTGCCTGGAGGAAGGAGCCCAGCACCAGGCCCTGCCCCCCTGTGCCGTAGCACCTTGTCCAGCTTGCAAAGACACTGTGTTGCCTTGGGGGACCCTGGCTTTGTGTGGCCTTTGCTGGCCTCCCTCATGTCCTCGCTCAGCACCCAGGGATCCGTAGGTTGCCTCCCCATGAACGTCACTCCCCTTTCTGATAGTTCCAGCCAAAAACATGGACATGGCGCCGTGGACCCAGGTCGCATGTCTGTCCAAGAGGCTCAGCACTGTCACCTCTGGGTCTCTGCTGGCAACTTCCACCAACATTGCCAAGGTACCTGGCCCTCGGCAAGCAGGACAGGGACCATGATATGTTTGTGTGCACGTGTGTGTGGGAGTGCTGCTCTCAGGACACATGTTTTGCATCTGAGCAACTCCTGTGGTGCACTCACTTGTGTTTCTGATTTCTCCCCAGCTTGTGTGCAAACATTTCCCACAAGGCCAGGCCACAGGCTTCATGAACAGCATTGTGGAGAACCTGCTGTGCGACAGGCCCATGTGCATGTGGGCTGTGAGTCCATGGACACTCGCCTTCCTGGGGGATTGTGTTGAGAAGATATTCCAGGAGGAGGTGAGAGAGACATTTTTTAGGTTTGCCTTTGGCTGTTCTCTGAGGTAGTGTGTTGGCCCCGAGGCACCACGGTGAAAGGACGCACCGAGCCTTTCTTTCTCGCCCATCTCCTTTCAGGTGCTTGAGCGCATGTCTATCCCTTGCACGTGCCTGTGGAGCACCCAGCAGAGCACTCCCCAGTGCGTGGTACTGCGAACGATGGTCCTGCTGTGCCGCTCTCACCAAGAGCCGGTGCTGGGCAGCCTCCTGCAGACACTGCTGCCCATGGACAGGTCTGTGCAGCCGCCCTTTCCGCTGCCATCAGAGCCAGCTGCGGGGCTCGTCTGCGTGGGCGGCCCTCTCGGCAGCCAGTGCTTTTGCCCCGCGCAAGGCTGAGCGCTGCAGCTCGTGTCTCTGTCGGGACCTGGGCACTGGCTGTCCCCGTGCGCACAAGGAGGGTGTATGGCTTCTCCGGAGGTACCTTGGGTAGCCAGGGATGTCAGCTCATGTGCTGGCATGTGTTCCTTTGCAGCAACACAGCAGAGGTGTGGAGGAGCCTGGGGAGAAGCGCCGTGGGCTGCCCAATCCTGGTGCACTTAACACAGAAGTTGGGGGCAGCTGGAAAGAGCCATGGGAGCAACTGCTGCTTTGGGGAGCTGGGCAGCAGCCAGGCTGCCCTGGAGCCTCGCATGGTATGGTCAGCACCCCCGGCGGCCGTGCTGCTTTGCGTGTGCTTTCGAAGCAGTGCTTGAGTGTGATGCTTGAGGGTTTCCTGCCCTTTGTGAGGGCCCGTGGAGCCTTGTGGGGTGCTGAGCTGGTGTGGTAGCAGCGTGGGGAGCTGGGACAGCTTGTGGCTGCCAGGCTGAAAGGCTCTTCCTGCAGTGAGAGTTGGAGTGAGTAAAAGCCCCTGACCGTCAGGGGGATGTGGTCTGTGGGCAATGGCCTTGTTTTACCAGGCGGTTCTTGGTTGAATTTCTCTGTAGATCACTCGCGCCCTCTGTGAGGTGGTGTAAGCGCTGAGAAGCGACACCCTGGTTCGGCGCCTGCTTCCTCAGCTGCTTCCAAACCTCCTGGAGCAGCTCAGTGAGACGCTGGGGGAGGAAATGGAAGTGTCCCTTGGAGAGCTGATGAGGAGTGACCCACCGGGCAGGTGAGGAGCGGCAGGGGCAGAATCTGTGTGTGCAGCCCATGGCCTTGCAGGAGCACCTGCCTATTGCCCTGGAGCTGGGCTGCCTCCGTGGTAGGTGGGACTGGGCTCTGTAGGGCAGCGCACTGGGCGTTGGACCATTTCTGCACCTCAGCCGAGTGTTGCGGCTGGATCCATCATGGGGCTGTGCTGAAGAGCAGCTTCCCACAAATTATTGTACCTGGAGCTTTCCTTGGTCTCTCTCCCTGCAGCCTGTTTGTGGAGGCGCTGGAGCTGGTGCCGGCCAACAACCTGGAGCACCGGTGGCTGCGGCTGCTGTGGGAGCAGGGAGCGTGGGCGTTGTTGACAGCATCCCAGGCCAGCGTGTGTCTCCTGGCGAGGTGCGAGCCCCTGGCGGGGGCCGTGCTGGAGGAAGGGCTGCCGGGATCTGGGGCCTGCCCCGAGCTCTGCTCCAGTGCGAGCGGTGTCTGCACCGGGGTGGGCGCAGCTGGGAGCGGTGCCGCGGGGCTGTGCTGTGTGAGCACGTGCTACAAGGCTGTTGGTGCTCTGTGCGCAGTGTGCTGCTGCGCACGGAGCAGGTCCCGCAGCGCCTGGTGCAGCAGTTCTTCCGCTGGCCGCGTTCCCGCTCGGCGAACCTGCGGCTCACAGCCACCGCGTTCTGTGCCGAGGTGAGGCATCCGCGGGGCGAGGGGGCTCGCAGGGCTTCCTGCATCTCAACCAGGGTGAGGGGTGCTCCATGCTAGTGCTCACGTGTCTTGATTGCAGCTCATGAAGGACCAGCTAGTGAGGGAGAGGAAGATCGTGACGCCCCTCCTAGAGACGCTGGCAGAGCGATCGCGCGACCCTGTCAGCAGCGTGAGTCGATTGGCCATGAGGAACCTGGGCAACGTGGCCACAGGAGCACCCACCAAGTTGAGGCAGCCTCTGATGGGCTTTGAGCGCAAGCCGAGCTGGGGAGGAGCGCGGAGGTGCTCGAGGAGCCGAGGCAGGTGCAGGGCTGTGCTGAGGCAATGCCCTGGCATCAGGGCTCTCCCCTGGGCTTGCTCTGGAAAGCGCTGCCTCTGGTGCCACAGCGAAGAGTAGCGCTGAGAGACAAGAGCTCATGTGCGTGTCGCTCTGCAGCTGCAGAGGCACTGGGCCGCGGCGGTGAGAGCACTGCTCAGGGGCCTGGAGGACGTGGGCAGCCCGGAGGTGGCTACGGAGAGCCTGGTGGCACTGACCAAGGTGCTGGGATGGCTGGAGGCGAGGGCCGTGGGCTCTGCCTTTGGAGAGGTGGCCAGGAGCTGCCGGACACTCTGGGGGGTGGTAAGTGGAGCCGCTGGCTCTCTGTGGGCAGGCGGGAGCCCACGCGGGTTGCCGTCCCCCGTGGGCTGCTGTTGGCAGGGGGCAGCCGCCGCCAGCCCTGTGGGCAGCACCGCGCGGGTGCCGAGCACTGTGTGCTAGCAGCCTGCCCAACAGTCTTTCTCGTCACAGGAGGAAGAGGAGCTGCGCTGCTCGGCCTTCGGCCTCTGCAGCGCCGTGGCCTCCTCTGCTTCGGGGAGGAGGTTGTTTTTCGGCAGGGAGGTGGAGGAGGCCTTTCCCAGCCTAGTGTGCACCTTCGGGACCCGTCCCCAGCTGTGTGCAATGTAAGAGCCCCAGGCACCCCACAGAAAGCCCCGTGAAGCTGGCTGAGCCATGGGGGCACTCGCTCCCTTCTGCATGAGGCTGCCGGAGTCTCCATGGGCCCTGGGTGATGCTGCCCTGCTGGCAAGGTTCCTTCCTCAGTGCCCGAGCAGGTGCAGAGCATCCCCATGACAGGGCCCGGGGCTCTTTTGTAGGTGTGCAAGGTGGTCCTGCGTCTGTGCGCCCCGTTTCTGGAGTCGAAGAGGCTGCGGAGGCGTCTCAACATGAGCATTGGGCTGAGCGCAGAGGAGATGAAGGACGAGGTCTGCAGACACCTGGTGAGTGAGCTGTGTGCTGGGGCTGTGTCCCTGTGCTGGCCGCCCACCCCGTGACTCCCACATCACGGGGTCGTCCCGGTGCTGGCCATGGGTGGGCAGGCGATTGGGCAGAGGGGAGCAAAGGGGGCTGTTGGAGATGGGGATGAGCTCCCGCTGCCTGCACTGTGTGTTGTCGCAGGCCCAAGACTGCCCCATGCTGTTCGAGCAGCTCCTGAGCACATCTTGGAGCTGCTGCTTGGGAAGCCACCAGGCGCCACAGGCGGCAGCCATCCATGTCCTGGGTGAGCAGCAGTGGGGGGCTGAGGCGCTGCTCCTGGCCAAGCTGCCCCATCTGGGCACCACGGGCATCAGGGCCTTGTTCCCACGCTGCTCCACTCAACGTCAGTGTCTTTGCAGCTTACTGGAGGCCGGAGCACGTAGAGGAGCCCCGTGCTCAACGGGAAGTAGCTGCAGAGCTCTGCGCGGGGGGAGGCCAGCAGCACAGAGCAGGAGGGAAATAAATCTCTGTCCCTGCGGGGAGGCACTGTCTGTCCATGTGGGGCTGTGTGCGGTGTGGCAATAACACTGGTCCTGCCTCCCTGGGGATGTGGGCCCTGCGTGGTGCTGACTGGGGACAGTGGAGAGCAGAGGGACTGGAGGGAAGGGGTTTGCAGGCACTGAGCTTAGTGGGTCACTGCCAGGTGCCTCGGGACACCAGGGTCACTGGGAGCACTGGGAAGAACCTGGGGGGTCCTAGTGAAGGATCGCAAAGCAAAGCCAGCTCCGCTCTCCCCTGGCAGCAGCCCATGGCAGCAGATGAGCAGATCTGCTGCCCCGCAGCCCTGCTCTGCTGCACTGCTGGCCTGGCACAGCTGCAGGCACGAGGGAGAAGCCCCTGCCGCACGGTTTGTCGGTGCCAGCAGCGCGTGGGCAGAGCTGCGCAGCCCCTCTGCGACACCAGGAGGCTGCATCATTGCCAGAATGGAAACAAACCCACCCAGCCTGCCCCAGCTTTCCTCAAAGCACTTGCCAAGGACATTCTCTGCGCCCACAAGTTCCCACAACCCACGGTGGGACTGGAAGGCCCAGCAGCAACTGGCTGTTGTCGCTCATGCGCCATTACACAGCAGTCAGAGGTGGCCTATTCACAGGCAGGCACATCACTGCAGAGCACAGGGTGAAATAAAACCCCCAGGCCACCAACAGGCACTTCCAAACGCCGCTTTCAAACCTGCATCAACAAGTCCCCTGCTTGGGAACGGGAGGCCGCCACAAAAGCACTTCCAGAAGGAAACTGCTCAGCCGTTTCCTGTTTCTCGTTTGTGTTTTGGGGAAACAGGCATTGCCAGAGCAATACTGTCTCAAAGTAGCTTTTCCCACGCAGAGCAGATCAGACAGCTATGGGTGGAGAAGTTTGCTCTAAATCAAGAGCGTCTCCTTTGAGCTGCTCTTCAGCTCAGCTACAAGAAGGTGTTGAAACATAATCAGGAATGATATTCTTTTCTCAAGAAGATGGAGCACAAAAGCACTGTTGGGGTTCCTTCCAGTGCAGCTGGTACCTTCTCACTGGCCTTAATGAGAGAGCAGTAAGGCCATCCCCATGAGCTGCCCAGAGCTCCCCTCTGCAGGGATGGGCTCAGCCGATTCCCTGTGGAACAAAGCTGTTTTTCTCCATTCTAGGCCTTTCTAGAAATACTCCAGAAAACATTCCCCCTGCTCTCATCACTCCGTCAGTTACTCACCAGGGTTACGGCTGTGGTTAGCAGTCTGGCAGGATTGAATGGAGTGAAGGTTTGCAGGGCCCCTATTTTCCCTTTGCTCTTTTTCGGGACTCATTGAACACAGAGGAGCAAAAGGAGGAAGGGTCTTGGCATATGCAAGTCTTTCAGCTCAGAGCCAAAGAAAATCCATTCCCCCACTTCGGTGTAATGGCGCACCAGTGTGTCCAGCATGTCAGTGTGTCCTTCTGGTTGAGCTCTGGGTAAGGGAGCTGGGACATTGGCTCACCAGGCAACAGGGTCCTCCAGCCTTCTTGAATGGCCAACAGTTGGGCTACAAAGGGCTCCTGAAATATTCAGGGAGGTAATCTTTGGACCTGCATAAACTAATTCTTTGTTTTCTTCTGTCAATAGTGACTGACGTGTTTGCCTCTCTTGGGCTAGTGCTGGGGAAAAGACCCTTGCAGACCATCTAGCTCCCCTTCAAATGCTTGGAGGAACTGAGCAGAAGCTTGATCATATTGGAGCGGAGAGAGCACTGCAATCTGCTCTCAGTAGTCTCAGGGGCATCTCAAGTGAGGATGCTTTTTGTCACTGTGAGGCAGCATGATGTATGGCAGGAACAGCATTGCTACTGTCTATTAATACTGTGATAATCAAAGGCAAAGAAAACAAGACACACGCACACAAAAAAGGAAAGAAACCGGGGCAGCACTGGCTCCCATCACCCTCAACTACCACCAAACAGGAGTGTTGCGTGTCTATGCACAGTGTCATGGCTCTGATTAGAGAATGGCAGTGATTGTAGGGAAGTTCTGGCAAGCTCGTACTTCCAAAAATCACTGGCTTCTCATTGCATGTGTCCAACTTGAAGGGGGTTCTGCGTGAGAGCAAACTGCATGGCTGCTCATAGCTGCAGTGGGAAGTGAATTTGTCTTGTCTTGGATGCCATGGCATATGCAAACCTCTCTGGTAAAGGAAGGGCTGAGCTGGGCACTGAATGCGAATCTCCAGCCACGTGGTCCATGGTGCAGTTTCCTCCAGGGGCTGCAGGTGAAATCTGGAAATCTGGAAATCTGCTGGTGCTTCCCTTCCCTTCCTTTGAGAAGATAGGAGCAAAGCGTCCACGATTTCTAGGTGCACTTGAAAAGCCAAAGGAATGCAGTGCTTAGTCGCTTAGTGCTTAGACGCAATGCTTAAGCAATGATACAGGAATATATATTTAAACAACAACAAAAATAACAATATAATAAACAATAACAAGAAAAATAACAACAATATAGTAAAGAATAACAACAATAAAACCAACAACAATATTAACAACAATAAATGCTAATAAATGCTAATATCAAAGTGTATAGAGAAAAAAAGCTTCTGCCCCGGAACAGAGCTGTGCTGGGACCTGCTCTCCCACTCCTGGACACCACCTGGCTCCTGCTCCTGCCACCTCCTGCCTCCTCGCAGCGCATGCACCAGCCCCTGTCCCACTGAGGACTGCAGCTCCCGCTGAGAGCAGGATGTCCCCACTGCTTTGCTCTCGTAATGTCCCTCTTGCAGGATGCTTGGTGTGTCAGGACAAGGAAAGGAAGAAGAAGAGGGAACTTTTCTAGCCCTTTTTGACTGCTTTTACCTCTTCCCCCAGCTTAGTCTTGTAGAAGACAAGGCTGCAGCTTGGCTCCAAAGGGATCTTGACCTCACGCGGCAAGTTCAGCAGCTCAGTCGAATTTCCCTGAGTTGCTGCCTGCTGCGCGCTGGCTCCAAGACAGAGGCGCTCCTGGGCCTTTGGAGCGCAGGCTGCAGAGCCTTCCTGCAGAGCAGCTCCCACGAGGGCTCTGGGAAGGCCCCAGCAAGGAGAGTGCCAAGAGGGGCCCATGCAAAAGGCGCTTTCTGCTTCTCTGCAGACTCCTCTCCCTGCATGGGGGAGGGACTCGTGGCTCCCGCTGCCCGTGCTTGGCTGAGCAGGGCTTGGAGCACCCGCCGCTCGGCCTCCATTTCACAGAGCCGAGAGGCGCTCCCAAAATGGGCCCCGCACAGGAAACCCTGGAGGCTCCAAGGCCCCTTTGCAGCCCCAGCTCCTCTCGCCCCATGGTGCAGGCTGTGGCCAGAGAGCGCAGAGAAGGACCTGGGGTGCACAACAAGCTGACCAAGAGCCAGCAATGTGCCCTTGTGGCTGAGGCAGCCCTTGGTGCCCTGTACTGCAGTAGGAAGAGCGTTGGGAGCAGGTCGAAGGAGGGGATCCTGCCCATCTCCTCAGGCCCTGGGGACACCACATGTGCAGGGCTGCGTCCAGCTGTTTGTTCCCCGGGACAGGAGGTACATGGAGCTACTGGAGAGAGTGCAGCATAGGGCTCTGGAGACGATGAGGGGACTGGAGCATCTTTACTGTGGGGAGAGACTGTGAGAGCTGGGTCCGTTCAGCCTGGAGGAGAGAAGGCCGAGAGGGATGTTATTAAGCAGTAAAAATGCCTTTAAGGGAGGGTGTCAAGAGGAGGACTCCAGACTCATTTTATTGCTGGCCCATGCTAGCTGAAGGGGCAAGAGCCGCAAGCTGGTGCACAGGAAGGTCCCTCTGAATAGCAGGAAAGAGCGGCTGGCGGCGAGGGTGACACATCATCACCAAAGGTTGCCCAGGGGGTTGTGGACTCTCCTTCTCTGGAGACTTTCCAAACCCTTCTGAATGTGATCCTATGCAACGTGATTGAGTTTGGAGTAGGTGATCTCCAGAGATGCCTTCCCGTCTCAACACTTCTATAATTTCATGATTCTGTCAGCGTGGGCCTTCCTGGAGCGCTTTGGAGAGGAAATGGCAGGCGGCCCAGGGCAGAGGCGTGGGCTGCAGGGGCAGCGAGAGGCAGCAGCAGCCGGGAGGCAGGAGGAGCAGGAGCCAGGGTGCTGCAAGGGACGGGAAAGGCTTGGGTGGACAGCCAGAGGACACGAGCGTCACTCAATTCCAGCAGAGCAAATGCCCCCTGCACAGGAAACGCCAGTCTCCCAAGAAGCAGGTGGATCTTCCTGGGCGACCTGGTTCCTGTCCATGTAAGTTTAGAATGAAACTCATCTGTTAACACGAAAGTGCAAATACTATATGCGAGAGAGGCACTTAAACAGGACACACTGCTTATACCTGGTTAATGCTAGCACATTTCTTCCTGAATGTGCAGGGGTTTCTCCTCCATGCAAGGAGTTTCCTTAGCGCAGGGTGCCAGGTTAAGGGGAGGTGAGGAATTCTCACGGCCCAGCCTCAGGAGTTGTTCAGGTGTCATTCCCGGCCCCTACTCAGCTTATGAGTGCTAGGCCCTGTCATTTATAGCATTAGGAGGAAGAAGACACGGCCATGATATGGTCATCCTCATAAGGTGATCCTTCCAGAATCTGCAGGCAAGTTGAGTAAGATTCTCTGGGCTTTGCACCATGAGTGAGTCGAGTTGTGCCCTGTCAGTGGGTGCCTCTACAAGACTTTTCCGTTCCCTATTTGAGCAGCCCTTGAAAAGTATCTGCGATTTCTAACACATATTTGTGCGGCATCAGCGCCGGTTTGTGCCTATTTCAGATGTTAACACTTTACTCACCCATTCCATATGTATTGGTGGAGGGGGAGAGATGAGTAGTGGGAGTGGATTACTCTAGGCCTGAGGAGAAAAGCATGTTGTTGCTGTGTGGAGCAGCTTGTCGTGTGCGGAGAGCCCGAGAGCTCCACTTGCTTTGGGGGTGCGCAGCTGCAGCTGGCAGTTGCTGCAAAGGCATGGGCCCCCTTTGGAAGGAATGGCCAGAGGAATGGCTCAGCATGGGCTCTTTCCCTTGGGGCAGGTGGTGTGAGGAGCCAGGTGCAAATGCTTGCTGAGCAGGAGGTGTGTGAGCACAGAGGTGTGCTCAGCAAGCTGCACCAGGAGGCCGGCAGGAGCCTGCTCGCACTGTGCGTCAGGACTGCTTGGTGCCGGGTGCGAGCGCGGTGCCCGTTGTGGTCCGTTCAGGGCTGCAGTGGTCTTGCTTGGGAAGATGCAGCCCTGCTGGCTTGCTGCATATGGCAAAGGGGTCAGAGGAGGCCCTTGCTCCTTGCAGCTGTGGAAGATGAGGATATGGATGGGTGCCTTTTCTTGTGCCTGGGGTGACTGAAGAGAGGGTGTTTTGGGCCAAAGCTGCTCTCCTCCTTTCCCATGCCCTTGGTGGTCCTGCAGGGCAGGTACTGCTGGTGCTTTGCTTCCAAGGCCCAGTGTATCCCTGTGTTCCAGGCTGCTGGAAGGAGTGGACATCATGCCCCGCTCTGGACACTTGTGGTTCCTTCAGGATCTGAGGCTGCCTTCTTGGTCTGTCTCCTGAAGCAAGAGCCATGCAGAGATGTGGCAGAAGCAGGGCATCTTCTTTGGGAGAAGCTGAAGAGAGGGCTAAAGCAGTGAAACAGGACTGGGGCGAGCGTGTACGTTAGGGCTGGTCCCTGCAGGTGGTCATTGGCTGCTATGAGCCAGGCTGTTGGGTGCACTCAGCTGCTCCCTGTGTGCCACGTGACTCCCGCTGGGCCTGGCAGTGATGCCTTCCAGCTCATCTGCCAACAACCTCCTTGTCTTTTTCCTTGCATGTCCCATTTTACCTGACACCATGCACTCACTCACAACTCCGTAAGGGAGCAAGAAATCCCACTGCCTGTCATTGGAATGGATACACATTGCTACAAAAGAACCATTGTTCCTTTGCAGGCCTGGCCTTGGAGCTCCCTTCCTTTCCAGAGAACAATGCCTGCTCTCCCGAGGATGAGCTTGTCCTCTCCTGGCACTGCTTGAGTGCAGGCATTTAGAAGGGGAGCACCTGAGTGTGGAGCAGAGCTGCGGTCCCGGCTGCCTGTGGGGAATGCTCTTTGGCTCAGGGATGTCCCACACTCTTTTTCTCTGCCATAATTTTCTCTCACAGATACACTTTGAAGGAAATAAAGGAAAAATAAGGAGAAAAAAAGAATACAAATAAATAAAAGGAAAAGGAAAAGGCAAGGCAAGGCAAGGGAAAAAAAGAAACTAAACAGTGAAAGGAAAAATAAGAAAAGGAAGGGGTAAATAAGAAAAAAACCAGGAAAAAGGAAAAGAGAAAGAGAAACAGATAACAACGAAGCACAAACAGAAACAGACACAGGAAAAGAAAAAGAGAAAGGAAAAGAAAGAAAGAAGAAGAAAGAGAAAAAAAAGAAAAAAGAGAAAGAAATGAAACAGAAGAGGAAAAAAAGAAGCAGAAAGAAACAACAAAGAAGAGAAAGAAGAACAAAAAGGAATAAAAAAGGAGAAGGAAAATAAAAGCATAAAGACGAGAAAAAAGAAAAACAGGAAGTAAAAGAAGAAGATGGGAAAGGGACTGTGGTAACCGCTGGGCCACATGTGAAGAGAAGTCGTAGATGGATGTTTTGCTGGCCCTCTCTTGTCCCTAGGGTCTGCAATCTTTGGGATACATACACACAAACCTGCAGTGGGGGTGATTTTTGTGCCTGTGCTCACTTGGAAACAAGACGCAATGCTTAAGCAATGATACAGGAATATATATTTAAACAACAACAAAAATAACAATATAATAAACAATAACAAGAAAAATAACAACAATATAGTAAACAATAACAACAACAAAACCAACAACAATATTAACAACAATAAATGCTAATATCAAAGTGTATAGAGAAAAATCCACAGAAGAAGTTAGTGCTGGTGTCTCTGTGCCGAGAACTTGCCGGCAGCAGCCAGGGTGAAGGGGAGCTTGGCCTGCAAGGGAAAAGGAGGCGTGAGCAGGGCCGAGGAGCATCTCGGGGGCTCCCGTGGAGCAGAGGCTCTTTGGCGGCTGCGCGGGCTCTTTGGCAGCAGCGCTGCCGTCATTGGTGCCCTGGCAGAGGCTTGGCGTGGCCAGCGCAGCCCAGACGCTGGCAGAGGGGCTGAGGCAGCAGGTGCCCAGGCCTTGGGCGCTCCAGCGCCCTGTGCAGCTCTGCCCCGGCGCCGCAGCCCGCCAGAGCGCCCGCACACCTGGGCCAGGCTCCCGCGCGGCTGCTCCCCAAAGGCAGCGCGGAGCAGCGCCAAGGGGCCGGGCACAGCCCCAGCTCTGCCCGTGCAGCCGGCAGCAGGGGCCATACCTGGGGGATTCAGCTGGAGCTCTCCCAGTCCATGGGCTCCTCTGCACTGCAGCCAACCAGGCCATTGTTCCCCATCATCTGGAAGAGAGCAGGAGACCTTGGTGGGGATGGTGCGTGGGGAAGAGGAAGGATAGGGCGTCCAGTGGCTGCAATGACTGTACCTGGCTGCTGCCATAACTGAGCCACTCCATTGGCTCCGACTCGTTCCCTGACAGCCCCCCATCCATATGTGGAGCCTGTAAGAGAGAAGGAAGCATTTGCAGGACAGATCACAGAGGTGGGTGGCTCTGGCCCCACGGTTCCTCTTGCAGCGGGAAGCAGGAAAGTGGAAAGGGGCCAGTTTGAGCCCCAGTTTTCCCTGCACAGCTGGCAGCAGGGGCAATACCTGGAGCCTGCAGGTTGAACTCTCCCATTCCATGGGCTCCTCGTCATTGCAGCCAACACGATTGAGGGTGCCCCAATTCTGGAAGAGAGCAGGAGAGCTTGTGGGGACGGTCATGGTGGCAGCGCTGGCTCTGTGCGTGGGGCCTCATGTCCCCTGCGTGCGCGGGGCAGGCGGTGCACAGAGCCAGGGCGCCAGGCTCAGGCAGCAGCCCCCGAGGCCTTGGCCGCTCCTGGCCCTGGCACAGCTCTGCCCCAGCACCCAGGCCTGCCAGAGCTCCCTGCCACCTCTGCCACCAGCCCTGCGGCTGCTCTCGCAGAGCCAAGCGCCAGCCGTCCCCGCGCAGCCTCTGCCTGCACGCACAGTACCTGCACTGAGCTCTCCCATTCCATTTCTTCGACTTCACATGTATCCATTTTTTAACTTTCCTGAGTCTGCAACAGAATGGAATTGTTTACATTTGCAGCCATGAGCACCAAGTGTCGCGTGGTGGCTTTGTGGCCTCCCCTGGGAGGCATCGCGCAGGCTGCCCTGCAGCCCCGCAGCTCCCCTGCATCTTGTGGGCACCACGGGTGGCCCCTGGTGCTGCGCGGCCCTGCTGCTCACCTGGCCTTGCTGCTGTGTGGCCAGCACTGGGGCCACTGTGAGGCGCAGCCCTGGGAAGCATCCGTGTTCCCGTGGCGATAACTGCCCCTCCGGGATGTTCCACTGCTGCGTGGGGGGAGGAGTGCAGCAACAGGGGCCAGGGGGGCTGCCGTGAGGAAGGGTCTGCGTGTGCTGGACTCCCCCTGGCACTGCTGAGCCTGGCGAAAGAGAGCAGTGCGTGGCCTTGGGCTTGCTGGGTGCCAAGGAGGTCTCCTCACGCAGCCCCATGGTGCTGCTGGCGGCTGCCTGCCCAGAGGCCGGGCTCCACTTGGGGCTCTGCTTCCACCCCTGCAAGCAGCCTTGAACGCCTTGCTCTTTCTTCCCTGCTCCACTCCTGCCCTTACAGCCCCACGAACTAGAGAAAGTTTTGTTTTCCATGGTTGAGACGTGTTCCTTGGTAGCGCAATGAGCGCAAAGGGCCGTTGTGTCCCGGGGCCAGGTGTGCATGTCCTCAGCAGAGCCCTTGTGAGTTGGTGGTGTCCTGGGAGCCCCAGGTGTGCTGCTGGGCTCCTTCTCTTGTCCTGCCGTGCACCTTGCAGGCGCCATGTGCTGTGGCTGAGAGCAGCCTTGGTGCGGCATCTGCACTGGTTGCCCTGCCACGGCTTCCTAGGGCTGCAGAGGGCAGAGCAGGCACAAATGTGCCCTCAGCCGCAGCAGGGACCTGCAGCTGCTGCATCTCTGCCCAGCACTGGGGTAAAAGAGTCACTTCCTAACAGAGGTGAATTCTCAGCCTTTGGGAAAGGACACGCTAGGTGCCTTTGGGCAAGGTGCTGCCAGGTGTAGCCCTCCCATTGATGGAAACCCTCCAAAAGCAAGCAGTGCAACCCCTGCCACCAAAGTGCTGCAGCCCAAAGGAGCATCTTGGTGCTGGCCAAGCTTGCTTGCTGGCATGCCGCAGTGCCCCTGCGAGGCAGAGCGCAGCTGCTGGGAAGGGGCTGACGCCAGAGGTGCGCGGAGGGCTCTGGGTGGCTCCCAAGCAGCCGCAGGGCTGGTGGCACGGGGAATTGGTGGCAGGCATGATGAAGGAACTGGAGCATCTATCTTATGAGGAAAGAGTAAGCAAGCTGGGCCTGTTTATCCTGGGGAAGACAAGAGTGACAGGGAAACTTATCAAGAGGTACAAGGAGCTGAGGCGAGGATGTAAAAAGGACAGGGCCAAGCTCTTCTTGGTGGAGCCCAGCAACAGCCCAAGGGCTAGAGGGTGCAAATTGCAACACAGTTTCAATGTGTACAAATTGCAACACACTTTCAATGTGCATATGAGGAAGAGCTTTTTGCCTGTTAGGGTGACGGAGCACTGGAAGCGGGTGTTCAGCGAGGTTATGCAGGCTCCTTCTTTAGACATCTTCCAAACCCTCCTGAGTGTGATCCTGTGCAACACGCTGTAGGGTTCCCTGCTTGTGCAGGGGCGGCTTGGACTGATGATGTGGAGAGGTCCCTTCCAACGTCAAGCACTGTGTGACTGTGTGACCGGGGAGGGCTCCGTGGGCACTCAGGGCAGCAGCGATGTTGGAAGGGCAGCGGTGGGGTTTTGTCAGGCTGTAAGGCCTCTTCTCCCATGGCACAAAATTGTCACCATGAGCAGCTGGCAGATGGCCCTGCAGACAGCAGAGGGACAGAGCAGCCTCCACCGTGGTCCCCAGCACGGGGCCCTTCCTGGCAGCAGCCCATTTCTGCACCAGCCGCCTCCAGGGACACTGACCCTGTGACACGGTCCCTGAGCCTGTCCCAGCCCTGCGGGGCCCTGTGTCCCCCAGGGGCTTGGGGAGTTTGTCCCTGCATCTCCAGACCCCGTGTCCCTGGGGTGTGACAGCTTCCCTTTGCCTGTGGCTTGGGCACTGCGGGGACATGTTGTGTGCAGCACCCGGAGAGTTGAGAGCTGCCCCATGGTGGGGCTGGGTTTTTTTCCCCTTGGGGCATCCCCACCGCCACACGTGAAAGGAAGTCCCAGAAGGAACTTTTTGCTCCCCTGCCCCTGGTGCACACAGGGCTCCACACACAGACCTGTGGTGGGGATGCCTTTTGTGCCTGAGCTCACTTGGAAAAAATACGCAACATATGAACAATGATACAGGAATATATATTTAAACAACAACAAAAAAGAATAACAATAACAAAAATAACGACAACAATAACAATTACAACAACAATAACAGTAACAACAACAATATGAAAAACAGTATCAACAATATCAACATCTAAGAACTACTGTGACACTACAAAGAAAAAAATGCAATAGTCTAGGGACGGAGTCCTCGTGCCCAGCGCTTCCCAGCAGCAGCCAGGGTGAAGGGGAGCTTGGCCTGCAAGGGAAAAGGAGGCGTGAGCAGGGCCGAGGAGCATCTCGGGGGCTCCCGTGGAGCAGAGGCTCTTTGGCGGCTGCGCGGGCTCTTTGGCAGCAGCGCTGCCGTCATTGGTGCCCTGGCAGAGGCTTGGCGTGGCCAGCGCAGCCCAGACGCTGGCAGAGGGGCTGAGGCAGCAGGTGCCCAGGCCTTGGGCGCTCCTGCGCCCTGTGCAGCTCTGCCCCGGCGCCGCAGCCCGCCAGAGCGCCCGCACACCTGGGCCAGGCTCCCGCGCGGCTGCTCCCCAAAGGCAGCGCGGAGCAGCGCCAAGGGGCCGGGCACAGCCCCAGCTCTGCCCGTGCAGCCGGCAGCAGGGGCCATACCTGGGGGCTGCACACAGAGCTCTCCCAGTCCATGGACTCGTCTGCACTGCAGCCAACCAGGCCATTGTTCCCCATCATCTGGAAGAGAGCAGGAGACCTTGGTGGGGATGGTGCGTGGGGAAGAGGAAGGACAGGGCGTCCAGTGGCTGCAAGGACTGTACCTGGCTGCTGCCATAACTGAGCCACTCCATTGGGGCTCCGACTCGTTCCCTGACAGCGCCCCATCCATATGTGGAGCCTGTAAGAGAGAAGGAAGCATTTGCAGGACAGATCACAGAGGTGGGGGGCTCTGGCCCCACGGTTCCTCTTGCAGCGGGAAGCAGGAAAGTGGAAAGGGGCCAGGTTGAGCCCCAGTTTTCCCTGCACAGCTGGCAGCATGGGCAATACCTGGAGGGTGCAGGTTGAACTCTCCCATTCCATGGGCTCCTCGTCATTGCAGGCGACATGATTGAGGGTGCCCCAATTCTGGAAGAGAGCAGGAGAGCTTGTGGGGACGGTCATGGTGGCAGCGCTGGCTCTGTGCGCGGGGCCTCGTGTCCCCTGCGTGCACGGGTCAGGCGGTGCACAGAGCCAGGGCGCCAGGCTCAGGCAGCAGCCCCCGAGGCCTAGGCCACTCCTGGCCCTGGCACAGCTCTGCCCCAGCACCCAGGCCTGCCAGAGCTCCCTGCCACCTCTGCCACCAGCCCTGCGGCTGCTCTCGCAGAGCCAAGCGCCAGCCGTCCCCGCGCAGCCTCTGCCTGCACGCACAGTACCTGCACTGAGCTCTCCCATTCCATTTCTTCGACTTCACATGTATCCATTTTTTAACTTTCCTGAGTCTGCAACAGAATGGAATTGTTTACATTTGCAGCCATGAGCACCAAGTGTCGCGTGGTGGCTTTGTGGCCTCCCCTGGGAGGCATCGCGCAGGCTGCCCTGCAGCCCCGCAGCTCCCCTGCATCTTGTGGGCACCACGGGTGGCTCCTGGTGCTGCGCGGCCCTGCTGCTCACCTGGCCTTGCTGCTGCGTGGCCAGCACTGGGGCCACTGTGAGGCGCAGCCCTGGGAAGCATCCGTGTTCCCGTGGCGATAACTGCCCCTCCGGGATGTTCCACTGCTGCGTGGGGGGAGGAGTGCAGCGGCAGGGGCCAGGGGGGCTGCCGTGAGGAAGGGTCTGCGTGTGCTGGTCTCCCCCTGGCACTGCTGAGCCTGGCGACAGAGAGCAGTGCGTGGCCTTGGGCTTGCTGGGTGCCAAGGAGGTCTCCTCACGCAGCCCCATGGTGCTGCTGGCGGCTGCCTGCCCAGAGGCCAGGCTCCACTTGGGGCTCTGCTTCCACCCCTGCAAGCAGCCTTGAACGCCTTGCTCTTTCTTCCCTGCTCCACTCCTGCCCTTACAGCCCCACGAACTAGAGAAAGTTTTGTTTTCCATGGTTGAGACGTGTTCCTTGGTAGCGCAATGAGCGCAAAGGGCGTTGTGTCCCGGGGCCAGGTGTGCATGTCCTCAGCAGAGCCCTTGCGAGTTGGTGGTGTCCTGGGAGCCCCAGGTGCGCTGCTGGGCTCCTTCTCTTGTCCTGCCGCGCACATTGCAGGCGCCATGTGCTGTGGCTGAGAGCAGCCTTGGTGCGGCATCTGCACTGGTTGCCCTGCCACGGCTTCCTAGGGCTGCAGAGGGCAGAGCAGGCACAAATGTGCCCTCAGCCGCAGCAGGGACCTGCAGCTGCTGCATCTCTGCCCAGCACTGGGGTAAAAGAGTCACTTCCTAACAGAGGTGAATTCTCAGCCTTTGGGAAAGGACACGCTAGGTGCCTTTGGGCAAGGTGCTGCCAGGTGTAGCCCTCCCATTGATGGAAACCCTCCAAAAGCAAGCAGTGCAACCCCTGCCACCAAAGTGCTGCAGCCCAAAGGAGCATCTTGGTGCTGTCCAAGCTTGCTTGCTGGCATGCCGCAGTGCCCCTGCGAGGCAGAGCGCAGCTGCTGGGAAGGGGCTGACGCCAGAGGTGCGCGGAGGGCTCTGGGTGGCTCCCAAGCAGCCGCAGGGCTGGTGGCACGGGGAATTGGTGGCAGGCATGATGAAGGAACTGGAGCATCTATCTTATGAGGAAAGAGTAAGCAAGCTGGGCCTGTTTATCCTGGGGAAGACAAGAGTGACAGGGAAACTTATCAAGAGGTACAAGGAGCTGAGGCGAGGATGTAAAAAGGACAGGGCCAAGCTCTTCTTGGTGGAGCCCAGCAACAGCCCAAGGGCTAGAGGGTGCAAATTGCAACACAGTTTCAATGTGTACAAATTGCAACACACTTTCAATGTGCATATGAGGAAGAGCTTTTTGCCTGTTAGGGTGACGGAGCACTGGAAGCGGGTGTTCAGCGAGGTTATGCAGGCTCCTTCTTTAGAGATCTTCCAAACCCTCCTGAGTGTGATCCTGTGCAACACGCTGTAGGGTTCCCTGCTTGTGCAGGGGCGGCTTGGACTGATGATGTGGAGAGGTCCCTTCCAACGTCAAGCACTGTGTGACTGTGTGACCGGGGAGGGCTCCGTGGGCACTCAGGGCAGCAGCGATGTTGGAAGGGCAGCGGTGGGATTTTGTCAGGCTGTAAGGCCTCTTCTCCCATGGCACAAAATTGTCACCATGAGCAGCTGGCAGATGGCCCTGCAGACAGCAGAGGGACAGAGCAGCCTCCACCGTGGTCCCCAGCATGGGGCCCTTCCTGGCAGCAGCCCATTTCTGCACCAGCCGCCTCCAGGGACACTGACCCTGTGACACGGTCCCTGAGCCTGTCCCAGCCCTGCGGGGCCCTGTGTCCCCCAGGGGCTTGGGGAGTTTGTCCCTGCATCTCCAGACCCCGTGTCCCTGGGGTGTGACAGCTTCCCTTTGCCTGTGGCTTGGGCACTGCGGGGACATGTTGTGTGCAGCACCCGGAGAGTTGAGAGCTGCCCCATGGTGGGGCTGGGTTTTTTTCCCCTTTGGGCATCCCCACCGCCACATGTGAAAGGAAGTCCCAGAAGGAACTTTTTGCTCCCCTGCCCCTGGTGCACACAGGGCTCCACACACAGACCTGTGGTGGGGATGCCTTTTGTGCCTGAGCTCACTTGGAAAAAATGCGCAACATATGAACAATGATACAGGAATATATATTTAAACAACAACAAAAAAGAATAACAATAACAAAAATAACGACAACAATAACAATTACAACAACAACAACAGTAACAACAACAATATGAAAAACAGTATCAACAATATCAACATCTAAGAACTACTGTGACACTACAAAGAAAAAAATGCAATAGTCTAGGGACGGAGTCCTCGTGCCCAGCGCTTCCCAGCAGCAGCCAGGGTGAAGGGGAGCTTGGCCTGCAAGGGAAAAGGAGGCGTGAGCAGGGCCGAGGAGCATCTCGGGGGCTCCCGTGGAGCAGAGGCTCTTTGGCGGCTGCGCGGGCTCTTTGGCAGCAGCGCTGCCGTCATTGGTGCCCTGGCAGAGGCTTGGCGTGGCCAGCGCAGCCCAGACGCTGGCAGAGGGGCTGAGGCAGCAGGTGCCCAGGCCTTGGGCGCTCCTGCGCCCTGTGCAGCTCTGCCCCGGCGCCGCAGCCCGCCAGAGCGCCCGCACACCTGGGCCAGGCTCCCGCGCGGCTGCTCCCCAAAGGCAGCGCGGAGCAGCGCCAAGGGGCCGGGCACAGCCCCAGCTCTGCCCGTGCAGCCGGCAGCAGGGGCCATACCTGGGGGCTGCACACAGAGCTCTCCCAGTCCATGGACTCGTCTGCACTGCAGCCAACCAGGCCATTGTTCCCCATCATCTGGAAGAGAGCAGGAGACCTTGGTGGGGATGGTGCGTGGGGAAGAGGAAGGATAGGGCGTCCAGTGGCTGCAATGACTGTACCTGGCTGCTGCCATAACTGAGCCACTCCATTGGCTCCGACTCGTTCCCTGACAGCGCCCCATCCATATGTGGAGCCTGTAAGAGAGAAGGAAGCATTTGCAGGACAGATCACAGAGGTGGGGGGCTCTGGCCCCACGGTTCCTCTTGCAGCGGGAAGCAGGAAAGTGGAAAGGGGCCAGGTTGAGCCCCAGTTTTCCCTGCACAGCTGGCAGCATGGGCAATACCTGGAGGGTGCAGGTTGAACTCTCCCATTCCATGGGCTCCTCGTCATTGCAGGCGACATGATTGAGGGTGCCCCAATTCTGGAAGAGAGCAGGAGAGCTTGTGGGGACGGTCATGGTGGCAGCGCTGGCTCTGTGCGCGGGGCCTCGTGTCCCCTGCGTGCACGGGTCAGGCGGTGCACAGAGCCAGGGCGCCAGGCTCAGGCAGCAGCCCCCGAGGCCTAGGCCACTCCTGGCCCTGGCACAGCTCTGCCCCAGCACCCAGGCCTGCCAGAGCTCCCTGCCACCTCTGCCACCAGCCCTGCGGCTGCTCTCGCAGAGCCAAGCGCCAGCCGTCCCCGCGCAGCCTCTGCCTGCACGCACAGTACCTGCACTGAGCTCTCCCATTCCATTTCTTCGACTTCACATGTATCCATTTTTTAACTTTCCTGAGTCTGCAACAGAATGGAATTGTTTACATTTGCAGCCATGAGCACCAAGTGTCGCGTGGTGGCTTTGTGGCCTCCCCTGGGAGGCATCGCGCAGGCTGCCCTGCAGCCCCGCAGCTCCCCTGCATCTTGTGGGCACCACGGGTGGCCCCTGGTGCTGCGCGGCCCTGCTGCTCACCTGGCCTTGCTGCTGTGTGGCCAGCACTGGGGCCACTGTGAGGCGCAGCCCTGGGAAGCATCCGTGTTCCCGTGGCGATAACTGCCCCTCTGGGATGTTCCACTGCTGCGTGGGGGGAGGAGGGCAGCAACAGGGGCCAGGGGGGCTGCCATGAGGAAGGGTCTGCGTGTGCTGGACTCCCCCTGGCACTGCTGAGCCTGGCGAAAGAGAGCAGTGCGTGGCCTTGGGCTTGCTGGGTGCCAAGGAGGTCTCCTCACGCAGCCCCATGGTGCTGCTGGTGGCTGCCTGCCCAGAGGCCGGGCTCCACTTGGGGCTCTGCTTCCACCCCTGCAAGCAGCCTTGAACGCCTTGCTCTTTCTTCCCTGCTCCACTCCTGCCCTTACAGCCCCACGAACTAGAGAAAGTTTTGTTTTCCATGGTTGAGACGTGTTCCTTGGTAGCGCAATGAGCGCAAAGGGCCGTTGTGTCCCGGGGCCAGGTGTGCATGTCCTCAGCAGAGCCCTTGTGAGTTGGTGGTGTCCTGGGAGCCCCAGGTGCGCTGCTGGGCTCCTTCTCTTGTCCTGCCGCGCACCTTGCAGGCGCCATGTGCTGTGGCTGAGAGCAGCCTTGGTGCGGCATCTGCACTGGTTGCCCTGCCACGGCTTCCTAGGGCTGCAGAGGGCAGAGCAGGCACAAATGTGCCCTCAGCCGCAGCAGGGACCTGCAGCTGCTGCATCTCTGCCCAGCACTGGGGTAAAAGAGTCACTTCCTAACAGAGGTGAATTCTCAGCCTTTGGGAAAGGACACGCTAGGTGCCTTTGGGCAAGGTGCTGCCAGGTGTAGCCCTCCCATTGATGGAAACCCTCCAAAAGCAAGCAGTGCAACCCCTGCCACCAAAGTGCTGCAGCCCAAAGGAGCATCTTGGTGCTGGCCAAGCTTGCTTGCTGGCATGCCGCAGTGCCCCTGCGAGGCAGAGCGCAGCTGCTGGGAAGGGGCTGACGCCAGAGGTGCGCGGAGGGCTCTGGGTGGCTCCCAAGCAGCCGCAGGGCTGGTGGCACGGGGAATTGGTGGCAGGCATTTGTCTGCTGCCCTGGGAATGCTGGAGGGGAAGTGCGAAGCAGAGCAGTGTTCCCTGCAGGGAGGCACGAGCAGAGGGCTGGGCAGCGAGCTCAGCCCCGTGGCTGTGAGGGCAAGTGCTGGGAGCCCCCTTGCCTGCGCGCGTGACGCCTGCAGAGCCCAGGCGTGCGCAGTGCCCCCGTCGGCAGGAAAGGTGCTGGGAAGCCCTTGCCCCACGCAGGCTGCTTGCACAGAAGCTGCGGCTCGTCTGCCTCATGGCTGGGCCACCAGGGTCCACTTGGACAGTCCTCTCTGGGAAGGTGCTTTGCAGCTGCTTGAAGGGACAGGCTGCCTGGAATCCTGCTGACTCCTGAAGGGAAGGGGTCTCTCCTGCTCCACGGCCTCCATTCAGAGTAATTTTTCAACACTGCAGTACAAGGTCTGTCTGCAGGTGGTTGGGGTGAATGGAGGGGCTCCTGCACGCCTTCGGGTGTGCCCTGCCCATCTTACTCAGATCTTTGCCGCATGGATAGGAACAGGTGAGCTGAATCTTCCCCTGCTGCTTCTTCACCTACTCTCCATGCTCTGAAAGTCTGAGAGTTCCTGGCAGGATGATAGATGGGAGCTTTGTTCTTGACTTACTCAGCTTGGATTCTCCCAGAGGAGTTGTCCTTCCTTCTGGCCTTCCATTGTCCTGCCTCGCATTGCTCCCTTCCCTGGGGATGGGCTCTTTTGCCACCCGACTTGCACAGTTCTCTGCTGAAGCTGCTGCAGTCAGAGGCCGGCCAGGCTGCTCTCCCGGCTGCTGCACTAGCACCCTCTCCACAGTGCTTTCTGCTGAGCTGTTTTGTAAGGCTCTTGCCTTGGAAGAGTGGATGTTGCTGTTCCAAATCCTTCTGCAGACTTTCCAGAGCATCACTGACAAAGGTCTGTGCACGCATGTCCAAATCTGAGCGGAGCTTGCTAAAGGAGCTGAGTTGCCAGCCCTCAGATCAAGGTAAGGTGGACGGAGCAGGAGATCTCCCCAGTGCTGGAGGAGCTGCTGATATCTGAGCAGGCAGGAATACAGGCATGGAAAAGCAGGGCTTTAAAGGAAGCTGCTCATTCCCATGGTTGCCCCTAACCCTCCTCGGGAAGATCAGCAGGTGTGCTTCAGATGAGTGGACAGTGTGTGGCTGGAGAACACATCCAGTGTGCGGATTGCAGAGCTCAGAGGGTTGTTCTAATCGGTGCTGAGTCTAGTTGGAGGCCTGTGGCTAGTGGTGTTCCCCAGGGGGTCAGTACTGGGTCCGGTGCTATTCACCTATTTGCTCAGTGCCTTGCAGGAGGTGACAGAGTGCCCTCTCAGCAAGTGTGCACATGAGACAAAGCTGGCCGCAGTGGCCGACACTCCTGAGAGCTGCGCTGCCTTTGAGAGGGAGCTGCAGAGGCAGGAGAGTTGGGCAGAGAGGAACCTCCTGAGACTGAAGAAAGGCAAGTGCAGGGTCCTGCACTGGGGGAGGAAATAGCTTGAGGCTCCAGTACAGATTAGGGGTGGAGCTGCTGGAAAGCAGCTCTGTGGAGAGGGGTTTGGGAGGTCTGCTTGACAACAGGTCAAGCAGGAGGCAGCAATGTGCCCTTGTGTCAAGGATGGCCAGAGGGATGCTGGCCTGCATGAGGAGGAGTGTTGGCAGCAGATGGAGGGGGCTGATCGTGCCCCTCTCCTCAGCTCTGCTCAGGCCACACCTGAACTCTTATGGGCAGAAATATTGTGGGCTCCACAGGACAAGAGGGCTGTGGAACTTGCAGAAAGTGACCAGCTTATTGCCACAAAGATGATGAAGGAACTGGAGCATCTATGTTATGAGGAAAGAGTAAGCAAGCTGGGCCTGTTTATCCTGGGGAAGACAAGAGTGACAGGGAAACTTATCAAGAGGTACAAGGAGCTGAGGCGAGGATGTAAAAAGGACAGGGCCAAACTCTTCTTGGTGGAGCCCAGCAACAGCCCAAGGGCTAGAGGGTGCAAATTGCAACACAGTTTCAATGTGTACAAATTGCAACACACTTTCAATGTGCATATGAGGAAGAGCTTTTTGCCTGTTAGGGTGACGGAGCACTGGAAGCGGGTGTTCAGCGAGGTTATGCAGGCTCCTTCTTTAGACATCTTCCAAACCCTCCTGAGTGTGATCCTGTGCAACACGCTGTAGGGTTCCCTGCTTGTGCAGGGGCGGCTTGGACTGATGATGTGGAGAGGTCCCTTCCAACGTCAAGCACTGTGTGACTGTGTGACCGGGGAGGGCTCCGTGGGTACTCAGGGCAGCAGCGATGTTGGAAGGGCAGCGGTGGGGTTTTGTCAGGCTGTAAGGCCTCTTCTCCCATGGCACAAAATTGTCACCATGAGCAGCTGGCAGATGGCCCTGCAGATAGTAGAGGGACAGAGCAGCCTCCACCGTGGTCCCCAGCACGGGGCCCTTCCTGGCAGCAGCCCATTTCTGCACCAGCCGCCTCCAGGGACACTGACCCTGTGACACGGTCCCTGAGCCTGTCCCAGCCCTGCGGGGCCCTGTGTCCCCCAGGGGCTTGGGGAGTTTGTCCCTGCATCTCCAGACCCCGTGTCCCTGGGGTGTGACAGCTTCCCTTTGCCTGTGGCTTGGGCACTGCGGGGACATGTTGTGTGCAGCACCCGGAGAGTTGAGAGCTGCCCCATGGTGGGGCTGGGTTTTTTTCCCCTTTGGGCATCCCCACCGCCACATGTGAAAGGAAGTCCCAGAAGGAACTTTTTGCTCCCCTGCCCCTGGTGCACACAGGGCTCCACACACAGACCTGTGGTGGGGATGCCTTTTGTGCCTGAGCTCACTTGGAAAAAATACGCAACATATGAACAATGATACAGGAATATATATTTAAACAACAACAAAAAAGAATAACAATAACAAAAATAACGACAACAATAACAATTACAACAACAACAACAGTAACAACAACAATATGAAAAACAGTATCAACAATATCAACATCTAAGAACTACTGTGACACTACAAAGAAAAAAATGCAATAGTCTAGGGACGGAGTCCTCGTGCCCAGCGCTTCCCAGCAGCAGCCAGGGTGAAGGGGAGCTTGGCCTGCAAGGGAAAAGGAGGCGTGAGCAGGGCCGAGGAGCATCTCGGGGGCTCCCGTGGAGCAGAGGCTCTTTGGCGGCTGCGCGGGCTCTTTGGCAGCAGCGCTGCCGTCATTGGTGCCCTGGCAGAGGCTTGGCGTGGCCAGCGCAGCCCAGACGCTGGCAGAGGGGCTGAGGCAGCAGGTGCCCAGGCCTTGGGCGCTCCTGCGCCCTGTGCAGCTCTGCCCCGGCGCCGCAGCCCGCCAGAGCGCCCGCACACCTGGGCCAGGCTCCCGCGCGGCTGCTCCCCAAAGGCAGCGCGGAGCAGCGCCAAGGGGCCGGGCACAGCCCCAGCTCTGCCCGTGCAGCCGGCAGCAGGGGCCATACCTGGGGGCTGCACACAGAGCTCTCCCAGTCCATGGACTCGTCTGCACTGCAGCCAACCAGGCCATTGTTCCCCATCATCTGGAAGAGAGCAGGAGACCTTGGTGGGGATGGTGCGTGGGGAAGAGGAAGGATAGGGCGTCCAGTGGCTGCAATGACTGTACCTGGCTGCTGCCATAACTGAGCCACTCCATTGGCTCCGACTCGTTCCCTGACAGCGCCCCATCCATATGTGGAGCCTGTAAGAGAGAAGGAAGCATTTGCAGGACAGATCACAGAGGTGGGGGGCTCTGGCCCCACGGTTCCTCTTGCAGCGGGAAGCAGGAAAGTGGAAAGGGGCCAGGTTGAGCCCCAGTTTTCCCTGCACAGCTGGCAGCATGGGCAATACCTGGAGGGTGCAGGTTGAACTCTCCCATTCCATGGGCTCCTCGTCATTGCAGGCGACATGATTGAGGGTGCCCCAATTCTGGAAGAGAGCAGGAGAGCTTGTGGGGACGGTCATGGTGGCAGCGCTGGCTCTGTGCGCGGGGCCTCGTGTCCCCTGCGTGCACGGGTCAGGCGGTGCACAGAGCCAGGGCGCCAGGCTCAGGCAGCAGCCCCCGAGGCCTAGGCCACTCCTGGCCCTGGCACAGCTCTGCCCCAGCACCCAGGCCTGCCAGAGCTCCCTGCCACCTCTGCCACCAGCCCTGCGGCTGCTCTCGCAGAGCCAAGCGCCAGCCGTCCCCGCGCAGCCTCTGCCTGCACGCACAGTACCTGCACTGAGCTCTCCCATTCCATTTCTTCGACTTCACATGTATCCATTTTTTTAACTTTCCTGAGTCTGCAACAGAATGGAATTGTTTACATTTGCAGCCATGAGCACCAAGTGTCGCGTGGTGGCTTTGTGGCCTCCCCTGGGAGGCATCGCGCAGGCTGCCCTGCAGCCCCGCAGCTCCCCTGCATCTTGTGGGCACCACGGGTGGCTCCTGGTGCTGCGCGGCCCTGCTGCTCACCTGGCCTTGCTGCTGCGTGGCCAGCACTGGGGCCACTGTGAGGCGCAGCCCTGGGAAGCATCCGTGTTCCCGTGGCGATAACTGCCCCTCCGGGATGTTCCACTGCTGCGTGGGGGGAGGAGTGCAGCGGCAGGGGCCAGGGGGGCTGCCGTGAGGAAGGGTCTGCATGTGCTGGTCTCCCCCTGGCACTGCTGAGCCTGGCGACAGAGAGCAGTGCGTGGCCTTGGGCTTGCTGGGTGCCAAGGAGGTCTCCTCACGCAGCCCCATGGTGCTGCTGGCGGCTGCCTGCCCAGAGGCCAGGCTCCACTTGGGGCTCTGCTTCCACCCCTGCAAGCAGCCTTGAACGCCTTGCTCTTTCTTCCCTGCTCCACTCCTGCCCTTACAGCCCCACGAACTAGAGAAAGTTTTGTTTTCCATGGTTGAGACGTGTTCCTTGGTAGCGCAATGAGCGCAAAGAGCGTTGTGTCCCGGGGCCAGGTGTGCATGTCCTCAGCAGAGCCCTTGCGAGTTGGTGGTGTCCTGGGAGCCCCAGGTGCGCTGCTGGGCTCCTTCTCTTGTCCTGCCGCGCACCTTGCAGGCGCCATGTGCTGTGGCTGAGAGCAGCCTTGGTGCGGCATCTGCACTGGTTGCCCTGCCACGGCTTCCTAGGGCTGCAGAGGGCAGAGCAGGCACAAATGTGCCCTCAGCCGCAGCAGGGACCTGCATCTGCTGCATCTCTGCCCAGCACTGGGGTAAAAGAGTCACTTCCTAACAGAGGTGAATTCTCAGCCTTTGGGAAAGGACACGCTAGGTGCCTTTGGGCAAGGTGCTGCCAGGTGTAGCCCTCCCATTGATGGAAACCCTCCAAAAGCAAGCAGTGCAACCCCTGCCACCAAAGTGCTGCAGCCCAAAGGAGAATCTTGGTGCTGGCCAAGCTTGCTTGCTGGCATGCCGCAGTGCCCCTGCGAGGCAGAGCGCAGCTGCTGGGAAGGGGCTGACGCCAGAGGTGCGCGGAGGGCTCTGGGTGGCTCCCAAGCAGCCGCAGGGCTGGTGGCACGGGCAATTGGTGGCAGGCATGATGAAGGAACTGGAGCATCTATCTTATGAGGAAAGAGTAAGCAAGCTGGGCCTGTTTATCCTGGGGAAGACAAGAGTGACAGGGAAACTTATCAAGAGGTACAAGGAGCTGAGGCGAGGATGTAAAAAGGACAGGGCCAAGCTCTTCTTGGTGGAGCCCAGCAACAGCCCAAGGGCTAGAGGGTGCAAATTGCAACACAGTTTCAATGTGTACAAATTGCAACACACTTTCAATGTGCATATGAGGAAGAGCTTTTTGCCTGTTAGGGTGACGGAGCACTGGAAGCGGGTGTTCAGCGAGGTTATGCAGGCTCCTTCTTTAGAGATCTTCCAAACCCTCCTGAGTGTGATCCTGTGCAACACGCTGTAGGGTTCCCTGCTTGTGCAGGGGCGGCTTGGACTGATGATGTGGAGAGGTCCCTTCCAACGTCAAGCACTGTGTGACTGTGTGACCGGGGAGGGCTCCGTGGGTACTCAGGGCAGCAGCGATGTTGGAAGGGCAGCGGTGGGGTTTTGTCAGGCTGTAAGGCCTCTTCTCCCATGGCACAAAATTGTCACCATGAGCAGCTGGCAGATGGCCCTGCAGACAGCAGAGGGACAGAGCAGCCTCCACCGTGGTCCCCAGCACGGGGCCCTTCCTGGCAGCAGCCCATTTCTGCACCAGCCGCCTCCAGGGACACTGACCCTGTGACACGGTCCCTGAGCCTGTC
This sequence comes from Tinamus guttatus, assembly GCF_059628265.1. Taxonomy (NCBI): domain Eukaryota; kingdom Metazoa; phylum Chordata; class Aves; order Tinamiformes; family Tinamidae; genus Tinamus; species Tinamus guttatus. Next base: position 71,341 of record NW_028288946.1, read on the forward strand.
CCAGCCCTGCGGGGCCCTGTGTCCCCCAGGGGCTTGGGGAGTTTGTCCCTGCATCTCCAGACCCCGTGTCCCTGGGGTGTGACAGCTTCCCTTTGCCTGTGGCTTGGGCACTGCGGAGACATGTTGTGTGCAGCACCCGGAGAGTTGAGAGCTGCCCCATGGTGGGGCTGGGTTTTTTTCCCCTTTGGGCATCCCCACCGCCACACGTGAAAGGAAGTCCCAGAAGGAACTTTTTGCTCCCCTGCCCCTGGTGCACACAGGGCTCCACACACAGACCTGTGGTGGGGATGCCTTTTGTGCCTGAGCTCACTTGGAAAAAATACGCAACATATGAACAATGATACAGGAATATATATTTAAACAACAACAAAAAAGAATAACAATAACAAAAATAACGACAACAATAACAACTACAACAACAATAACAGTAACAACAACAATATGAAAAACAGTATCAACAATATCAACATCTAAGAACTACTGTGACACTACAAAGAAAAAAATGCAATAGTCTAGGGACGGAGTCCTCGTGCCCAGCGCTTCCCAGCAGCAGCCAGGGTGAAGGGGAGCTTGGCCTGCAAGGGAAAAGGAGGCGTGAGCAGGGCCGAGGAGCATCTTGGGGGCTCCCGTGGAGCAGAGGCTCTTTGGCGGCTGCGCGGGCTCTTTGGCAGCAGCGCTGCCGTCATTGGTGCCCTGGCAGAGGCTTGGCGTGGCCAGCGCAGCCCAGAGGCTGGCAGAGGGGCTGAGGCAGCAGGTGCCCAGGCCTTGGGCGCTCCTGCGCCCTGTGCAGCTCTGCCCCGGCGCCGCAGCCCGCCAGAGCGCCCGCACACCTGGGCCAGGCTCCCGCGCGGCTGCTCCCCAAAGGCAGCGCGGAGCAGCGCCAAGGGGCCGGGCACAGCCCCAGCTCTGCCCGTGCAGCCGGCAGCAGGGGCCATACCTGGGGGCTGCACACAGAGCTCTCCCAGTCCATGGACTCGTCTGCACTGCAGCCAACCAGGCCATTGTTCCCCATCATCTGGAAGAGAGCAGGAGACCTTGGTGGGGATGGTGCGTGGGGAAGAGGAAGGATAGGGCCTCCAGTGGCTGCAAGGACTGTACCTGGCTGCTACCATAACTGAGCCACTCCATTGGCTCCGACTCGTTCCCTGACAGCGCCCCATCCATATGTGGAGCCTGTAAGAGAGAAGGAAGCATTTGCAGGACAGATCACAGAGGTGGGTGGCTCTGGCCCCACGGTTCCTCTTACAGCGGGAAGCAGGAAAGTGGAAAGGGGCCAGGCTGAGCCCCAGTTTTCCCTGCACAGCTGGCAGCACGGGCAATACCTGGAGCCTGCAGGTTGAACTCTCCCATTCCATGGGCTCCTCGTCATTGCAGCCGACACGATTGAGGGTGCCCCAACTCTGGAAGAGAGCAGGAGAGCTTGTGGGGACGGTCATGGTGGCAGCGCTGGCTCTGTGCACGGGGCCTCGTGTCCCCTGCGTGCGCGGGGCAGGCGGTGCACAGAGCCAGGGCGCCAGGCTCAGGCAGCAGCCCCCGAGGCCTAGGCCACTCCTGGCCCTGGCACAGCTCTGCCCCAGCACCCAGGCCTGCCAGAGCTCCCTGCCACCTCTGCCACCAGCCCTGCGGCTGCTCTCGCAGAGCCAAGCGCCAGCCGTCCCCGCGCAGCCTCTGCCTGCACGCACAGTACCTGCACTGAGCTCTCCCATTCCATTTCTTCGACTTCACATGTATCCATTTTTTAACTTTCCTGAGTCTGCAACAGAATGGAATTGTTTACATTTGCAGCCATGAGCACCAAGTGTCGCGCGGTGGCTTTGTGGCCTCCCCTGGGAGGCATCGCACAGGCTGCCCTGCAGCCCCGCAGCTCCCCTGCATCTTGTGGGCACCACGGGTGGCCCCTGGTGCTGCGCGGCCCTGCTGCTCACCTGGCCTTGCTGCTGTGTGGCCAGGACTGGGGCCACTGTGAGGCGCAGCCCTGGGAAGCATCCGTGTTCCCGTGGTGATAACTGCCCCTCCGGGATGTTCCACTGCTGCGTGGGGGGAGGAGGGCAGCAACAGGGGCCAGGGGGGCTGCCATGAGGAAGGGTCTGCGTGTGCTGGACTCCCCCTGGCACTGCTGAGCCTGGCGAAAGAGAGCAGTGCGTGGCCTTGGGCTTGCTGGGTGCCAAGGAGGTCTCCTCACGCAGCCCCATGGTGCTGCTGGCGGCTGCCTGCCCAGAGGCCGGGCTCCACTTGGGGCTCTGCTTCCACCCCTGCAAGCAGCCTTGAATGCCTTGCTCTTTCTTCCCTGCTCCACTCCTGCCCTTACAGCCCCACGAACTAGAGAAAGTTTTGTTTTCCATGGTTGAGACGTGTTCCTTGGTAGCGCAATGAGCGCAAAGGGCCGTTGTGTCCCGGGGCCAGGTGTGCATGTCCTCAGCAGAGCCCTTGTGAGTTGGTGGTGTCCTGGGAGCCCCAGGTGCGCTGCTGGGCTTCTTCTCTTGTCCTGCCGCGCACCTTGCAGGCGCCATGTGCTGTGGCTGAGAGCAGCCTTGGTGCGGCATCTGCACTGGTTGCCCTGCCACGGCTGCCTAGGGCTGCAGAGGGCAGAGCAGGCACAAATGTGCCCTCAGCCGCAGCAGGGACCTGCAGCTGCTGCATCTCTGCCCAGCACTGGGGTAAAAGAGTCACTTCCTAACAGAGGTGAATTCTCAGCCTTTGGGAAAGGACACGCTAGGTGCCTTTGGGCAAGGTGCTGCCAGGTGTAGCCCTCCCATTGATGGAAACCCTCCAAAAGCAAGCAGTGCAACCCCTGCCACCAAAGTGCTGCAGCCCAAAGGAGAATCTTGGTGCTGGCCAAGCTTGCTTGCTGGCATGCCGCAGTGCCCCTGCGAGGCAGAGCGCAGCTGCTGGGAAGGGGCTGACGCCAGAGGTGCGCGGAGGGCTCTGGGTGGCTCCCAAGCAGCCGCAGGGCTGGTGGCACGGGGAATTGGTGGCAGGCATTTGTCTGCTGCCCTGGGAATGCTGGAGGGGAAGTGCGAAGCAGAGCAGTGTTCCCTGCAGGGAGGCATGAGCAGAGGGCTGGGCAGCGAGCTCAGCCCCGTGGCTGTGAGGGCAAGTGCTGGGAGCCCCCTTGCCTGCGCGCGTGACGCCTGCAGAGCCCAGGCGTGCGCAGTGCCCCCGTCGGCAGGAAAGGTGCTGGGAAGCCCTTGCCCCACGCAGGCTGCTTGCACAGAAGCTGCGGCTCGTCTGCCTCATGGCTGGGCCACCAGGGTCCACTTGGACAGTCCTCTCTGGGAAGGTGCTTTGCAGCTGCTTGAAGGGACAGGCTGCCTGGAATCCTGCTGACTCCTGAAGGGAAGGGGTCTCTCCTGCTCCACGGCCTCCATTCAGAGTAATTTTTCAACACTGCAGTACAAGGTCTGTCTGCAGGTGGTTGGGATGAATGGAGGGGCTCCTGCACGCCTTCGGGTGTGCCCTGCCCATCTTACTCAGATCTTTGCCGCATGGATAGGAACAGGTGAGCTGAATCTTCCCCTGCTGCTTCTTCACCTACTCTCCATGCTCTGAAAGTCTGAGAGTTCCTGGCAGGATGATAGATGGGAGCTTTGTTCTTGACTTACTCAGCTTGGATTCTCCCAGAGGAGTTGTCCTTCCTTCTGGCCTTCCATTGTCCTGCCTCGCATTGCTCCCTTCCCTGGGGATGGGCTCTTTTGCCACCCGACTTGCACAGTTCTCTGCTGAAGCTGCTGCAGTCAGAGGCCGGCCAGGCTGCTCTCCCGGCTGCTGCACTAGCACCCTCTCCACAGTGCTTTCTGCTGAGCTGTTTTGTAAGGCTCTTGCCTTGGAAGAGTGGATGTTGCTGTTCCAAATCCTTCTGCAGACTTTCCAGAGCATCACTGACAAAGGTCTGTGCACGCATGTCCAAATCTGAGCGGAGCTTGCTAAAGGAGCTGAGTTGCCAGCCCTCAGATCAAGGTAAGGTGGACGGAGCAGGAGATCTCCCCAGTGCTGGAGGAGCTGCTGCTATCTGAGCAGGCAGGAATACAGGCATGGAAAAGCAGGGCTTTAAAGGAAGCTGCTCATTCCCATGGTTGCCCCTAACCCTCCTCGGGAAGATCAGCAAGTGTGCTTCAGATGAGTGGACAGTGTGTGGCTGGAGAACACATCCAGTGTGCAGATTGCAGAGCTCAGAGGGTTGTTCTAATCGGTGCTGAGTCTAGTTGGAGGCCTGTGGCTAGTGGTGTCCCCCAGGGGGTCAGTACTGGGTCCGGTGCTATTCACCTATTTGCTCAGTGCCTTGCAGGAGGTGACAGAGTGCCCTCTCAGCAAGTGTGCACATGAGACAAAGCTGGCCGCAGTGGCCGACACTCCTGAGAGCTGCGCTGCCTTTGAGAGGGAGCTGCAGAGGCAGGAGAGTTGGGCAGAGAGGAACCTCCTGAGACTGAAGAAAGGCAAGTGCAGGGTCCTGCACTGGGGGAGGAAATAGCTTGAGGCTCCAGTACAGATTAGGGGTGGAGCTGCTGGAAAGCAGCTCTATGGAGAGGGGTTTGGGAGGTCTGCTTGACAACAGGTCAAGCAGGAGGCAGCAATGTGCCCTTGTGTCAAGGATGGCCAGAGGGATGCTGGCCTGCATGAGGAGGAGTGTTGGCAGCAGATGGAGGGGGCTGATCGTGCCCCTCTCCTCAGCTCTGCTCAGGCCACACCTGAACTCTTATGGGCAGAAATATTGTGGGCTCCACAGGACAAGAGGGCTGTGGAACTTGCAGAAAGTGACCAGCTTATTGCCACAAAGATGATGAAGGAACTGGAGCATCTATGTTATGAGGAAAGAGTAAGCAAGCTGGGCCTGTTTATCCTGGGGAAGACAAGAGTGACAGGGAAACTTATCAAGAGGTACAAGGAGCTGAGGCGAGGATGTAAAAAGGACAGGGCCAAGCTCTTCTTGGTGGAGCCCAGCAACAGCCCAAGGGCTAGAGGGTGCAAATTGCAACACAGTTTCAATGTGTACAAATTGCAACACACTTTCAATGTGCATATGAGGAAGAGCTTTTTGCCTGTTAGGGTGACGGAGCACTGGAAGCGGGTGTTCAGCGAGGTTATGCAGGCTCCTTCTTTAGAGATCTTCCAAACCCTCCTGAGTGTGATCCTGTGCAACACGCTGTAGGGTTCCCTGCTTGTGCAGGGGCGGCTTGGACTGATGATGTGGAGAGGTCCCTTCCAACGTCAAGCACTGTGTGACTGTGTGACCGGGGAGGGCTCCGTGGGCACTCAGGGCAGCAGCGATGTTGGAAGGGCAGCGGTGGGGTTTTGTCAGGCTGTAAGGCCTCTTCTCCCATGGCACAAAATTGTCACCATGAGCAGCTGGCAGATGGCCCTGCAGACAGCAGAGGGACAGAGCAGCCTCCACCGTGGTCCCCAGCACGGGGCCCTTCCTGGCAGCAGCCCATTTCTGCACCAGCCGCCTCCAGGGACACTGACGCTGTGACACGGTCCCTGAGCCTGTCCCAGCCCTGCGGGGCCCTGTGTCCCCCAGGGGCTTGGGGAGTTTGTCCCTGCATCTCCAGACCCCGTGTCCCTGGGGTGTGACAGCTTCCCTTTGCCTGTGGCTTGGGCACTGCGGGGACATGTTGTGTGCAGCACCCGGAGAGTTGAGAGCTGCCCCATGGTGGGGCTGGGTTTTTTTCCCCTTTGGGCATCCCCACCGCCACACGTGAAAGGAAGTCCCAGAAGGAACTTTTTGCTCCCCTGCCCCTGGTGCACACAGGGCTCCACACACAGACCTGTGGTGGGGATGCCTTTTGTGCCTGAGCTCACTTGGAAAAAATACGCAACATATGAACAATGATACAGGAATATATATTTAAACAACAACAAAAAAGAATAACAATAACAAAAATAACGACAACAATAACAATTACAACAACAATAACAGTAACAACAACAATATGAAAAACAGTATCAACAATATCAACATCTAAGAACTACTGTGACACTACAAAGAAAAAAATGCAATAGTCTAGGGACGGAGTCCTCGTGCCCAGCGCTTCCCAGCAGCAGCCAAGGTGAAGGGGAGCTTGGCCTGCAAGGGAAAAGGAGGCGTGAGCAGGGCCGAGGAGCATCTCGGGGGCTCCCGTGGAGCAGAGGCTCTTTGGCGGCTGCGCGGGCTCTTTGGCAGCAGCGCTGCCGTCATTGGTGCCCTGGCAGAGGCTTGGCGTGGCCAGCGCAGCCCAGAGGCCGGCAGAGGGGCTGAGGCAGCAGGTGCCCAGGCCTTGGGCGCTCCTGCGCCCTGTGCAGCTCTGCCCCGGCGCCGCAGCCCGCCAGAGCGCCCGCACACCTGGGCCAGGCTCCCGCGCGGCTGCTCCCCAAAGGCAGCGCGGAGCAGCGCCAAGGGGCCGGGCACAGCCCCAGCTCTGCCCGTGCAGCCGGCAGCAGGGGCCATACCTGGGGGCTGCACACAGAGCTCTCCCAGTCCATGGACTCGTCTGCACTGCAGCCAACCAGGCCATTGTTCCCCATCATCTGGAAGAGAGCAGGAGACCTTGGTGGGGATGGTGCGTGGGGAAGAGGAAGGATAGGGCGTCCAGTGGCTGCAATGACTGTACCTGGCTGCTGCCATAACTGAGCCACTCCATTGGCTCCGACTCGTTCCCTGACAGCGCCCCATCCATATGTGGAGCCTGTAAGAGAGAAGGAAGCATTTGCAGGACAGATCACAGAGGTGGGGGGCTCTGGCCCCACGGTTCCTCTTGCAGCGGGAAGCAGGAAAGTGGAAAGGGGCCAGGTTGAGCCCCAGTTTTCCCTGCACAGCTGGCAGCATGGGCAATACCTGGAGGGTGCAGGTTGAACTCTCCCATTCCATGGGCTCCTCGTCATTGCAGGCGACATGATTGAGGGTGCCCCAATTCTGGAAGAGAGCAGGAGAGCTTGTGGGGACGGTCATGGTGGCAGCGCTGGCTCTGTGCGCGGGGCCTCGTGTCCCCTGCGTGCACGGGTCAGGCGGTGCACAGAGCCAGGGCGCCAGGCTCAGGCAGCAGCCCCCGAGGCCTAGGCCACTCCTGGCCCTGGCACAGCTCTGCCCCAGCACCCAGGCCTGCCAGAGCTCCCTGCCACCTCTGCCACCAGCCCTGCGGCTGCTCTCGCAGAGCCAAGCGCCAGCCGTCCCCGCGCAGCCTCTGCCTGCACGCACAGTACCTGCACTGAGCTCTCCCATTCCATTTCTTCGACTTCACATTTATTCATTTTTTTTCAATGTCCTGAGTCTGCAACAGAATGGAATTGTTTACATTTGCAGCCATGAGCACCAAGTGTCGCGCGGTGGCTTTGTGGCCTCCCCTGGGAGGCATCGCGCAGGCTGCCCTGCAGCCCCGCAGCTCCCCTGCATCTTGTGGGCACCACGGGTGGCTCCTGGTGCTGCGCGGCCCTGCTGCTCACCTGGCCTTGCTGCTGCGTGGCCAGCACTGGGGCCACTGTGAGGCGCAGCCCTGGGAAGCATCCGTGTTCCCGTGGCGATAACTGCCCCTCCGGGATGTTCCACTGCTGCGTGGGGGGAGGAGGGCAGCAACAGGGGCCAGGGGGGCTGCCGTGAGGAAGGGTCTGCGTGTGCTGGACTCCCCCTGGCACTGCTGAGCCTGGCGACAGAGAGCAGTGCGTGGCCTTGGGCTTGCTGGGTGCCAAGGAGGTCTCCTCACGCAGCCCCATGGTGCTGCTGGCGGCTGCCTGCCCAGAGGCCAGGCTCCACTTGGGGCTCTGCTTCCACCCCTGCAAGCAGCCTTGAACGCCTTGCTCTTTCTTCCCTGCTCCACTCCTGCCCTTACAGCCCCACGAACTAGAGAAAGTTTTGTTTTCCATGGTTGAGACGTGTTCCTTGGTAGCGCAATGAGTGCAAAGGGCGTTGTGTCCCGGGGCCAGGTGTGCATGTCCTCAGCAGAGCCCTTGCGAGTTGGTGGTGTCCTGGGAGCCCCAGGTGCGCTGCTGGGCTCCTTCTCTTGTCCTGCCGCGCACCTTGCAGGCGCCATGTGCTGTGGCTGAGAGCAGCCTTGGTGCGGCATCTGCACTGGTTGCCCTGCCACGGCTTCCTAGGGCTGCAGAGGGCAGAGCAGGCACAAATGTGCCCTCAGCCGCAGCAGGGACCTGCATCTGCTGCATCTCTGCCCAGCACTGGGGTAAAAGAGTCACTTCCTAACAGAGGTGAATTCTCAGCCTTTGGGAAAGGACACGCTAGGTGCCTTTGGGCAAGGTGCTGCCAGGTGTAGCCCTCCCATTGATGGAAACCCTCCAAAAGCAAGCAGTGCAACCCCTGCCACCAAAGTGCTGCAGCCCAAAGGAGCATCTTGGTGCTGTCCAAGCTTGCTTGCTGGCATGCCGCAGTGCCCCTGCGAGGCAGAGCGCAGCTGCTGGGAAGGGGCTGACGCCAGAGGTGCGCGGAGGGCTCTGGGTGGCTCCCAAGCAGCCGCAGGGCTGGTGGCACGGGGAATTGGTGGCAGGCATGATGAAGGAACTGGAGCATCTATCTTATGAGGAAAGAGTAAGCAAGCTGGGCCTGTTTATCCTGGGGAAGACAAGAGTGACAGGGAAACTTATCAAGAGGTACAAGGAGCTGAGGCGAGGATGTAAAAAGGACAGGGCCAAGCTCTTCTTGGTGGAGCCCAGCAACAGCCCAAGGGCTAGAGGGTGCAAATTGCAACACAGTTTCAATGTGTACAAATTGCAACACACTTTCAATGTGCATATGAGGAAGAGCTTTTTGCCTGTTAGGGTGACGGAGCACTGGAAGCGGGTGTTCAGCGAGGTTATGCAGGCTCCTTCTTTAGAGATCTTCCAAACCCTCCTGAGTGTGATCCTGTGCAACACGCTGTAGGGTTCCCTGCTTGTGCAGGGGCGGCTTGGACTGATGATGTGGAGAGGTCCCTTCCAACGTCAAGCACTGTGTGACTGTGTGACCGGGGAGGGCTCCGTGGGCACTCAGGGCAGCAGCGATGTTGGAAGGGCAGCGGTGGGGTTTTGTCAGGCTGTAAGGCCTCTTCTCCCATGGCACAAAATTGTCACCATGAGCAGCTGGCAGATGGCCCTGCAGACAGCAGAGGGACAGAGCAGCCTCCACCGTGGTCCCCAGCACGGGGCCCTTCCTGGCAGCAGCCCATTTCTGCACCAGCCGCCTCCAGGGACACTGACCCTGTGACACGGTCCCTGAGCCTGTCCCAGCCCTGCGGGGCCCTGTGTCCCCCAGGGGCTTGGGGAGTTTGTCCCTGCATCTCCAGACCCCGTGTCCCTGGGGTGTGACAGCTTCCCTTTGCCTGTGGCTTGGGCACTGCGGGGACATGTTGTGTGCAGCACCCGGAGAGTTGAGAGCTGCCCCATGGTGGGGCTGGGTTTTTTTCCCCTTTGGGCATCCCCACCGCCACATGTGAAAGGAAGTCCCAGAAGGAACTTTTTGCTCCCCTGCCCCTGGTGCACACAGGGCTCCACACACAGACCTGTGGTGGGGATGCCTTTTGTGCCTGAGCTCACTTGGAAAAAATACGCAACATATGAACAATGATACAGGAATATATATTTAAACAACAACAAAAAAGAATAACAATAACAAAAATAACGACAACAATAACAATTACAACAACAACAACAGTAACAACAACAATATGAAAAACAGTATCAACAATATCAACATCTAAGAACTACTGTGACACTACAAAGAAAAAAATGCAATAGTCTAGGGACGGAGTCCTCGTGCCCAGCGCTTCCCAGCAGCAGCCAGGGTGAAGGGGAGCTTGGCCTGCAAGGGAAAAGGAGGCGTGAGCAGGGCCGAGGAGCATCTCGGGGGCTCCCGTGGAGCAGAGGCTCTTTGGCGGCTGCGCGGGCTCTTTGGCAGCAGCGCTGCCGTCATTGGTGCCCTGGCAGAGGCTTGGCGTGGCCAGCGCAGCCCAGACGCTGGCAGAGGGGCTGAGGCAGCAGGTGCCCAGGCCTTGGGCGCTCCTGCGCCCTGTGCAGCTCTGCCCCGGCGCCGCAGCCCGCCAGAGCGCCCGCACACCTGGGCCAGGCTCCCGCGCGGCTGCTCCCCAAAGGCAGCGCGGAGCAGCGCCAAGGGGCCGGGCACAGCCCCAGCTCTGCCCGTGCAGCCGGCAGCAGGGGCCATACCTGGGGGCTGCACACAGAGCTCTCCCAGTCCATGGACTCGTCTGCACTGCAGCCAACCAGGCCATTGTTCCCCATCATCTGGAAGAGAGCAGGAGACCTTGGTGGGGATGGTGCGTGGGGAAGAGGAAGGATAGGGCGTCCAGTGGCTGCAATGACTGTACCTGGCTGCTGCCATAACTGAGCCACTCCATTGGCTCCGACTCGTTCCCTGACAGCGCCCCATCCATATGTGGAGCCTGTAAGAGAGAAGGAAGCATTTGCAGGACAGATCACAGAGGTGGGGGGCTCTGGCCCCACGGTTCCTCTTGCAGCGGGAAGCAGGAAAGTGGAAAGGGGCCAGGTTGAGCCCCAGTTTTCCCTGCACAGCTGGCAGCATGGGCAATACCTGGAGGGTGCAGGTTGAACTCTCCCATTCCATGGGCTCCTCGTCATTGCAGGCGACATGATTGAGGGTGCCCCAATTCTGGAAGAGAGCAGGAGAGCTTGTGGGGACGGTCATGGTGGCAGCGCTGGCTCTGTGCGCGGGGCCTCGTGTCCCCTGCGTGCACGGGTCAGGCGGTGCACAGAGCCAGGGCGCCAGGCTCAGGCAGCAGCCCCCGAGGCCTAGGCCACTCCTGGCCCTGGCACAGCTCTGCCCCAGCACCCAGGCCTGCCAGAGCTCCCTGCCACCTCTGCCACCAGCCCTGCGGCTGCTCTCGCAGAGCCAAGCGCCAGCCGTCCCCGCGCAGCCTCTGCCTGCACACACAGTACCTGCACTGAGCTCTCCCATTCCATTTCTTCGACTTCACATTTATTCATTTTTTTTCAATGTCCTGAGTCTGCAACAGAATGGAATTGTTTACATTTGCAGCCATGAGCACCAAGTGTCGCGCGGTGGCTTTGTGGCCTCCCCTGGGAGGCATCGCGCAGGCTGCCCTGCAGCCCCGCAGCTCCCCTGCATCTTGTGGGCACCACGGGTGGCTCCTGGTGCTGCGCGGCCCTGCTGCTCACCTGGCCTTGCTGCTGCGTGGCCAGCACTGGGGCCACTGTGAGGCGCAGCCCTGGGAAGCATCCGTGTTCCCGTGGCGATAACTGCCCCTCCGGGATGTTCCACTGCTGCGTGGGGGGAGGAGGGCAGCAACAGGGGCCAGGGGGGCTGCCGTGAGGAAGGGTCTGCGTGTGCTGGACTCCCCCTGGCACTGCTGAGCCTGGCGACAGAGAGCAGTGCGTGGCCTTGGGCTTGCTGGGTGCCAAGGAGGTCTCCTCACGCAGCCCCATGGTGCTGCTGGCGGCTGCCTGCCCAGAGGCCAGGCTCCACTTGGGGCTCTGCTTCCACCCCTGCAAGCAGCCTTGAACGCCTTGCTCTTTCTTCCCTGCTCCACTCCTGCCCTTACAGCCCCACGAACTAGAGAAAGTTTTGTTTTCCATGGTTGAGACGTGTTCCTTGGTAGCGCAATGAGCGCAAAGGGCGTTGTGTCCCGGGGCCAGGTGTGCATGTCCTCAGCAGAGCCCTTGCGAGTTGGTGGTGTCCTGGGAGCCCCAGGTGCGCTGCTGGGCTCCTTCTCTTGTCCTGCCGCGCACCTTGCAGGCGCCATGTGCTGTGGCTGAGAGCAGCCTTGGTGCGGCATCTGCACTGGTTGCCCTGCCACGGCTTCCTAGGGCTGCAGAGGGCAGAGCAGGCACAAATGTGCCCTCAGCCGCAGCAGGGACCTGCATCTGCTGCATCTCTGCCCAGCACTGGGGTAAAAGAGTCACTTCCTAACAGAGGTGAATTCTCAGCCTTTGGGAAAGGACACGCTAGGTGCCTTTGGGCAAGGTGCTGCCAGGTGTAGCCCTCCCATTGATGGAAACCCTCCAAAAGCAAGCAGTGCAACCCCTGCCACCAAAGTGCTGCAGCCCAAAGGAGCATCTTGGTGCTGTCCAAGCTTGCTTGCTGGCATGCCGCAGTGCCCCTGCGAGGCAGAGCGCAGCTGCTGGGAAGGGGCTGACGCCAGAGGTGCGCGGAGGGCTCTGGGTGGCTCCCAAGCAGCCGCAGGGCTGGTGGCACGGGGAATTGGTGGCAGGCATGATGAAGGAACTGGAGCATCTATGTTATGAGGAAAGAGTAAGCAAGCTGGGCCTGTTTATCCTGGGGAAGACAAGAGTGACAGGGAAACTTATCAAGAGGTACAAGGAGCTGAGGCGAGGATGTAAAAAGGACAGGGCCAAGCTCTTCTTGGTGGAGCCCAGCAACAGCCCAAGGGCTAGAGGGTGCAAATTGCAACACAGTTTCAATGTGTACAAATTGCAACACACTTTCAATGTGCATATGAGGAAGAGCTTTTTGCCTGTTAGGGTGACGGAGCACTGGAAGCGGGTGTTCAGCGAGGTTATGCAGGCTCCTTCTTTAGAGATCTTCCAAACCCTCCTGAGTGTGATCCTGTGCAACACGCTGTAGGGTTCCCTGCTTGTGCAGGGGCGGCTTGGACTGATGATGTGGAGAGGTCCCTTCCAACGTCAAGCACTGTGTGACTGTGTGACCGGGGAGGGCTCCGTGGGCACTCAGGGCAGCAGCGATGTTGGAAGGGCAGCGGTGGGGTTTTGTCAGGCTGTAAGGCCTCTTCTCCCATGGCACAAAATTGTCACCATGAGCAGCTGGCAGATGGCCCTGCAGACAGCAGAGGGACAGAGCAGCCTCCACCGTGGTCCCCAGCACGGGGCCCTTCCTGGCAGCAGCCCATTTCTGCACCAGCCGCCTCCAGGGACACTGACCCTGTGACACGGTCCCTGAGCCTGTCCCAGCCCTGCGGGGCCCTGTGTCCCCCAGGGGCTTGGGGAGTTTGTCCCTGCATCTCCAGACCCCGTGTCCCTGGGGTGTGACAGCTTCCCTTTGCCTGTGGCTTGGGCACTGCGGGGACATGTTGTGTGCAGCACCCGGAGAGTTGAGAGCTGCCCCATGGTGGGGCTGGGTTTTTTTCCCCTTTGGGCATCCCCACCGCCACATGTGAAAGGAAGTCCCAGAAGGAACTTTTTGCTCCCCTGCCCCTGGTGCACACAGGGCTCCACACACAGACCTGTGGTGGGGATGCCTTTTGTGCCTGAGCTCACTTGGAAAAAATACGCAACATATGAACAATGATACAGGAATATATATTTAAACAACAACAAAAAAGAATAACAATAACAAAAATAACGACAACAATAACAATTACAACAACAACAACAGTAACAACAACAATATGAAAAACAGTATCAACAATATCAACATCTAAGAACTACTGTGACACTACAAAGAAAAAAATGCAATAGTCTAGGGACGGAGTCCTCGTGCCCAGCGCTTCCCAGCAGCAGCCAGGGTGAAGGGGAGCTTGGCCTGCAAGGGAAAAGGAGGCGTGAGCAGGGCCGAGGAGCATCTCGGGGGCTCCCGTGGAGCAGAGGCTCTTTGGCGGCTGCGCGGGCTCTTTGGCAGCAGCGCTGCCGTCATTGGTGCCCTGGCAGAGGCTTGGCGTGGCCAGCGCAGCCCAGACGCTGGCAGAGGGGCTGAGGCAGCAGGTGCCCAGGCCTTGGGCGCTCCTGCGCCCTGTGCAGCTCTGCCCCGGCGCCGCAGCCCGCCAGAGCGCCCGCACACCTGGGCCAGGCTCCCGCGCGGCTGCTCCCCAAAGGCAGCGCGGAGCAGCGCCAAGGGGCCGGGCACAGCCCCAGCTCTGCCCGTGCAGCCGGCAGCAGGGGCCATACCTGGGGGCTGCACACAGAGCTCTCCCAGTCCATGGACTCGTCTGCACTGCAGCCAACCAGGCCATTGTTCCCCATCATCTGGAAGAGAGCAGGAGACCTTGGTGGGGATGGTGCGTGGGGAAGAGGAAGGATAGGGCGTCCAGTGGCTGCAATGACTGTACCTGGCTGCTGCCATAACTGAGCCACTCCATTGGCTCCGACTCGTTCCCTGACAGCGCCCCATCCATATGTGGAGCCTGTAAGAGAGAAGGAAGCATTTGCAGGACAGATCACAGAGGTGGGGGGCTCTGGCCCCACGGTTCCTCTTGCAGCGGGAAGCAGGAAAGTGGAAAGGGGCCAGGTTGAGCCCCAGTTTTCCCTGCACAGCTGGCAGCATGGGCAATACCTGGAGGGTGCAGGTTGAACTCTCCCATTCCATGGGCTCCTCGTCATTGCAGGCGACATGATTGAGGGTGCCCCAATTCTGGAAGAGAGCAGGAGAGCTTGTGGGGACGGTCATGGTGGCAGCGCTGGCTCTGTGCGCGGGGCCTCGTGTCCCCTGCGTGCACGGGTCAGGCGGTGCACAGAGCCAGGGCGCCAGGCTCAGGCAGCAGCCCCCGAGGCCTAGGCCACTCCTGGCCCTGGCACAGCTCTGCCCCAGCACCCAGGCCTGCCAGAGCTCCCTGCCACCTCTGCCACCAGCCCTGCGGCTGCTCTCGCAGAGCCAAGTGCCAGCCGTCCCCGCGCAGCCTCTGCCTGCACGCACAGTACCTGCACTGAGCTCTCCCATTCCATTTCTTCGACTTCACATTTATTCATTTTTTTTCAATGTCCTGAGTCTGCAACAGAATGGAATTGTTTACATTTGCAGCCATGAGCACCAAGTGTCGCGCGGTGGCTTTGTGGCCTCCCCTGGGAGGCATCGCGCAGGCTGCCCTGCAGCCCCGCAGCTCCCCTGCATCTTGTGGACACCACGGGTGGCTCCTGGTGCTGCGCGGCCCTGCTGCTCACCTGGCCTTGCTGCTGTGTGGCCAGCACTGGGGCCACTGTGAGGCGCAGCCCTGGGAAGCATCCGTGTTCCCGTGGCGATAACTGCCCCTCCGGGATGTTCCACTGCTGCGTGGGGGGAGGAGGGCAGCAACAGGGGCCAGGGGGGCTGCCATGAGGAAGGGTCTGCGTGTGCTGGACTCCCCCTGGCACTGCTGAGCCTGGCGACAGAGAGCAGTGCGTGGCCTTGGGCTTGCTGGGTGCCAAGGAGGTCTCCTCACGCAGCCCCATGGTGCTGCTGGCGGCTGCCTGCCCAGAGGCCAGGCTCCACTTGGGGCTCTGCTTCCACCCCTGCAAGCAGCCTTGAACGCCTTGCTCTTTCTTCCCTGCTCCACTCCTGCCCTTACAGCCCCACGAACTAGAGAAAGTTTTGTTTTCCATGGTTGAGATGTGTTCCTTGGTAGCGCAATGAGCGCAAAGGGCGTTGTGTCCTGGGGCCAGGTGTGCATGTCCTCAGCAGAGCCCTTGCGAGTTGGTGGTGTCCTGGGAGCCCCAGGTGCGCTGCTGGGCTCCTTCTCTTGTCCTGCCGCGCACCTTGCAGGCGCCATGTGCTGTGGCTGAGAGCAGCCTTGGTGCGGCATCTGCACTGGTTGCCCTGCCACGGCTTCCTAGGGCTGCAGAGGGCAGAGCAGGCACAAATGTGCCCTCAGCCGCAGCAGGGACCTGCATCTGCTGCATCTCTGCCCAGCACTGGGGTAAAAGAGTCACTTCCTAACAGAGGTGAATTCTCAGCCTTTGGGAAAGGACACGCTAGGTGCCTTTGGGCAAGGTGCTGCCAGGTGTAGCCCTCCCATTGATGGAAACCCTCCAAAAGCAAGCAGTGCAACCCCTGCCACCAAAGTGCTGCAGCCCAAAGGAGCATCTTGGTGCTGTCCAAGCTTGCTTGCTGGCATGCCGCAGTGCCCCTGCGAGGCAGAGCGCAGCTGCTGGGAAGGGGCTGACGCCAGAGGTGCGCGGAGGGCTCTGGGTGGCTCCCAAGCAGCCGCAGGGCTGGTGGCACGGGGAATTGGTGGCAGGCATGATGAAGGAACTGGAGCATCTATGTTATGAGGAAAGAGTAAGCAAGCTGGGCCTGTTTATCCTGGGGAAGACAAGAGTGACAGGGAAACTTATCAAGAGGTACAAGGAGCTGAGGCGAGAATGTAAAAAGGACAGGGCCAAGCTCTTCTTGGTGGAGCCCAGCAACAGCCCAAGGGCTAGAGGGTGCAAATTGCAACACAGTTTCAATGTGTACAAATTGCAACACACTTTCAATGTGCATATGAGGAAGAGCTTTTTGCCTGTTAGGGTGACGGAGCACTGGAAGCGGGTGTTCAGCGAGGTTATGCAGGCTCCTTCTTTAGAGATCTTCCAAACCCTCCTGAGTGTGATCCTGTGCAACACGCTGTAGGGTTCCCTGCTTGTGCAGGGGCGGCTTGGACTGATGATGTGGAGAGGTCCCTTCCAACGTCAAGCACTGTGTGACTGTGTGACCGGGGAGGGCTCCGTGGGCACTCAGGGCAGCAGCGATGTTGGAAGGGCAGCGGTGGGGTTTTGTCAGGCTGTAAGGCCTCTTCTCCCATGGCACAAAATTGTCACCATGAGCAGCTGGCAGATGGCCCTGCAGACAGCAGAGGGACAGAGCAGCCTCCACCGTGGTCCCCAGCACGGGGCCCTTCCTGGCAGCAGCCCATTTCTGCACCAGCCGCCTCCAGGGACACTGACCCTGTGACACGGTCCCTGAGCCTGTCCCAGCCCTGCGGGGCCCTGTGTCCCCCAGGGGCTTGGGGAGTTTGTCCCTGCATCTCCAGACCCCGTGTCCCTGGGGTGTGACAGCTTCCCTTTGCCTGTGGCTTGGGCACTGCGGGGACATGTTGTGTGCAGCACCCGGAGAGTTGAGAGCTGCCCCATGGTGGGGCTGGGTTTTTTTCCCCTTTGGGCATCCCCACCGCCACATGTGAAAGGAAGTCCCAGAAGGAACTTTTTGCTCCCCTGCCCCTGGTGCACACAGGGCTCCACACACAGACCTGTGGTGGGGATGCCTTTTGTGCCTGAGCTCACTTGGAAAAAATACGCAACATATGAACAATGATACAGGAATATATATTTAAACAACAACAAAAAAGAATAACAATAACAAAAATAACGACAACAATAACAATTACAACAACAACAACAGTAACAACAACAATATGAAAAACAGTATCAACAATATCAACATCTAAGAACTACTGTGACACTACAAAGAAAAAAATGCAATAGTCTAGGGACGGAGTCCTCGTGCCCAGCGCTTCCCAGCAGCAGCCAGGGTGAAGGGGAGCTTGACCTGCAAGGGAAAAGGAGGCGTGAGCAGGGCCGAGGAGCATCTTGGGGGCTCCCGTGGAGCAGAGGCTCTTTGGCGGCTGCGCGGGCTCTTTGGCAGCAGCGCTGCCGTCATTGGTGCCCTGGCAGAGGCTTGGCGTGGCCAGCGCAGCCCAGACGCTGGCAGAGGGGCTGAGGCAGCAGGTGCCCAGGCCTTGGGCGCTCCTGCGCCCTGTGCAGCTCTGCCCCGGCGCCGCAGCCCGCCAGAGCGCCCGCACACCTGGGCCAGGCTCCCGCGCGGCTGCTCCCCAAAGGCAGCGCGGAGCAGCGCCAAGGGGCCGGGCACAGCCCCAGCTCTGCCCGTGCAGCCGGCAGCAGGGGCCATACCTGGGGGCTGCACACAGAGCTCTCCCAGTCCATGGACTCGTCTGCACTGCAGCCAACCAGGCCATTGTTCCCCATCATCTGGAAGAGAGCAGGAGACCTTGGTGGGGATGGTGCGTGGGGAAGAGGAAGGATAGGGCGTCCAGTGGCTGCAATGACTGTACCTGGCTGCTGCCATAACTGAGCCACTCCATTGGCTCCGACTCGTTCCCTGACAGCGCCCCATCCATATGTGGAGCCTGTAAGAGAGAAGGAAGCATTTGCAGGACAGATCACAGAGGTGGGGGGCTCTGGCCCCACGGTTCCTCTTGCAGCGGGAAGCAGGAAAGTGGAAAGGGGCCAGGTTGAGCCCCAGTTTTCCCTGCACAGCTGGCAGCATCGGCAATACCTGGAGGGTGCAGGTTGAACTCTCCCATTCCATGGGCTCCTCGTCATTGCAGGCGACACGATTGAGGGTGCCCCAATTCTGGAAGAGAGCAGGAGAGCTTGTGGGGACGGTCATGGTGGCAGCGCTGGCTCTGTGCGCGGGGCCTCGTGTCCCCTGCGTGCACGGGTCAGGCGGTGCACAGAGCCAGGGCGCCAGGCTCAGGCAGCAGCCCCCGAGGCCTAGGCCACTCCTGGCCCTGGCACAGCTCTGCCCCAGCACCCAGGCCTGCCAGAGCTCCCTGCCACCTCTGCCACCAGCCCTGCGGCTGCTCTCGCAGAGCCAAGCGCCAGCCGTCCCCGCGCAGCCTCTGCCTGCACGCACAGTACCTGCACTGAGCTCTCCCATTCCATTTCTTCGACTTCACATTTATTCATTTTTTTTCAATGTCCTGAGTCTGCAACAGAATGGAATTGTTTACATTTGCAGCCATGAGCACCAAGTGTCGCGCGGTGGCTTTGTGGCCTCCCCTGGGAGGCATCGCGCAGGCTGCCCTGCAGCCCCGCAGCTCCCCTGCATCTTGTGGGCACCACGGGTGGCCCCTGGTGCTGCGCGGCCCTGCTGCTCACCTGGCCTTGCTGCTGTGTGGCCAGCACTGGGGCCACTGTGAGGCGCAGCCCTGGGAAGCATCCGTGTTCCCGTGGCGATAACTGCCCCTCCGGGATGTTCCACTGCTGCGTGGGGGGAGGAGGGCAGCAACAGGGGCCAGGGGGGCTGCCATGAGGAAGGGTCTGCGTGTGCTGGACTCCCCCTGGCACTGCTGAGCCTGGCGACAGAGAGCAGTGCGTGGCCTTGGGCTTGCTGGGTGCCAAGGAGGTCTCCTCACGCAGCCCCATGGTGCTGCTGGCGGCTGCCTGCCCAGAGGCCAGGCTCCACTTGGGGCTCTGCTTCCACCCCTGCAAGCAGCCTTGAACGCCTTGCTCTTTCTTCCCTGCTCCACTCCTGCCCTTACAGCCCCACGAACTAGAGAAAGTTTTGTTTTCCATGGTTGAGACGTGTTCCTTGGTAGCGCAATGAGCGCAAAGGGCGTTGTGCCCCGGGGCCAGGTGTGCATGTCCTCAGCAGAGCCCTTGCGAGTTGGTGGTGTCCTGGGAGCCCCAGGTGCGCTGCTGGGCTTCTTCTCTTGTCCTGCCGCGCACCTTGCAGGCGCCATGTGCTGTGGCTGAGAGCAGCCTTGGTGCGGCATCTGCACTGGTTGCCCTGCCACGGCTTCCTAGGGCTGCAGAGGGCAGAGCAGGCACAAATGTGCCCTCAGCCGCAGCAGGGACCTGCATCTGCTGCATCTCTGCCCAGCACTGGCGTAAAAGAGTCACTTCCTAACAGAGGTGAATTCTCAGCCTTTGGGAAAGGACACGCTAGGTGCCTTTGGGCAAGGTGCTGCCAGGTGTAGCCCTCCCATTGATGGAAACCCTCCAAAAGCAAGCAGTGCAACCCCTGCCACCAAAGTGCTGCAGCCCAAAGGAGCATCTTGGTGCTGGCCAAGCTTGCTTGCTGGCATGCCGCAGTGCCCCTGCGAGGCAGAGCGCAGCTGCTGGGAAGGGGCTGACGCCAGAGGTGCGCGGAGGGCTCTGGGTGGCTCCCAAGCAGCCGCAGGGCTGGTGGCACGGGGAATTGGTGGCAGGCATGATGAAGGAACTGGAGCATCTATCTTATGAGGAAAGAGTAAGCAAGCTGGGCCTGTTTATCCTGGGGAAGACAAGAGTGACAGGGAAACTTATCAAGAGGTACAAGGAGCTGAGGCGAGGATGTAAAAAGGACAGGGCCAAGCTCTTCTTGGTGGAGCCCAGCAACAGCCCAAGGGCTAGAGGGTGCAAATTGCAACACAGTTTCAATGTGTACAAATTGCAACACACTTTCAATGTGCATATGAGGAAGAGCTTTTTGCCTGTTAGGGTGACGGAGCACTGGAAGCGGGTGTTCAGCGAGGTTATGCAGGCTCCTTCTTTAGAGATCTTCCAAACCCTCCTGAGTGTGATCCTGTGCAACACGCTGTAGGGTTCCCTGCTTGTGCAGGGGCGGCTTGGACTGATGATGTGGAGAGGTCCCTTCCAACGTCAAGCACTGTGTGACTGTGTGACCGGGGAGGGCTCCGTGGGCACTCAGGGCAGCAGCGATGTTGGAAGGGCAGCGGTGGGGTTTTGTCAGGCTGTAAGGCCTCTTCTCCCATGGCACAAAATTGTCACCATGAGCAGCTGGCAGATGGCCCTGCAGACAGCAGAGGGACAGAGCAGCCTCCACCGTGGTCCCCAGCACGGGGCCCTTCCTGGCAGCAGCCCATTTCTGCACCAGCCGCCTCCAGGGACACTGACCCTGTGACACGGTCCCTGAGCCTGTCCCAGCCCTGCGGGGCCCTGTGTCCCCCAGGGGCTTGGGGAGTTTGTCCCTGCATCTCCAGACCCCGTGTCCCTGGGGTGTGACAGCTTCCCTTTGCCTGTGGCTTGGGCACTGCGGGGACATGTTGTGTGCAGCACCCGGAGAGTTGAGAGCTGCCCCATGGTGGGGCTGGGTTTTTTTCCCCTTGGGGCATCCCCACCGCCACACGTGAAAGGAAGTCCCAGAAGGAACTTTTTGCTCCCCTGCCCCTGGTGCACACAGGGCTCCACACACAGACCTGTGGTGGGGATGCCTTTTGTGCCTGAGCTCACTTGGAAAAAATACGCAACATATGAACAATGATACAGGAATATATATTTAAACAACAACAAAAAAGAATAACAATAACAAAAATAACGACAACAATAACAATTACAACAACAATAACAGTAACAACAACAATATGAAAAACAGTATCAACAATATCAACATCTAAGAACTACTGTGACACTACAAAGAAAAAAATGCAATAGTCTAGGGACGGAGTCCTCGTGCCCAGCGCTTCCCAGCAGCAGCCAGGGTGAAGGGGAGCTTGGCCTGCAAGGGAAAAGGAGGCGTGAGCAGGGCCGAGGAGCATCTCGGGGGCTCCCGTGGAGCAGAGGCTCTTTGGCGGCTGCGCGGGCTCTTTGGCAGCAGCGCTGCCGTCATTGGTGCCCTGGCAGAGGCTTGGCGTGGCCAGCGCAGCCCAGACGCTGGCAGAGGGGCTGAGGCAGCAGGTGCCCAGGCCTTGGGCGCTCCTGCGCCCTGTGCAGCTCTGCCCCGGCGCCGCAGCCCGCCAGAGCGCCCGCACACCTGGGCCAGGCTCCCGCGCGGCTGCTCCCCAAAGGCAGCGCGGAGCAGCGCCAAGGGGCCGGGCACAGCCCCAGCTCTGCCCGTGCAGCCGGCAGCAGGGGCCATACCTGGGGGCTGCACACAGAGCTCTCCCAGTCCATGGACTCGTCTGCACTGCAGCCAACCAGGCCATTGTTCCCCATCATCTGGAAGAGAGCAGGAGACCTTGGTGGGGATGGTGCGTGGGGAAGAGGAAGGATAGGGCGTCCAGTGGCTGCAAGGACTGTACCTGGCTGCTGCCATAACTGAGCCACTCCATTGGCTCCGACTCGTTCCCTGACAGCGCCCCATCCATATGTGGAGCCTGTAAGAGAGAAGGAAGCATTTGCAGGACAGATCACAGAGGTGGGTGGCTCTGGCCCCACGGTTCCTCTTGCAGCGGGAAGCAGGAAAGTGGAAAGGGGCCAGGCTGAGCCCCAGTTTTCCCTGCACAGCTGGCAGCACGGGCAATACCTGGAGCCTGCAGGTTGAACTCTCCCATTCCATGGGTTCCTCGTCATTGCAGCCGACACGATTGAGGGTGCCCCAACTCTGGAAGAGAGCAGGAGAGCTTGTGGGGACGGTCATGGTGGCAGCGCTGGGTCTGTGCACGGGGCCTCATGTCCCCTGCGTGCGCGGGGCAGGCGGTGCACAGAGCCAGGGCGCCAGGCTCAGGCAGCAGCCCCCGAGGCCTTGGCCGCTCCTGGCCCTGGCACAGCTCTGCCCCAGCACCCAGGCCTGCCAGAGCTCCCTGCCACCTCTGCCACCAGCCCTGCGGCTGCTCTCGCAGAGCCAAGCGCCAGCCGTCCCCGCGCAGCCTCTGCCTGCACGCACAGTACCTGCACTGAGCTCTCCCATTCCATTTCTTCGACTTCACATGTATCCATTTTTTAACTTTCCTGAGTCTGCAACAGAATGGAATTGTTTACATTTGCAGCCATGAGCACCAAGTGTCGCGTGGTGGCTTTGTGGCCTCCCCTGGGAGGCATCGCGCAGGCTGCCCTGCAGCCCCGCAGCTCCCCTGCATCTTGTGGGCACCACGGGTGGCCCCTGGTGCTACGCGGCCCTGCTGCTCACCTGGCCTTGCTGCTGTGTGGCCAGCACTGGGGCCACTGTGAGGCGCAGCCCTGGGAAGCATCCGTGTTCCCGTGGCGATAACTGCCCCTCCGGGATGTTCCACTGCTGCGTGGGGGGAGGAGGGCAGCAACAGGGGCCAGGGGGGCTGCCGTGAGGAAGGGTCTGCGTGTGCTGGACTCCCCCTGGCACTGCTGAGCCTGGCGAAAGAGAGCAGTGCGTGGCCTTGGGCTTGCTGGGTGCCAAGGAGGTCTCCTCACGCAGCCCCATGGTGCTGCTGGCGGCTGCCTGCCCAGAGGCCGGGCTCCACTTGGGGCTCTGCTTCCACCCCTGCAAGCAGCCTTGAACGCCTTGCTCTTTCTTCCCTGCTCCACTCCTGCCCTTACAGCCCCACGAACTAGAGAAAGTTTTGTTTTCCATGGTTGAGATGTGTTCCTTGGTAGCGCAATGAGCGCAAAGGGCCGTTGTGTCCCGGGGCCAGGTGTGCATGTCCTCAGCAGAGCCCTTGTGAGTTGGTGGTGTCCTGGGAGCCCCAGGTGCGCTGCTGGGCTCCTTCTCTTGTCCTGCCGTGCACCTTGCAGGCGCCATGTGCTGTGGCTGAGAGCAGCCTTGGTGCGGCATCTGCACTGGTTGCCCTGCCACGGCTTCCTAGGGCTGCAGAGGGCAGAGCAGGCACAAATGTGCCCTCAGCCGCAGCAGGGACCTGCAGCTGCTGCATCTCTGCCCAGCACTGGGGTAAAAGAGTCACTTCCTAACAGAGGTGAATTCCCAGCCTTTGGGAAAGGACACGCTAGGTGCCTTTGGGCAAGGTGCTGCCAGGTGTAGCCCTCCCATTGATGGAAACCCTCCAAAAGCAAGCAGTGCAACCCCTGCCACCAAAGTGCTGCAGCCCAAAGGAGAATCTTGGTGCTGGCCAAGCTTGCTTGCTGGCATGCCGCAGTGCCCCTGCGAGGCAGAGCGCAGCTGCTGGGAAGGGGCTGACGCCAGAGGTGCGCGGAGGGCTCTGGGTGGCTCCCAAGCAGCCGCAGGGCTGGTGGCACGGGGAATTGGTGGCAGGCATTTGTCTGCTGCCCTGGGAATGCTGGAGGGGAAGTGCGAAGCAGAGCAGTGTTCCCTGCAGGGAGGCACGAGCAGAGGGCTGGGCAGCGAGCTCAGCCCCGTGGCTGTGAGGGCAAGTGCTGGGAGCCCCCTTGTCTGCGCGCGTGACGCCTGCAGAGCCCAGGCGTGCGCAGTGCCCCCGTCGGCAGGAAAGGTGCTGGGAAGCCCTTGCCCCACGCAGGCTGCTTGCACAGAAGCTGCGGCTCGTCTGCCTCATGGCTGGGCCACCAGGGTCCACTTGGACAGTCCTCTCTGGGAAGGTGCTTTGCAGCTGCTTGAAGGGACAGGCTGCCTGGAATCCTGCTGACTCCTGAAGGGAAGGGGTCTCTCCTGCTCCACGGCCTCCATTCAGAGTAATTTTTCAACACTGCAGTACAAGGTCTGTCTGCAGGTGGTTGGGGTGAATGGAGGGGCTCCTGCACGCCTTCGGGTGTGCCCTGCCCATCTTACTCAGATCTTTGCCGCATGGATAGGAACAGGTGAGCTGAATCTTCCCCTGCTGCTTCTTCACCTACTCTCCATGCTCTGAAAGTCTGAGAGTTCCTGGCAGGATGATAGATGGGAGCTTTGTTCTTGACTTACTCAGCTTGGATTCTCCCAGAGGAGTTGTCCTTCCTTCTGGCCTTCCATTGTCCTGCCTCGCATTGCTCCCTTCCCTGGGGATGGGCTCTTTTGCCACCCGACTTGCACAGTTCTCTGCTGAAGCTGCTGCAGTCAGAGGCCGGCCAGGCTGCTCTCCCGGCTGCTGCACTAGCACCCTCTCCACAGTGCTTTCTGCTGAGCTGTTTTGTAAGGCTCTTGCCTTGGAAGAGTGGATGTTGCTGTTCCAAATCCTTCTGCAGACTTTCCAGAGCATCACTGACAAAGGTCTGTGCACGCATGTCCAAATCTGAGCGGAGCTTGCTAAAGGAGCTGAGTTGCCAGCCCTCAGATCAAGGTAAGGTGGACGGAGCAGGAGATCTCCCCAGTGCTGGAGGAGCTGCTGCTATCTGAGCAGGCAGGAATACAGGCATGGAAAAGCAGGGCTTTAAAGGAAGCTGCTCATTCCCATGGTTGCCCCTAACCCTCCTCGGGAAGATCAGCAAGTGTGCTTCAGATGAGTGGACAGTGTGTGGCTGGAGAACACATCCAGTGTGCGGATTGCAGAGCTCAGAGGGTTGTTCTAATCGGTGCTGAGTCTAGTTGGAGGCCTGTGGCTAGTGGTGTCCCCCAGGGGGTCAGTACTGGGTCCGGTGCTATTCACCTATTTGCTCAGTGCCTTGCAGGAGGTGACAGAGTACCCTCTCAGCAAGTGTGCACATGAGACAAAGCTGGCCGCAGTGGCCGACACTCCTGAGAGCTGCGCTGCCTTTGAGAGGGAGCTGCAGAGGCAGGAGAGTTGGGCAGAGAGGAACCTCCTGAGACTGAAGAAAGGCAAGTGCAGGGTCCTGCACTGGGGGAGGAAATAGCTTGAGGCTCCAGTACAGATTAGGGGTGGAGCTGCTGGAAAGCAGCTCTGTGGAGAGGGGTTTGGGAGGTCTGCTTGACAACAGGTCAAGCAGGAGGCAGCAATGTGCCCTTGTGTCAAGGATGGCCAGAGGGATGCTGGCCTGCATGAGGAGGAGTGTTGGCAGCAGATGGAGGGGGCTGATCGTGCCCCTCTCCTCAGCTCTGCTCAGGCCACACCTGAACTCCTATGGGCAGAAATATTGTGGGCTCCACAGGACAAGAGGGCTGTGGAACTTGCAGAAAGTGACCAGCTTATTGCCACAAAGATGATGAAGGAACTGGAGCATCTATGTTATGAGGAAAGAGTAAACAAGCTGGGCCTGTTTATCCTGGGGAAGACAAGAGTGACAGGGAAACTTACCAAGAGGTACAAGGAGCTGAGGCGAGGATGTAAAAAGGACAGTGCTGGACTCCCCCTGGCACTGCTGAGCCTGGCGAAAGAGAGCAGTGCGTGGCCTTGGGCTTGCTGGGTGCCAAGGAGGTCTCCTCACGCAGCCCCATGGTGCTGCTGGCGGCTGCCTGCCCAGAGGCCGGGCTCCACTTGGGGCTCTGCTTCCACCCCTGCAAGCAGCCTTGAATGCCTTGATCTTTCTTCCCTGCTCCACTACCACCCTTACAGCCCTATTTCCTCAAGAAAGTTTTGTTTTCCATGATCAAGTTCTGTTCCTCCGTAGCATAATGAGCGAGAAGGGTGGTTGTGCCCCGGGGCCAGGTGTGCATGTCCTCAGCAGAGCCCTTGTGAGTTGGTGGTGTCCTGGGAGCCCCAGGTGCGCTGCTGGGCTCCTTCTCTTGTCCTGCCGCGCACCTTGCAGGCGCCATGTGCTGTGGCTGAGAGCAGCCTTGGTGCGGCTCCTTCACTGCTGCCCCTGCCACGGTTTCCTAGGGCTGCAGAGGGCAGAACAGGCACAAATGTGCCCTCAGCAGCAGCAGGGACCTGCAGCTGCTGCATTTCTTCCCAGCACTGCGCTACAGTGCTCACTTGTTATAGCAAATGAATTCCTGACAGTCGGGTATGAACGGTAAAGCCAGGAGCAGACGGAGCCGGAGATCCCCCTCATGCAGACAAAAGCCCTCCAAAAGCAAGCAGCGCAACTCCTGCCACCGAAGTGCTGGTGCCCAGAGGAGCATCTTGCTGCTGGCCAAGCTTGCTTGCTGGTATGCCGCAAGAGGCTCCCGCTGGACAGAGCAACCTCCATCCTGGTCCCCAGATCTTGGCATCTCTCATGCCAACAGGAATGTTCTTGGCATCTCTGACATCACAAGCTCAGAAACAAGAACCCTGCTTATCCAGTGTCACCTTTTTCTAAGTAAAGACCAAACTTGGTAAATATATTTTAAGTGACTGACTTTCCCAAGTATGGAAACCTGTGCTGGGCTTGCTGAAGCCAAGGCGCCCTCTCCTTTGACTCTTTTGGTGCTGGGAGTGCGATTGCAGGCTGAGTGTTTGGCTCTGGTTTTATCCAGGGCGATGGGCCAGGGATTATAGATCAGAGGGGATTTACCCTCCTCTCCCTCTGCCTTCCCCTTCCCCAAACACAGTGTCAGAATACGGAATTGGGATTGTGTCAAAGCCTGGTTGCTTTGGCTCCAGCAGCAGTTCAGCAACACACAAAGAGTTAATTTATGGCATGAGAGTTTGGCCGTGTGTGGAGAGGCAACGTTGCATTTAGCGGAGGATCTCTAAGCCGTGCGCCTGTTCCTGTGCTGCTCACGGCGGCATCGAGGAGGCCGGTGCACAGGGCAGGAGCTGCTCCTTGGGGCAGTGCAGCCCCGCAGCACGGGGAACAGGGACCTGCACCCTGAGCACCTGTGCAGAGTGGGGGGGTCATTTCTCCCCTTCGGAAGCAGCTTGGGAAACAGCCAGATACAGGGATGGAAAGTGGATTTGGCTGAAATTCCCAGCAAGTGAACAAACTGCCAAGTGCTGTGTGCTTATCTCTAGGTTAGGGGATCAAGTGCAGCACAGGCAGCCGGACACGTAGCCCCTCTTTCCCCACACACCTCAGCCCCAGCCCAGCGCCCTCCTGCCAGCAGCCCGTGTGCTCATGGTGCGCTCCGTGAGCCGCCGTGCCGGCCTCTTGTGCGGCCTCCAGGGCCTCCGCTCCAAGGAGCCCCGTCTCTATTGAAGCCATGGATGAGAACCCCGTGTCCCTGTCCACATGGACATCCGTGGAAAGCTGTTGCTGTCCTTGGACAGCACAGGGATGCGCTGCTCTCATCAAGCAGAGTCCCCACAAGAGGCCGCAGCACCCGCTCCCCACAGCCTCTGCAAGGGGCAGTGTGGGGCTGCTGGAGCAGCGCAGCAAGTTGTGTGGCCAAACGCACCCATCTGCCAGCCCAGGCAGGTGCCCTCGTGCAGCCCCTCTCTGCACAAGCTCCGGGGCATGGCCTGGTACCAGCTGCCACCACCATGGCCAGGCCAAGCCCGGGATGCAGCTGCCACTCGTTCCTTCCCACCCATTTCACTTGTAGGGTTTTGGTGACCTTTCGGTTGAAAGCAAACCCGGTGTAAATGCTTTTTGTGAGGCTTAACAATCTCTCTGCAAAGTTCCTCATTCCTTGAGCTTAAAAGTGCCAGATTATTAACCACAAAAGCAGCATTTCTAACCAAAACACTACCATTTAAGCAGGCCAAGAGCGTCAGGAGCTGCTGTCACTCTAACCCATTCCTGGCGCCCAAGGCAGGGCTGGGACTGGCCAGATGATGCCTTGAATTGCAGCTGCCCCATCTGGAGAAGCAGGTGCAGGTGTTTAGGATATTCACCAAACCACAGCTGCTGAAAGTTAAGAAATGACAAGTAATTTGTGTAAATTATGCATTGATTCTTGGCAAAAGCATCTTGCAGTAATTTGAAGGAGGATGATCCAGAGTAGAAGAGAAACGGAGTAAGCCCAGCTCAGGGCCTCTTAGATGATTAGGGGACAGGAGCCTCTCTCATATGAGGTGTAGCTGAGAGAGCTGGGGCTGCGTAACCTGTAGAAGAGAGGACGGAGGAGAGTTTTACCAATGTGCTTAAGTATCCAAAGGGAGGCTGTGATAAGGACGGGTCTGGATTTTTTTCAGTGATGCTCAGTGACAATGATGAAAGGTAATGGGCACAAATTGAAACATAGGAAGGTTTTTCTGAAAATAAGGAAAAGCATTTTCCTGAGAAGGTGTCTGAGCATAGGAACAGGCTGCACAGGGAGACAGTGCAGTTTCCACCCTTGGAGATACTGAAGAGGTGTCTGGGCAGGGTCCTGGGCCGCCTGCTGGAGGGGGACCTGCTGGAGTGGGAGGATGAAGAAGGTCTCTGAAGGTCCTTTCCACTCTGAGCCATCCTGGAATGTGTAAAGCTAGAACATAACCTTCATGCAGGTAACGTGGAACTTCAGTGTTTCAGAGTGAAACTGATACCTGAGCTGCTGCGTTGGTATTTGTCCAGTGTAAGATGGTTATTGCAATCTATCTTATGACCTTGGAGTTTGCAAATGTTTTGTTCTTTTATTTATTTATTTACTTATTTTTCCTGGCCAAGTCTGTCTATGATGTATGCTCTACCCCTTAGAAAACTCCTTATAGTCCTCGAAAATGCAAACAATTTTTTCTAGAGGTTCTCTGTAACATGCCAAGATCTAAGTCTTTTTTTTTTTTTCCTTGCACTGTCCAAGAAATCCTGAAGCGTTTTGATTTTCCTTTAGGAGGCCAAGGCAGGATGCCCCGCACTGTCTCCTGAGGAGCTCTCAAATCTATTCAAACTGTCTCCTTATGTCTGCTGTGCAGCCCTTGAGTAGCCAGTGCTCAGGAAGCAGCTTGATATTCCTGACAGAACAGGACATGCCTGCATGTCCCAGATGGAACCTGCCTCAGCGGGTTTGTTCACATGCCACACTTGCCACCACGTGCTCTGCTGGTCACTGACTCCCTGGGAGATGTTCTATAGGTGTCCTCACTACTCCTCTAATCGCATCAGGAGGGAAAGGAAGCAACCGAATCCTACCAAGCAATTAACCTGAGCAAACTCTGTGTCTCCTGGAAGTCAGGACATTGAACAGCTGCGGCATAAGGTCTTCTGCTGTGCTGGAGAAGCAGATGGTGCCTACAGTGATGATCTGGAAATCACAAGAGCACTAGGATCTGCCATAGTCCCTGTTCCCCAAGGGGCCAAGGGACAGAGCAGCCTCCATTGTGGTCCCCAGCACGGGGCCCTTCCTGGCAGCAGCCCATTTCTGCACCAGCTGCCTCCAGGGACACTGACCCTGTGACGCGGTCCCTGAGCCTGTCCCAGCCCTGCAGGGCCCTGTGTCCCCCAGGGGCTCGTGGATTTCGGCCCTGTGTCTCCAGGCCCCGTGTCCATGGGGCGCGACAGCTTCCCTTTGCCTGTGGCTTGGGCACTGCAGGGACACGTTGTGTGTGGCACCCGGAGAGTTGAGAGCTGCCCTGTGGTGGGGCTGGGGCTTCTTCCCCTTTGCGTATCCCCTGGGACACGTGTACAGGTCAGGTGAAGGAAGGTCCTACACTTAGGGATTAATAGTAGGTTGATTTTTAGTTGTCCTTGGTATTAGTATCTAATTTAACACATTTTCAGGATGCCCTGAGGCCTTCCCAAACCTCATACACAGAATTGCTAGCATCATACATGAGGGAAGCACTACTTGTACCTGGTAAATTCTGGGACATTTCTTCCTGAATATTCAGGGCATTCTCATCCTTGCAAGGAGTTTTCTTCGTGCAGGGTGCCAGGTTAAGGGGAGGTGAGGGATTCTCACGGTCCAGCCATAAGTGTTGGTCAGGTGTCATTCCCGATCCCTGCTCCGCTTATCAGTGCTAGGCCCTGTCATTTACACAATTAGGTGGAAGAAGACACAGCCGTGACACGGTCATCCTCATAAGGTGATCCTTCCAGAATCTGCAGGCAAGTTGCGTAAGATTCTCTGCTCCTTGCAACATGAGTGAGTGGAGTTGTGCACTGCCAGTGGGTGCCTCTGCAAGACTTTCCAGATCCTTATTTGAGCAGTCCTTGAAAAGTGCATGCAAACTCCAGCATATGTTCTTGCTGCATCAGTGTCCGTGTGTGCCTTTTTGCTTGCCCATTCCATATGTATTGTTGTGGGGAGGAAGTTGAGTAGGGCAGGTGGATTACCCTAGGCCTGAGGAGAAAAGTATATTGTTGACGGAGATTTTATGTGGAATGTGTGGGTGTTGGGGACAGCTTTTTGGTAGGGAAGTGCTGCTAAGGGAAATGCAGCCGTGGTGCCTGTGCTGGGGAGAGATAAAAGGAAGAAGAAACAATATTTGGGGGCTTTGCTAGGCATGCAGTGGCTACTTTTTTCAGGTGTGAGATTTGTATTTTGTGGGAGGTGAACTCTCTCAGCATGGGCTCTTTCCCTTGGGGCAGGTGGTGTGAGGAGCCAGGTGCAAATGCTTGCTGAGCAGGAGGTGTGTGAGCACAGAGGTGTGCTCAGCAAGCTGCACCAGGAGGCCGGCAGGAGCCTGCTTGCACTGTGCGTCAGGACTGCTTGGTGCCGGGTGCGAGCGCGGTGCCCGTTGTGGTCCGTTCAGGGCTGCAGTGGCCTTGCTTGGGAAGATACAGACCTGCTGGCTTGCTGCATATGGCAAAGGGGTCAAAGGAGGCCCTTGCTCCTTGCAGCTGTGGAAGATGAGGATATGGATGGGTGTCTTTTCCTGTGCCTGGGGTGACTGAAGAGAGGGTGTTTTGGGCCAAAGCTGCTCTGCTCCTTTCCCCTGGCCTCAGTGGTCCTGCAGGGCAGGTGCTGCAGGTGCTTTGCTATTAAGGCCCAGTGTATCCGTGTGTTCCAGGCTGCTGGAAGGAGTGGACATCATGCCCTGCTCTGGACACTCATGGTTCCTTCAGGATCTGAGGCTGCCCTCTTGGCCTTGCTACCGAAGCAAGAGCCATGCAGAGATGCAGCAGAAGCAGGGCATCTTCTTAGGGAGAAGCTGAGGAGAGGGCTAAAGCAGTGAAGCAGGACTGGGGCAAACATGTGCGTGAGGGCTGGTCCGTGCAGGTGGTCATTGGCCGCGATGAGCCAGGCTGTTGGGTGCACTCAGCTGCTCCCCGTTTTGTCAGGAACCATACACTTATTCCCTACAGGAGCAATAAATTCCACAACCTGGCATTGGAATGGATACACATTGCTGGAAAAGAACCGTTGTTCCTTTGCAGGCCTGGCCTTGGAGCTCCCTTCCTTTCCAGAGAACAATGCCTGCTCTCCTGAGGATGAGC
This sequence comes from Tinamus guttatus, assembly GCF_059628265.1. Taxonomy (NCBI): domain Eukaryota; kingdom Metazoa; phylum Chordata; class Aves; order Tinamiformes; family Tinamidae; genus Tinamus; species Tinamus guttatus. The sequence goes on from NW_028288946.1 coordinate 102,334, forward strand.
TTGTCCTCTCCTGGCACTGCTTGAGTGCAGGCATTTAGAAGGGGAGCACCTGAGTGTGGAGCAGAGCTGCGGTCCCTGCTGCCTGTGGGGAATGCTCTTTGGCTCCGTGATGTCCCACACTCTTTTTCTCTGCCATAATTTTCTCTCACAGATACGCTTTGAAGGAAATAAAGGAAAAATAAAGAAGGAGAAAAAAAGAATACAAATAAATAAAAGGAAAAGGAAAATGCAGGGCAAGGCAAGGGGAAAAAAAGAAACTAAACAGTGAAAGGAAAAATAAGAAAAGGAAGGGGTTAATAGGAAAAAAAAAACAAGGAAAAAGGAAAAGAGAAAGAGAAACAGATAACAACGAAGCACAAACAGAAACAGACACAGGAAAAGAAAAAGAAAAAGGAAAAGAAAAAAGAAAAAGAAAGAGAAAAAAAGAAAAAAGAGAAAGAAATGAAACCGAAGAGAAAAAAAAAAAGAAGCAGAAAGAAACAACAAAGAAGAGAAAGAAGAACAAAAAGGAATAAAAAAGGAGAAGGAAAATAAAAGCATAAAGACGAGAAAAAAGAAAAAGAGGAAGTAAAAGAAGAAGATGGGAAAGGGACTGTGGTAACCCCTAGGCCACATGTGAAGAGAAGTCGTAGATGGATGTTTTGCTGGCCCTCTCTTGTCCCTAGGGTCTGCAATCTTTGGGATACATACACACAAACCTGCAGTGGGGGTGATTTTTGTGCCTGTGCTCACTTGGAAACAAGACGCCATGCTTAAGCAATGATACAGGAATATATATTTAAACAACAACAAAAATAACAATATAATAAACAATAACAAGAAAGTAAACAACAACAACAATAAAACCAACAGCAATATTAACAACAATAAATGCTGATATAAAAGTGTATAGAGAAAAATCCAAAGAAGAAGTTAGTGCTGGTGTCCCTGTGCCCAGAACTACCCAACAGCAGCCAAGCTGAAGGGGAGCTTGGCCTGCAAGGGAAAAGGAGGTGTGAGCAGGGCCGAGGAGCATCTCAGGGGCTCCCGTGGAGCAGAGGCTCTTTGGTGGCTGCGCGGGCTCTTTGGTAGCAGCGCTGCCGTCATTGGTGCCCTGGCAGAGGCTTGGTGTGGCCAGCGCAGCCCAGAGGCCGGCAGAGGGGCTGAGGCAGCTGCTGCATCTCTGCCCAGCACTGGGGTAAAAGAGTCACTTCCTAACAGAGGTGAATTCCCAGCCTTTGGGAAAGGACACGCTAGGTGCCTTTGGGCAAGGTGCTGCCAGGTGTAGCCCTCCCATTGATGGAAACCCTCCAAAAGCAAGCAGTGCAACCCCTGCCACCAAAGTGCTGCAGCCCAAAGGAGCATCTTGGTGCTGTCCAAGCTTGCTTGCTGGCATGCCGCAGTGCCCCTGCGAGGCAGAGCGCAGCTGCTGGGAAGGGGCTGACGCCAGAGGTGCGCGGAGGGCTCTGGGTGGCTCCCAAGCAGCCGCAGGGCTGGTGGCACGGGGAATTGGTGGCAGGCATGATGAAGGAACTGGAGCATCTATCTTATGAGGAAAGAGTAAGCAAGCTGGGCCTGTTTATCCTGGGGAAGACAAGAGTGACAGGGAAACTTATCAAGAGGTACAAGGAGCTGAGGCGAGGATGTAAAAAGGACAGGGCCAAACTCTTCTTGGTGGAGCCCAGCAACAGCCCAAGGGCTAGAGGGTGCAAATTGCAACACAGTTTCAATGTGTACAAATTGCAACACACTTTCAATGTGCATATGAGGAAGAGCTTTTTGCCTGTTAGGGTGACGGAGCACTGGAAGCGGGTGTTCAGCGAGGTTATGCAGGCTCCTTCTTTAGAGATCTTCCAAACCCTCCTGAGTGTGATCCTGTGCAACACGCTGTAGGGTTCCCTGCTTGTGCAGGGGCGGCTTGGACTGATGATGTGGAGAGGTCCCTTCCAACGTCAAGCACTGTGTGACTGTGTGACCGGGGAGGGCTCCGTGGGCACTCAGGGCAGCAGCGATGTTGGAAGGGCAGCGGTGGGGTTTTGTCAGGCTGTGAGGCCTCTTCTCCCATGGCACAAAATTGTCACCATGAGCAGCTGGCAGATGGCCCTGCAGACAGCAGAGGGACAGAGCAGCCTCCACCGTGGTCCCCAGCACGGGGCCCTTCCTGGCAGCAGCCCATTTCTGCACCAGCTGCCTCCAGGGACACTGACCCTGTGACACGGTCCCTGAGCCTGTCCCAGCCCTGCAGGGCCCTGTGTCCCCCAGGGGCTTGGGGAGTTTGTCCCTGCATCTCCAGACCCCGTGTCCCTGGGGCGCGACAGCTTCCCTTTGCCTGTGGCTTGGGCACTGCGGGGACATGTTGTGTGCAGCACCCGGAGAGTTGAGAGCTGCCCCATGGTGGGGCTGGGTTTTTTTCCCCTTGGGGCATCCCCACCGCCACACGTGAAAGGAAGTCCCAGAAGGAACTTTTTGCTCCCCTGCCCCTGGTGCACACAGGGCTCCACACACAGACCTGTGGTGGGGATGCCTTTTGTGCCTGAGCTCACTTGGAAAAAATACGCAACATATGAACAATGATACAGGAATATATATTTAAACAACAACAAAAAAGAATAACAATAACAAAAATAACGACAACAATAACAATTACAACAACAATAACAGTAACAACAACAATATGAAAAACAGTATCAACAATATCAACATCTAAGAACTACTGTGACACTACAAAGAAAAAAATGCAATAGTCTAGGGACGGAGTCCTCGTGCCCAGCGCTTCCCAGCAGCAGCCAGGGTGAAGGGGAGCTTGGCCTGCAAGGGAAAAGGAGGCATGAGCAGGGCTGAGGAGCATCTCGGGGGCTCCCATGGAGCAGAGGCTCTTTGGCGGCTGCGCGGGCTCTTTGGCAGCAGCGCTGCCGTCATTGGTGCCCTGGCAGAGGCTTGGTGTGGCCAGCGCAGCCCAGACGCTGGCAGAGGGGCTGAGGCAGCAGGTGCCCAGGCCTTGGGCGCTCCTGCGCCCTGTGCAGCTCTGCCCCGGCGCCGCAGCCCGCCAGAGCGCCCGCACACCTGGGCCAGGCTCCCGCGCGGCTGCTCCCCAAAGGCAGCGCGGAGCAGCGCCAAGGGGCCGGGCACAGCCCCAGCTCTGCCCGTGCAGCCGGCAGCAGGGCCCATACCTGGGGGCTGCACACAGAGCTCTCCCAGTCCATGGACTCGTCTGCACTGCAGCCAACCAGGCCATTGTTCCCCATCATCTGGAAGAGAGCAGGAGACCTTGGTGGGGATGGTGCGTGGGGAAGAGGAAGGATAGGGCCTCCAGTGGCTGCAAGGACTGTACCTGGCTGCTACCATAACTGAGCCACTCCATTGGCTCCGACTCGTTTCCTGACAGCCCCCCATCCATATGTGGAGCCTGTAAGAGAGAAGGAAGCATTTGCAGGACAGATCACAGAGGTGGGTGGCTCTGGCCCCACGGTTCCTCTTGCAGCGGGAAGCAGGAAAGTGGAAAGGGGCCAGACTGAGCCCCAGTTTTCCCTGCACAGCTGGCAGCACGGGCAATACCTGGAGCCTGCAGGTTGAACTCTCCCATTCCATGGGCTCCTCGTCATTGCAGCTGACACGATTGAGGGTGCCCCAACTCTGGAAGAGAGCAGGAGAGCTTGTGGGGACGGTCATGGTGGCAGCGCTGGGTCTGTGCACGGGGCCTCATGTCCCCTGCGTGCGCGGGGCAGGCGGTGCACAGAGCCAGGGCGCCAGGCTCAGGCAGCAGCCCCCGAGGCCTTGGCCACTCCTGGCCCTGGCACAGCTCTGCCCCAGCACCCAGGCCTGCCAGAGCTCCCTGCCACCTCTGCCACCAGCCCTGCGGCTGCTCTCGCAGAGCCAAGCGCCAGCCGTCCCCGCGCAGCCTCTGCCTGCACGCACAGTACCTGCACTGAGCTCTCCCATTCCATTTCTTCGACTTCACATGTATCCATTTTTTAACTTTCCTGAGTCTGCAACAGAATGGAATTGTTTACATTTGCAGCCATGAGCACCAAGTGTCGCGTGGTGGCTTTGTGGCCTCCCCTGGGAGGCATCGCGCAGGCTGCCCTGCAGCCCCGCAGCTCCCCTGCATCTTGTGGGCACCACGGGTGGCCCCTGGTGCTGCGCGGCCCTGCTGCTCACCTGGCCTTGCTGCTGTGTGGCCAGCACTGGGGCCACTGTGAGGCGCAGCCCTGGGAAGCATCCGTGTTCCCGTGGCGATAACTGCCCCTCCGGGATGTTCCACTGCTGCGTGGGGGGAGGAGGGCAGCGACAGGGCCAGGGGGGCTGCCATGAGGAAGGGTCTGCGTGTGCTGGACTCCCCCTGGCACTGCTGAGCCTGGCGAAAGAGAGCAGTGCGTGGCCTTGGGCTTGCTGGGTGCCAAGGAGGTCTCCTCACGCAGCCCCATGGTGCTGCTGGCGGCTGTCTGCCCAGAGGCCGGGCTCCACTTGGGGCTCTGCTTCCACCCCTGCAAGCAGCCTTGAACGCCTTGCTCTTTCTTCCCTGCTCCACTCCTGCCCTTACAGCCCCACGAACTAGAGAAAGTTTTGTTTTCCATGGTTGAGACGTGTTCCTTGGTAGCGCAATGAGCGCAAAGGGCCGTTGTGTCCCGGGGCCAGGTGTGCATGTCCTCAGCAGAGCCCTTGTGAGTTGGTGGTGTCCTGGGAGCCCCAGGTGCGCTGCTGGGCTCCTTCTCTTGTCCTGCTGCGCACCTTGCAGGTGCCATGTGCTGTGGCTGAGAGCAGCCTTGGTGCGGCATCTGCACTGGTTGCCCTGCCACGGCTTCCTAGGGCTGCAGAGGGCAGAGCAGGCACAAATGTGCCCTCAGCCGCAGCAGGGACCTGCAGCTGCTGCATCTCTGCCCAGCACTGGGGTAAAAGAGTCACTTCCTAACAGAGGTGAATTCCCAGCCTTTGGGAAAGGACACGCTAGGTGCCTTTGGGCAAGGTGCTGCCAGGTGTAGCCCTCCCATTGATGGAAACCCTCCAAAAGCAAGCAGTGCAACCCCTGCCACCAAAGTGCTGCAGCCCAAAGGAGCATCTTGGTGCTGGCCAAGCTTGCTTGCTGGCATGCCGCAGTGCCCCTGCGAGGCAGAGCGCAGCTGCTGGGAAGGGGCTGACGCCAGAGGTGCGCGGAGGGCTCTGGGTGGCTCCCAAGCAGCCGCAGGGCTGGTGGCACGGGGAATTGGTGACAGGCATTTGTCTGCTGCCCTGGGAATGCTGGAGGGGAAGTGCGAAGCAGAGCAGTGTTCCCTGCAGGGAGGCACGAGCAGAGGGCTGGGCAGCGAGCTCAGCCCCGTGGCTGTGAGGGCAAGTGCTGGGAGCCCCCTTGCCTGCGCGCGTGACGCCTGCAGAGCCCAGGCGTGCGCAGTGCCCCCGTCGGCAGGAAAGGTGCTGGGAAGCCCTTGCCCCACGCAGGCTGCTTGCACAGAAGCTGCGGCTCGTCTGCCTCATGGCTGGGCCACCAGGGTCCACTTGGACAGTCCTCTCTGGGAAGGTGCTTTGCAGCTGCTTGAAGGGACAGGCTGCCTGGAATCCTGCTGACTCCTGAAGGGAAGGGGTCTCTCCTGCTCCACGGCCTCCATTCAGAGTAATTTTTCAACACTGCAGTACAAGGTCTGTCTGCAGGTGGTTGGGGTGAATGGAGGGGCTCCTGCACGCCTTCGGGTGTGCCCTGCCCATCTTACTCAGATCTTTGCCGCATGGATAGGAACAGGTGAGCTGAATCTTCCCCTGCTGCTTCTTCACCTACTCTCCATGCTCTGAAAGTCTGAGAGTTCCTGGCAGGATGATAGATGGGAGCTTTGTTCTTGACTTACTCAGTTTGGATTCTCCCAGAGGAGTTGTCCTTCCTTCTGGCCTTCCATTGTCCTGCCTCACATTGCTCCCTTCCCTGGGGATGGGCTCTTTTGCCACCCGACTTGCACAGTTCTCTGCTGAAGCTGCTGCAGTCAGAGGCCGGCCAGGCTGCTCTCCCGGCTGCTGCACTAGCACCCTCTCCACAGTGCTTTCTGCTGAGCTGTTTTGTAAGGCTCTTGCCTTGGAAGAGTGGATGTTGCTGTTCCAAATCCTTCTGCAGACTTTCCAGAGCATCACTGACAAAGGTCTGTGCACGCATGTCCAAATCTGAGCGGAGCTTGCTAAAGGAGCTGAGTTGCCAGCCCTCAGATCAAGGTAAGGTGGACGGAGCAGGAGATCTCCCCAGTGCTGGAGGAGCTGCTGATATCTGAGCAGACAGGAATACAGGCATGGAAAAGCAGGGCTTTAAAGGAAGCTGCTCATTCCCATGGTTGCCCCTAACCCTCCTCGGGAAGATCAGCAGGTGTGCTTCAGATGAGTGGACAGTGTGTGGCTGGAGAACACATCCAGTGTGCGGATTGCAGAGCTCAGAGGGTTGTTCTAATCGGTGCTGAGTCTAGTTGGAGGCCTGTGGCTAGTGGTGTTCCCCAGGGGGTCAGTACTGGGTCCGGTGCTATTCACCTATTTGCTCAGTGCCTTGCAGGAGGTGACAGAGTGCCCTCTCAGCAAGTGTGCACATGAGACAAAGCTGGCCGCAGTGGCCGACACTCCAGAGAGCTGCGCTGCCTTTGAGAGGGAGCTGCAGAGGCAGGAGAGTTGGGCAGAGAGGAACCTCCTGAGACTGAAGAAAGGCAAGTGCAGGGTCCTGCACTGGGGGAGGAAATAGCTTGATGCTCCAGTACAGATTAGGGGTGGAGCTGCTGGAAAGCAGCTCTGTGGAGAGGGGTTTGGGAGGTCTGCTTGACAACAGGTCAAGCAGGAGGCAGCAATGTGCCCTTGTGTCAAGGATGGCCAGAGGGATGCTGGCCTGCATGAGGAGGAGTGTTGGCAGCAGATGGAGGGGGCTGATCGTGCCCCTCTCCTCAGCTCTGCTCAGGCCACACCTGAACTCTTATGGGCAGAAATATTGTGGGCTCCACAGGACAAGAGGGCTGTGGAACTTGCAGAAAGTGACCAGCTTATTGCCACAAAGATGATGAAGGAACTGGAGCATCTATGTTATGAGGAAAGAGTAAGCAAGCTGGGCCTGTTTATCCTGGGGAAGACAAGAGTGACAGGGAAACTTATCAAGAGGTACAAGGAGCTGAGGCGAGGATGTAAAAAGGACAGGGCCAAGCTCTTCTTGGTGGAGCCCAGCAACAGCCCAAGGGCTAGAGGGTGCAAATTGCAACACAGTTTCAATGTGTACAAATTGCAACACACTTTCAATGTGCATATGAGGAAGAGCTTTTTGCCTGTTAGGGTGACGGAGCACTGGAAGCGGGTGTTCAGCGAGGTTATGCAGGCTCCTTCTTTAGAGATCTTCCAAACCCTCCTGAGTGTGATCCTGTGCAACACGCTGTAGGGTTCCCTGCTTGTGCAGGGGCGGCTTGGACTGATGATGTGGAGAGGTCCCTTCCAACGTCAAGCACTGTGTGACTGTGTGACCGGGGAGGGCTCCGTGGGCACTCAGGGCAGCAGCGATGTTGGAAGGGCAGCGGTGGGGTTTTGTCAGGCTGTAAGGCCTCTTCTCCCATGGCACAAAATTGTCACCATGAGCAGCTGGCAGATGGCCCTGCAGACAGCAGAGGGACAGAGCAGCCTCCACCGTGGTCCCCAGCACGGGGCCCTTCCTGGCAGCAGCCCATTTCTGCACCAGCCGCCTCCAGGGACACTGACCCTGTGACACAGTCCCTGAGCCTGTCCCAGCCCTGCGGGGCCCTGTGTCCCCCAGGGGCTTGGGGAGTTTGTCCCTGCATCTCCAGACCCCGTGTCCCTGGGGTGTGACAGCTTCCCTTTGCCTGTGGCTTGGGCACTGCAGGGACATGTTGTGTGCAGCACCCGGAGAGTTGAGAGCTGCCCCATGGTGGGGCTGGGTTTTTTTCCCCTTTGGGCATCCCCACCGCCACATGTGAAAGGAAGTCCCAGAAGGAACTTTTTGCTCCCCTGCCCCTGGTGCACACAGGGCTCCACACACAGACCTGTGATGGGGATGCCTTTTGTGCCTGAGCTCACTTGGAAAAAATACGCAACATATGAACAATGATACAGGAATATATATTTAAACAACAACAAAAAAGAATAACAATAACAAAAATAACGACAACAATAACAATTACAACAACAACAACAGTAACAACAACAATATGAAAAACAGTATCAACAATATCAACATCTAAGAACTACTGTGACACTACAAAGAAAAAAATGCAATAGTCTAGGGACGGAGTCCTCGTGCCCAGCGCTTCCCAGCAGCAGCCAGGGTGAAGGGGAGCTTGGCCTGCAAGGGAAAAGGAGGCGTGAGCAGGGCCGAGGAGCATCTCGGGGGCTCCCGTGGAGCAGAGGCTCTTTGGCGGCTGCGCGGGCTCTTTGGCAGCAGCGCTGCCGTCATTGGTGCCCTGGCAGAGGCTTGGCGTGGCCAGCGCAGCCCAGACGCTGGCAGAGGGGCTGAGGCAGCAGGTGCCCAGGCCTTGGGCGCTCCTGCGCCCTGTGCAGCTCTGCCCCGGCGCCGCAGCCCGCCAGAGCGCCCGCACACCTGGGCCAGGCTCCCGCGCGGCTGCTCCCCAAAGGCAGCGCGGAGCAGCGCCAAGGGGCCGGGCACAGCCCCAGCTCTGCCCGTGCAGCCGGCAGCAGGGGCCATACCTGGGGGCTGCACACAGAGCTCTCCCAGTCCATGGACTCGTCTGCACTGCAGCCAACCAGGCCATTGTTCCCCATCATCTGGAAGAGAGCAGGAGACCTTGGTGGGGATGGTGCGTGGGGAAGAGGAAGGATAGGGCGTCCAGTGGCTGCAATGACTGTACCTGGCTGCTGCCATAACTGAGCCACTCCATTGGCTCCGACTCGTTCCCTGACAGCGCCCCATCCATATGTGGAGCCTGTAAGAGAGAAGGAAGCATTTGCAGGACAGATCACAGAGGTGGGGGGCTCTGGCCCCACGGTTCCTCTTGCAGCGGGAAGCAGGAAAGTGGAAAGGGGCCAGGTTGAGCCCCAGTTTTCCCTGCACAGCTGGCAGCATGGGCAATACCTGGAGGGTGCAGGTTGAACTCTCCCATTCCATGGGCTCCTCGTCATTGCAGGCGACATGATTGAGGGTGCCCCAATTCTGGAAGAGAGCAGGAGAGCTTGTGGGGACGGTCATGGTGGCAGCGCTGGCTCTGTGCGCGGGGCCTCATGTCCCCTGCGTGCACGGGTCAGGCGGTGCACAGAGCCAGGGCGCCAGGCTCAGGCAGCAGCCCCCGAGGCCTAGGCCACTCCTGGCCCTGGCACAGCTCTGCCCCAGCACCCAGGCCTGCCAGAGCTCCCTGCCACCTCTGCCACCAGCCCTGCGGCTGCTCTCGCAGAGCCAAGCGCCAGCCGTCCCCGCGCAGCCTCTGCCTGCACGCACAGTACCTGCACTGAGCTCTCCCATTCCATTTCTTCGACTTCACATGTATCCATTTTTTAACTTTCCTGAGTCTGCAACAGAATGGAATTGTTTACATTTGCAGCCATGAGCACCAAGTGTCGCGTGGTGGCTTTGTGGCCTCCCCTGGGAGGCATCGCGCAGGCTGCCCTGCAGCCCCGCAGCTCCCCTGCATCTTGTGGGCACCACGGGTGGCCCCTGGTGCTGCGCGGCCCTGCTGCTCACCTGGCCTTGCTGCTGTGTGGCCAGCACTGGGGCCACTGTGAGGCGCAGCCCTGGGAAGCATCCGTGTTCCCGTGGCGATAACTGCCCCTCCGGGATGTTCCACTGCTGCGTGGGGGGAGGAGGGCAGCAACAGGGGCCAGGGGGGCTGCCATGAGGAAGGGTCTGCATGTGCTGGACTCCCCCTGGCACTGCTGAGCCTGGCGAAAGAGAGCAGTGCGTGGCCTTGGGCTTGCTGGGTGCCAAGGAGGTCTCCTCACGCAGCCCCATGGTGCTGCTGGCGGCTGCCTGCCCAGAGGCCAGGCTCCACTTGGGGCTCTGCTTCCACCCCTGCAAGCAGCCTTGAACGCCTTGCTCTTTCTTCCCTGCTCCACTCCTGCCCTTACAGCCCCACGAACTAGAGAAAGTTTTGTTTTCCATGGTTGAGACGTGTTCCTTGGTAGCGCAATGAGCGCAAAGGGCGTTGTGTCCCGGGGCCAGGTGTGCATGTCCTCAGCAGAGCCCTTGCGAGTTGGTGGTGTCCTGGGAGCCCCAGGTGCGCTGCTGGGCTCCTTCTCTTGTCCTGCCGCGCACCTTGCAGGCGCCATGTGCTGTGGCTGAGAGCAGCCTTGGTGTGGCATCTGCACTGGTTGCCCTGCCACGGCTTCCTAGGGCTGCAGAGGGCAGAGCAGGCACAAATGTGCCCTCAGCCGCAGCAGGGACCTGCAGCTGCTGCATCTCTGCCCAGCACTGGGGTAAAAGAGTCACTTCCTAACAGAGGTGAATTCTCAGCCTTTGGGAAAGGACACGCTAGGTGCCTTTGGGCAAGGTGCTGCCAGGTGTAGCCCTCCCATTGATGGAAACCCTCCAAAAGCAAGCAGTGCAACCCCTGCCACCAAAGTGCTGCAGCCCAAAGGAGCATCTTGGTGCTGGCCAAGCTTGCTTGCTGGCATGCCGCAGTGCCCCTGCGAGGCAGAGCGCAGCTGCTGGGAAGGGGCTGACGCCAGAGGTGCGCGGAGGGCTCTGGGTGGCTCCCAAGCAGCCGCAGGGCTGGTGGCACGGGGAATTGGTGGCAGGCATGATGAAGGAACTGGAGCATCTATCTTATGAGGAAAGAGTAAGCAAGCTGGGCCTGTTTATCCTGGGAAAGACAAGAGTGACAGGGAAACTTATCAAGAGGTACAAGGAGCTGAGGCGAGGATGTAAAAAGGACAGGGCCAAGCTCTTCTTGGTGGAGCCCAGCAACAGCCCAAGGGCTAGAGGGTGCAAATTGCAACACAGTTTCAATGTGTACAAATTGCAACACACTTTCAATGTGCATATGAGGAAGAGCTTTTTGCCTGTTAGGGTGACGGAGCACTGGAAGCGGGTGTTCAGCGAGGTTATGCAGGCTCCTTCTTTAGACATCTTCCAAACCCTCCTGAGTGTGATCCTGTGCAACACGCTGTAGGGTTCCCTGCTTGTGCAGGGGCGGCTTGGACTGATGATGTGGAGAGGTCCCTTCCAACGTCAAGCACTGTGTGACTGTGTGACCGGGGAGGGCTCCGTGGGCACTCAGGGCAGCAGCGATGTTGGAAGGGCAGCGGTGGGGTTTTGTCAGGCTGTAAGGCCTCTTCTCCCATGGCACAAAATTGTCACCATGAGCAGCTGGCAGATGGCCCTGCAGACAGTAGAGGGACAGAGCAGCCTCCACCGTGGTCCCCAGCACGGGGCCCTTCCTGGCAGCAGCCCATTTCTGCACCAGCCGCCTCCAGGGACACTGACCCTGTGACACGGTCCCTGAGCCTGTCCCAGCCCTGCGGGGCCCTGTGTCCCCCAGGGGCTTGGGGAGTTTGTCCCTGCATCTCCAGACCCCGTGTCCCTGGGGTGTGACAGCTTCCCTTTGCCTGTGGCTTGGGCACTGCGGGGACATGTTGTGTGCAGCACCCGGAGAGTTGAGAGCTGCCCCATGGTGGGGCTGGGTTTTTTTCCCCTTTGGGCATCCCCACCGCCACATGTGAAAGGAAGTCCCAGAAGGAACTTTTTGCTCCCCTGCCCCTGGTGCACACAGGGCTCCACACACAGACCTGTGGTGGGGATGCCTTTTGTGCCTGAGCTCACTTGGAAAAAATACGCAACATATGAACAATGATACAGGAATATATATTTAAACAACAACAAAAAAGAATAACAATAACAAAAATAACGACAACAATAACAATTACAACAACAACAACAGTAACAACAACAATATGAAAAACAGTATCAACAATATCAACATCTAAGAACTACTGTGACACTACAAAGAAAAAAATGCAATAGTCTAGGGACGGAGTCCTCGTGCCCAGCGCTTCCCAGCAGCAGCCAGGGTGAAGGGGAGCTTGGCCTGCAAGGGAAAAGGAGGCGTGAGCAGGGCCGAGGAGCATCTCGGGGGCTCCCGTGGAGCAGAGGCTCTTTGGCGGCTGCGCGGGCTCTTTGGCAGCAGCGCTGCCGTCATTGGTGCCCTGGCAGAGGCTTGGCGTGGCCAGCGCAGCCCAGACGCTGGCAGAGGGGCTGAGGCAGCAGGTGCCCAGGCCTTGGGCGCTCCTGCGCCCTGTGCAGCTCTGCCCCGGCGCCGCAGCCCGCCAGAGCGCCCGCACACCTGGGCCAGGCTCCCGCGCGGCTGCTCCCCAAAGGCAGCGCGGAGCAGCGCCAAGGGGCCGGGCACAGCCCCAGCTCTGCCCGTGCAGCCGGCAGCAGGGGCCATACCTGGGGGCTGCACACAGAGCTCTCCCAGTCCATGGACTCGTCTGCACTGCAGCCAACCAGGCCATTGTTCCCCATCATCTGGAAGAGAGCAGGAGACCTTGGTGGGGATGGTGCGTGGGGAAGAGGAAGGATAGGGCGTCCAGTGGCTGCAATGACTGTACCTGGCTGCTGCCATAACTGAGCCACTCCATTGGCTCCGACTCGTTCCCTGACAGCGCCCCATCCATATGTGGAGCCTGTAAGAGAGAAGGAAGCATTTGCAGGACAGATCACAGAGGTGGGGGGCTCTGGCCCCACGGTTCCTCTTGCAGCGGGAAGCAGGAAAGTGGAAAGGGGCCAGGTTGAGCCCCAGTTTTCCCTGCACAGCTGGCAGCATGGGCAATACCTGGAGGGTGCAGGTTGAACTCTCCCATTCCATGGGCTCCTCGTCATTGCAGGCGACACGATTGAGGGTGCCCCAATTCTGGAAGAGAGCAGGAGAGCTTGTGGGGACGGTCATGGTGGCAGCGCTGGCTCTGTGCGCGGGGCCTCGTGTCCCCTGCGTGCACGGGTCAGGCGGTGCACAGAGCCAGGGCGCCAGGCTCAGGCAGCAGCCCCCGAGGCCTAGGCCACTCCTGGCCCTGGCACAGCTCTGCCCCAGCACCCAGGCCTGCCAGAGCTCCCTGCCACCTCTGCCACCAGCCCTGCGGCTGCTCTCGCAGAGCCAAGCGCCAGCCGTCCCCGCGCAGCCTCTGCCTGCACGCACAGTACCTGCACTGAGCTCTCCCATTCCATTTCTTCGACTTCACATTTATTCATTTTTTTTCAATGTCCTGAGTCTGCAACAGAATGGAATTGTTTACATTTGCAGCCATGAGCACCAAGTGTCGCGCGGTGGCTTTGTGGCCTCCCCTGGGAGGCATCGCGCAGGCTGCCCTGCAGCCCCGCAGCTCCCCTGCATCTTGTGGGCACCACGGGTGGCTCCTGGTGCTGCGCGGCCCTGCTGCTCACCTGGCCTTGCTGCTGCGTGGCCAGCACTGGGGCCACTGTGAGGCGCAGCCCTGGGAAGCATCCGTGTTCCCGTGGCGATAACTGCCCCTCCGGGATGTTCCACTGCTGCGTGGGGGGAGGAGTGCAGCGGCAGGGGCCAGGGGGGCTGCCGTGAGGAAGGGTCTGCGTGTGCTGGACTCCCCCTGGCACTGCTGAGCCTGGCGACAGAGAGCAGTGCGTGGCCTTGGGCTTGCTGGGTGCCAAGGAGGTCTCCTCACGCAGCCCCATGGTGCTGCTGGCGGCTGCCTGCCCAGAGGCCAGGCTCCACTTGGGGCTCTGCTTCCACCCCTGCAAGCAGCCTTGAACGCCTTGCTCTTTCTTCCCTGCTCCACTCCTGCCCTTACAGCCCCACGAACTAGAGAAAGTTTTGTTTTCCATGGTTGAGACGTGTTCCTTGGTAGCGCAATGAGCGCAAAGGGCGTTGTGTCCCGGGGCCAGGTGTGCATGTCCTCAGCAGAGCCCTTGCGAGTTGGTGGTGTCCTGGGAGCCCCAGGTGCGCTGCTGGGCTCCTTCTCTTGTCCTGCCGCGCACCTTGCAGGCGCCATGTGCTGTGGCTGAGAGCAGCCTTGGTGCGGCATCTGCACTGGTTGCCCTGCCACGGCTTCCTAGGGCTGCAGAGGGCAGAGCAGGCACAAATGTGCCCTCAGCCACAGCAGGGACCTGCATCTGCTGCATCTCTGCCCAGCACTGGGGTAAAAGAGTCACTTCCTAACAGAGGTGAATTCTCAGCCTTTGGGAAAGGACACGCTAGGTGCCTTTGGGCAAGGTGCTGCCAGGTGTAGCCCTCCCATTGATGGAAACCCTCCAAAAGCAAGCAGTGCAACCCCTGCCACCAAAGTGCTGCAGCCCAAAGGAGCATCTTGGTGCTGGCCAAGCTTGCTTGCTGGCATGCCGCAGTGCCCCTGCGAGGCAGAGCGCAGCTGCTGGGAAGGGGCTGACGCCAGAGGTGCGCGGAGGGCTCTGGGTGGCTCCCAAGCAGCCGCAGGGCTGGTGGCACGGGGAATTGGTGGCAGGCATTTGTCTGCTGCCCTGGGAATGCTGGAGGGGAAGTGCGAAGCAGAGCAGTGTTCCCTGCAGGGAGGCACGAGCAGAGGGCTGGGCAGCGAGCTCAGCCCCGTGGCTGTGAGGGCAAGTGCTGGGAGCCCCCTTGCCTGCGCGCGTGACGCCTGCAGAGCCCAGGCGTGCGCAGTGCCCCCGTCGGCAGGAAAGGTACTGGGAAGCCCTTGCCCCACGCAGGCTGCTTGCACAGAAGCTGCGGCTCGTCTGCCTCATGGCTGGGCCACCAGGGTCCACTTGGACAGTCCTCTCTGGGAAGGGGCTTTGCAGCTGCTTGAAGGGACAGGCTGCCTGGAATCCTGCTGACTCCTGAAGGGAAGGGGTCTCTCCTGCTCCACGGCCTCCATTCAGAGTAATTTTTCAACACTGCAGTACAAGGTCTGTCTGCAGGTGGTTGGGGTGAATGGAGGGGCTCCTGCACGCCTTCGGGTGTGCCCTGCCCATCTTACTCAGATCTTTGCCGCATGGATAGGAACAGGTGAGCTGAATCTTCCCCTGCTGCTTCTTCACCTACTCTCCATGCTCTGAAAGTCTGAGAGTTCCTGGCAGGATGATAGATGGGAGCTTTGTTCTTGACTTACTCAGTTTGGATTCTCCCAGAGGAGTTGTCCTTCCTTCTGGCCTTCCATTGTCCTGCCTCGCATTGCTCCCTTCCCTGGGGATGGGCTCTTTTGCCACCCGACTTGCACAGTTCTCTGCTGAAGCTGCTGCAGTCAGAGGCCGGCCAGGCTGCTCTCCCGGCTGCTGCACTAGCACCCTCTCCACAGTGCTTTCTGCTGAGCTGTTTTGTAAGGCTCTTGCCTTGGAAGAGTGGATGTTGCTGTTCCAAATCCTTCTGCAGACTTTCCAGAGCATCACTGACAAAGGTCTGTGCACGCATGTCCAAATCTGAGCGGAGCTTGCTAAAGGAGCTGAGTTGCCAGCCCTCAGATCAAGGTAAGGTGGACGGAGCAGGAGATCTCCCCAGTGCTGGAGGAGCTGCTGATATCTGAGCAGGCAGGAATACAGGCATGGAAAAGCAGGGCTTTAAAGGAAGCTGCTCATTCCCATGGTTGCCCCTAACCCTCCTCGGGAAGATCAGCAGGTGTGCTTCAGATGAGTGGACAGTGTGTGGCTGGAGAACACATCCAGTGTGCGGATTGCAGAGCTCAGAGGGTTGTTCTAATCGGTGCTGAGTCTAGTTGGAGGCCTGTGGCTAGTGGTGTTCCCCAGGGGGTCAGTACTGGGTCCGGTGCTATTCACCTATTTGCTCAGTGCCTTGCAGGAGGTGACAGAGTGCCCTCTCAGCAAGTGTGCACATGAGACAAAGCTGGCCGCAGTGGCCGACACTCCTGAGAGCTGCGCTGCCTTTGAGAGGGAGCTGCAGAGGCAGGAGAGTTGGGCAGAGAGGAACCTCCTGAGACTGAAGAAAGGCAAGTGCAGGGTCCTGCACTGGGGGAGGAAATAGCTTGATGCTCCAGTACAGATTAGGGGTGGAGCTGCTGGAAAGCAGCTCTGTGGAGAGGGGTTTGGGAGGTCTGCTTGACAACAGGTCAAGCAGGAGGCAGCAATGTGCCCTTGTGTCAAGGATGGCCAGAGGGATGCTGGCCTGCATGAGGAGGAGTGTTGGCAGCAGATGGAGGGGGCTGATCGTGCCCCTCTCCTCAGCTCTGCTCAGGCCACACCTGAACTCTTATGGGCAGAAATATTGTGGGCTCCACAGGACAAGAGGGCTGTGGAACTTGCAGAAAGTGACCAGCTTATTGCCACAAAGATGATGAAGGAACTGGAGCATCTATGTTATGAGGAAAGAGTAAGCAAGCTGGGCCTGTTTATCCTGGGGAAGACAAGAGTGACAGGGAAACTTATCAAGAGGTACAAGGAGCTGAGGCGAGGATGTAAAAATGACAGGGCCAAACTCTTCTTGGTGGAGCCCAGCAACAGCCCAAGGGCTAGAGGGTGCAAATTGCAACACAGTTTCAATGTGTACAAATTGCAACACACTTTCAATGTGCATATGAGGAAGAGCTTTTTGCCTGTTAGGGTGACGGAGCACTGGAAGCGGGTGTTCAGCGAGGTTATGCAGGCTCCTTCTTTAGACATCTTCCAAACCCTCCTGAGTGTGATCCTGTGCAACACGCTGTAGGGTTCCCTGCTTGTGCAGGGGCGGCTTGGACTGATGATGTGGAGAGGTCCCTTCCAACGTCAAGCACTGTGTGACTGTGTGACCGGGGAGGGCTCCGTGGGCACTCAGGGCAGCAGCGATGTTGGAAGGGCAGCGGTGGGATTTTGTCAGGCTGTGAGGCCTCTTCTCCCATGGCACAAAATTGTCACCATGAGCAGCTGGCAGATGGCCCTGCAGACAGCAGAGGGACAGAGCAGCCTCCACCGTGGTCCCCAGCACGGGGCCCTTCCTGGCAGCAGCCCATTTCTGCACCAGCCGCCTCCAGGGACACTGACCCTGTGACACGGTCCCTGAGCCTGTCCCAGCCCTGCGGGGCCCTGTGTCCCCCAGGGGCTTGGGGAGTTTGTCCCTGCATCTCCAGACCCCGTGTCCCTGGGGTGTGACAGCTTCCCTTTGCCTGTGGCTTGGGCACTGCGGGGACATGTTGTGTGCAGCACCCGGAGAGTTGAGAGCTGCCCCATGGTGGGGCTGGGTTTTTTTCCCCTTTGGGCATCCCCACCGCCACATGTGAAAGGAAGTCCCAGAAGGAACTTTTTGCTCCCCTGCCCCTGGTGCACACAGGGCTCCACACACAGACCTGTGGTGGGGATGCCTTTTGTGCCTGAGCTCACTTGGAAAAAATACGCAACATATGAACAATGATACAGGAATATATATTTAAACAACAACAAAAAAGAATAACAATAACAAAAATAACGACAACAATAACAATTACAACAACAACAACAGTAACAACAACAATATGAAAAACAGTATCAACAATATCAACATCTAAGAACTACTGTGACACTACAAAGAAAAAAATGCAATAGTCTAGGGACGGAGTCCTCGTGCCCAGCGCTTCCCAGCAGCAGCCAGGGTGAAGGGGAGCTTGGCCTGCAAGGGAAAAGGAGGCGTGAGCAGGGCCGAGGAGCATCTCGGGGGCTCCCGTGGAGCAGAGGCTCTTTGGCGGCTGCGCGGGCTCTTTGGCAGCAGCGCTGCCGTCATTGGTGCCCTGGCAGAGGCTTGGCGTGGCCAGCGCAGCCCAGAGGCCGGCAGAGGGGCTGAGGCAGCAGGTGCCCAGGCCTTGGGCGCTCCTGCGCCCTGTGCAGCTCTGCCCCGGCGCCGCAGCCCGCCAGAGCGCCCGCACACCTGGGCCAGGCTCCCGCGCGGCTGCTCCCCAAAGGCAGCGCGGAGCAGCGCCAAGGGGCCGGGCACAGCCCCAGCTCTGCCCGTGCAGCCGGCAGCAGGGGCCATACCTGGGGGCTGCACACAGAGCTCTCCCAGTCCATGGACTCGTCTGCACTGCAGCCAACCAGGCCATTGTTCCCCATCATCTGGAAGAGAGCAGGAGACCTTGGTGGGGATGGTGCGTGGGGAAGAGGAAGGATAGGGCCTCCAGTGGCTGCAAGGACTGTACCTGGCTGCTACCATAACTGAGCCACTCCATTGGCTCCGACTCGTTTCCTGACAGCCCCCCATCCATATGTGGAGCCTGTAAGAGAGAAGGAAGCATTTGCAGGACAGATCACAGAGGTGGGGGGCTCTGGCCCCACGGTTCCTCTTACAGCGGGAAGCAGGAAAGTGGAAAGGGGCCAGGCTGAGCCCCAGTTTTCCCTGCACAGCTGGCAGCACGGGCAATACCTGGAGCCTGCAGGTTGAACTCTCCCATTCCATGGGCTCCTCGTCATTGCAGCCGACACGATTGAGGGTGCCCCAATTCTGGAAGAGAGCAGGAGAGCTTGTGGGGACGGTCATGGTGGCAGCGCTGGCTCTGTGCGCGGGGCCTCGTGTCCCCTGCGTGCGCGGGTCAGGCGGTGCACAGAGCCAGGGCGCCAGGCTCAGGCAGCAGCCCCCGAGGCCTTGGCCGCTCCTGGCCCTGGCACAGCTCTGCCCCAGCACCCAGGCCTGCCAGAGCTCCCTGCCACCTCTGCCACCAGCCCTGCGGCTGCTCTCGCAGAGCCAAGCGCCAGCCGTCCCCGCGCAGCCTCTGCCTGCACGCACAGTACCTGCACTGAGCTCTCCCATTCCATTTCTTCGACTTCACATTTATCCATTTTTTAACTTTCCTGAGTCTGCAACAGAATGGAATTGTTTACATTTGCAGCCATGAGCACCAAGTGTCGCACGGTGGCTTTGTGGCCTCCCCTGGGAGGCATCGCGCAGGCTGCCCTGCAGCCCCGCAGCTCCCCTGCATCTTGTGGGCACCACGGGTGGCTCCTGGTGCTGCGCGGCCCTGCTGCTCACCTGGCCTTGCTGCTGTGTGGCCAGCACTGGGGCCACTGTGAGGCGCAGCCCTGGGAAGCATCCGTGTTCCCGTGGCGATAACTGCCCCTCCGGGATGTTCCACTGCTGTGTGGGGGGAGGAGGGCAGCAACAGGGGCCAGGGGGGCTGCCATGAGGAAGGGTCTGCGTGTGCTGGACTCCCCCTGGCACTGCTGAGCCTGGCGAAAGAGAGCAGTGCGTGGCCTTGGGCTTGCTGGGTGCCAAGGAGGTCTCCTCACGCAGCCCCATGGTGCTGCTGGCGGCTGCCTGCCCAGAGGCCAGGCTCCACTTGGGGCTCTGCTTCCACCCCTGCAAGCAGCCTTGAACGCCTTGCTCTTTCTTCCCTGCTCCACTCCTGCCCTTACAGCCCCACGAACTAGAGAAAGTTTTGTTTTCCATGGTTGAGACGTGTTCCTTGGTAGCGCAATGAGCGCAAAGGGCGTTGTGTCCCGGGGCCAGGTGTGCATGTCCTCAGCAGAGCCCTTGTGAGTTGGTGGTGTCCTGGGAGCCCCAGGTGCACTGCTGGGCTCCTTCTCTTGTCCTGCCGCGCACCTTGCAGGCGCCATGTGCTGTGGCTGAGAGCAGCCTTGGTGCGGCATCTGCACTGGTTGCCCTGCCACGGCTTCCTAGGGCTGCAGAGGGCAGAGCAGGCACAAATGTGCCCTCAGCCGCAGCAGGGACCTGCATCTGCTGCATCTCTGCCCAGCACTGGGGTAAAAGAGTCACTTCCTAACAGAGGTGAATTCTCAGCCTTTGGGAAAGGACACGCTAGGTGCCTTTGGGCAAGGTGCTGCCAGGTGTAGCCCTCCCATTGATGGAAACCCTCCAAAAGCAAGCAGTGCAACCCCTGCCACCAAAGTGCTGCAGCCCAAAGGAGCATCTTGGTGCTGTCCAAGCTTGCTTGCTGGCATGCCGCAGTGCCCCTGCGAGGCAGAGCGCAGCTGCTGGGAAGGGGCTGACGCCAGAGGTGCGCGGAGGGCTCTGGGTGGCTCCCAAGCAGCCGCAGGGCTGGTGGCACGGGGAATTGGTGGCAGGCATGATGAAGGAACTGGAGCATCTATCTTATGAGGAAAGAGTAAGCAAGCTGGGCCTGTTTATCCTGGGGAAGACAAGAGTGACAGGGAAACTTATCAAGAGGTACAAGGAGCTGAGGCGAGGATGTAAAAAGGACAGGGCCAAGCTCTTCTTGGTGGAGCCCAGCAACAGCCCAAGGGCTAGAGGGTGCAAATTGCAACACAGTTTCAATGTGTACAAATTGCAACACACTTTCAATGTGCATATGAGGAAGAGCTTTTTGCCTGTTAGGGTGACGGAGCACTGGAAGCGGGTGTTCAGCGAGGTTATGCAGGCTCCTTCTTTAGAGATCTTCCAAACCCTCCTGAGTGTGATCCTGTGCAACACGCTGTAGGGTTCCCTGCTTGTGCAGGGGCGGCTTGGACTGATGATGTGGAGAGGTCCCTTCCAACGTCAAGCACTGTGTGACTGTGTGACCGGGGAGGGCTCCGTGGGCACTCAGGGCAGCAGCGATGTTGGAAGGGCAGCGGTGGGGTTTTGTCAGGCTGTAAGGCCTCTTCTCCCATGGCACAAAATTGTCACCATGAGCAGCTGGCAGATGGCCCTGCAGACAGCAGAGGGACAGAGCAGCCTCCACCGTGGTCCCCAGCACGGGGCCCTTCCTGGCAGCAGCCCATTTCTGCACCAGCCGCCTCCAGGGACACTGACCCTGTGACACGGTCCCTGAGCCTGTCCCAGCCCTGCGGGGCCCTGTGTCCCCCAGGGGCTTGGGGAGTTTGTCCCTGCATCTCCAGACCCCGTGTCCCTGGGGTGTGACAGCTTCCCTTTGCCTGTGGCTTGGGCACTGCGGGGACATGTTGTGTGCAGCACCCGGAGAGTTGAGAGCTGCCCCATGGTGGGGCTGGGTTTTTTTCCCCTTTGGGCATCCCCACCGCCACATGTGAAAGGAAGTCCCAGAAGGAACTTTTTGCTCCCCTGCCCCTGGTGCACACAGGGCTCCACACACAGACCTGTGGTGGGGATGCCTTTTGTGCCTGAGCTCACTTGGAAAAAATACGCAACATATGAACAATGATACAGGAATATATATTTAAACAACAACAAAAAAGAATAACAATAACAAAAATAACGACAACAATAACAATTACAACAACAACAACAGTAACAACAACAATATGAAAAACAGTATCAACAATATCAACATCTAAGAACTACTGTGACACTACAAAGAAAAAAATGCAATAGTCTAGGGACGGAGTCCTCGTGCCCAGCGCTTCCCAGCAGCAGCCAGGGTGAAGGGGAGCTTGGCCTGCAAGGGAAAAGGAGGCGTGAGCAGGGCCGAGGAGCATCTTGGGGGCTCCCGTGGAGCAGAGGCTCTTTGGCGGCTGCGCGGGCTCTTTGGCAGCAGCGCTGCCGTCATTGGTGCCCTGGCAGAGGCTTGGCGTGGCCAGCGCAGCCCAGACGCTGGCAGAGGGGCTGAGGCAGCAGGTGCCCAGGCCTTGGGCGCTCCTGCGCCCTGTGCAGCTCTGCCCCGGCGCCGCAGCCCGCCAGAGCGCCCGCACACCTGGGCCAGGCTCCCGCGCGGCTGCTCCCCAAAGGCAGCGCGGAGCAGCGCCAAGGGGCCGGGCACAGCCCCAGCTCTGCCCGTGCAGCCGGCAGCAGGGGCCATACCTGGGGGCTGCACACAGAGCTCTCCCAGTCCATGGACTCGTCTGCACTGCAGCCAACCAGGCCATTGTTCCCCATCATCTGGAAGAGAGCAGGAGACCTTGGTGGGGATGGTGCGTGGGGAAGAGGAAGGATAGGGCGTCCAGTGGCTGCAATGACTGTACCTGGCTGCTGCCATAACTGAGCCACTCCATTGGCTCCGACTCGTTCCCTGACAGCGCCCCATCCATATGTGGAGCCTGTAAGAGAGAAGGAAGCATTTGCAGGACAGATCACAGAGGTGGGGGGCTCTGGCCCCACGGTTCCTCTTGCAGCGGGAAGCAGGAAAGTGGAAAGGGGCCAGGTTGAGCCCCAGTTTTCCCTGCACAGCTGGCAGCATGGGCAATACCTGGAGGGTGCAGGTTGAACTCTCCCATTCCATGGGCTCCTCGTCATTGCAGGCGACATGATTGAGGGTGCCCCAATTCTGGAAGAGAGCAGGAGAGCTTGTGGGGACGGTCATGGTGGCAGCGCTGGCTCTGTGCGCGGGGCCTCGTGTCCCCTGCGTGCACGGGTCAGGCGGTGCACAGAGCCAGGGCGCCAGGCTCAGGCAGCAGCCCCCGAGGCCTAGGCCACTCCTGGCCCTGGCACAGCTCTGCCCCAGCACCCAGGCCTGCCAGAGCTCCCTGCCACCTCTGCCACCAGCCCTGCGGCTGCTCTCGCAGAGCCAAGCGCCAGCCGTCCCCGCGCAGCCTCTGCCTGCACGCACAGTACCTGCACTGAGCTCTCCCATTCCATTTCTTCGACTTCACATTTATTCATTTTTTTTCAATGTCCTGAGTCTGCAACAGAATGGAATTGTTTACATTTGCAGCCATGAGCACCAAGTGTCGCGCGGTGGCTTTGTGGCCTCCCCTGGGAGGCATCGCGCAGGCTGCCCTGCAGCCCCACAGCTCCCCTGCATCTTGTGGACACCACGGGTGGCCCCTGGTGCTGCGCGGCCCTGCTGCTCACCTGGCCTTGCTGCTGCGTGGCCAGCACTGGGGCCACTGTGAGGCGCAGCCCTGGGAAGCATCCGTGTTCCCGTGGCGATAACTGCCCCTCCGGGATGTTCCACTGCTGCGTGGGGGGAGAAGGGCAGCGGCAGGGGCCAGGGGGGCTGCCGTGAGGAAGGGTCTGCGTGTGCTGGACTCCCCCTGGCACTGCTGAGCCTGGCGACAGAGAGCAGTGCGTGGCCTTGGGCTTGCTGGGTGCCAAGGAGGTCTCCTCACGCAGCCCCATGGTGCTGCTGGCGGCTGCCTGCCCAGAGGCCAGGCTCCACTTGGGGCTCTGCTTCCACCCCTGCAAGCAGCCTTGAACGCCTTGCTCTTTCTTCCCTGCTCCACTCCTGCCCTTACAGCCCCACGAACTAGAGAAAGTTTTGTTTTCCATGGTTGAGACGTGTTCCTTGGTAGCGCAATGAGCGCAAAGGGCGTTGTGTCCTGGGGCCAGGTGTGCATGTCCTCAGCAGAGCCCTTGTGAGTTGGTGGTGTCCTGGGAGCCCCAGGTGCGCTGCTGGGCTCCTTCTCTTGTCCTGCCGCGCACCTTGCAGGCGCCATGTGCTGTGGCTGAGAGCAGCCTTGGTGCGGCATCTGCACTGGTTGCCCTGCCACGGCTTCCTAGGGCTGCAGAGGGCAGAGCAGGCACAAATGTGCCCTCAGCCGCAGCAGGGACCTGCATCTGCTGCATCTCTGCCCAGCACTGGGGTAAAAGAGTCACTTCCTAACAGAGGTGAATTCTCAGCCTTTGGGAAAGGACACGCTAGGTGCCTTTGGGCAAGGTGCTGCCAGGTGTAGCCCTCCCATTGATGGAAACCCTCCAAAAGCAAGCAGTGCAACCCCTGCCACCAAAGTGCTGCAGCCCAAAGGAGCATCTTGGTGCTGGCCAAGCTGGCTTGCTGGCATGCCGCAGTGCCCCTGCGAGGCAGAGCGCAGCTGCTGGGAAGGGGCTGACGCCAGAGGTGCGCGGAGGGCTCTGGGTGGCTCCCAAGCAGCCGCAGGGCTGGTGGCACGGGGAATTGGTGGCAGGCATGATGAAGGAACTGGAGCATCTATCTTATGAGGAAAGAGTAAGCAAGCTGGGCCTGTTTATCCTGGGGAAGACAAGAGTGACAGGGAAACTTATCAAGAGGTACAAGGAGCTGAGGCGAGGATGTAAAAAGGACAGGGCCAAGCTCTTCTTGGTGGAGCCCAGCAACAGCCCAAGGGCTAGAGGGTGCAAATTGCAACACAGTTTCAATGTGTACAAATTGCAACACACTTTCAATGTGCATATGAGGAAGAGCTTTTTGCCTGTTAGGGTGACGGAGCACTGGAAGCGGGTGTTCAGCGAGGTTATGCAGGCTCCTTCTTTAGAGATCTTCCAAACCCTCCTGAGTGTGATCCTGTGCAACACGCTGTAGGGTTCCCTGCTTGTGCAGGGGCGGCTTGGACTGATGATGTGGAGAGGTCCCTTCCAACGTCAAGCACTGTGTGACTGTGTGACCGGGGAGGGCTCCGTGGGCACTCAGGGCAGCAGCGATGTTGGAAGGGCAGCGGTGGGGTTTTGTCAGGCTGTAAGGCCTCTTCTCCCATGGCACAAAATTGTCACCATGAGCAGCTGGCAGATGGCCCTGCAGACAGCAGAGGGACAGAGCAGCCTCCACCGTGGTCCCCAGCACGGGGCCCTTCCTGGCAGCAGCCCATTTCTGCACCAACCGCCTCCAGGGACACTGACCCTGTGACACGGTCCCTGAGCCTGTCCCAGCCCTGCGGGGCCCTGTGTCCCCCAGGGGCTTGGGGAGTTTGTCCCTGCATCTCCAGATCCCGTGTCCCTGGGGTGTGACAGCTTCCCTTTGCCTGTGGCTTGGGCACTGCGGGGACATGTTGTGTGCAGCACCCGGAGAGTTGAGAGCTGCCCCATGGTGGGGCTGGGTTTTTTTCCCCTTTGGGCATCCCCACCGCCACATGTGAAAGGAAGTCCCAGAAGGAACTTTTTGCTCCCCTGCCCCTGGTGCACACAGGGCTCCACACACAGACCTGTGGTGGGGATGCCTTTTGTGCCTGAGCTCACTTGGAAAAAATACGCAACATATGAACAATGATACAGGAATATATATTTAAACAACAACAAAAAAGAATAACAATAACAAAAATAACGACAACAATAACAATTACAACAACAACAACAGTAACAACAACAATATGAAAAACAGTATCAACAATATCAACATCTAAGAACTACTGTGACACTACAAAGAAAAAAATGCAATAGTCTAGGGACGGAGTCCTCGTGCCCAGCGCTTCCCAGCAGCAGCCAGGGTGAAGGGGAGCTTGGCCTGCAAGGGAAAAGGAGGCGTGAGCAGGGCCGAGGAGCATCTCGGGGGCTCCCGTGGAGCAGAGGCTCTTTGGCGGCTGCGCGGGCTCTTTGGCAGCAGCGCTGCCGTCATTGGTGCCCTGGCAGAGGCTTGGCGTGGCCAGCGCAGCCCAGACGCTGGCAGAGGGGCTGAGGCAGCAGGTGCCCAGGCCTTGGGCGCTCCTGCGCCCTGTGCAGCTCTGCCCCGGCGCCGCAGCCCGCCAGAGCGCCCGCACACCTGGGCCAGGCTCCCGCGCGGCTGCTCCCCAAAGGCAGCGCGGAGCAGCGCCAAGGGGCCGGGCACAGCCCCAGCTCTGCCCGTGCAGCCGGCAGCAGGGGCCATACCTGGGGGCTGCACACAGAGCTCTCCCAGTCCATGGACTCGTCTGCACTGCAGCCAACCAGGCCATTGTTCCCCATCATCTGGAAGAGAGCAGGAGACCTTGGTGGGGATGGTGCGTGGGGAAGAGGAAGGATAGGGCGTCCAGTGGCTGCAAGGACTGTACCTGGCTGCTGCCATAACTGAGCCACTCCATTGGCTCCGACTCGTTCCCTGACAGCGCCCCATCCATATGTGGAGCCTGTAAGAGAGAAGGAAGCATTTGCAGGACAGATCACAGAGGTGGGGGGCTCTGGCCCCACGGTTCCTCTTGCAGCGGGAAGCAGGAAAGTGGAAAGGGGCCAGGTTGAGCCCCAGTTTTCCCTGCACAGCTGGCAGCATGGGCAATACCTGGAGGGTGCAGGTTGAACTCTCCCATTCCATGGGCTCCTCGTCATTGCAGGCGACATGATTGAGGGTGCCCCAATTCTGGAAGAGAGCAGGAGAGCTTGTGGGGACGGTCATGGTGGCAGCGCTGGCTCTGTGCGCGGGGCCTCGTGTCCCCTGCGTGCACGGGTCAGGCGGTGCACAGAGCCAGGGCGCCAGGCTCAGGCAGCAGCCCCCGAGGCCTAGGCCACTCCTGGCCCTGGCACAGCTCTGCCCCAGCACCCAGGCCTGCCAGAGCTCCCTGCCACCTCTGCCACCAGCCCTGCGGCTGCTCTCGCAGAGCCAAGCGCCAGCCGTCCCCGCGCAGCCTCTGCCTGCACGCACAGTACCTGCACTGAGCTCTCCCATTCCATTTCTTCAACTTCACATTTATTCATTTTTTTCAATGTCCTGAGTCTGCAACAGAATGGAATTGTTTACATTTGCAGCCATGAGCACCAAGTGTCGCGCGGTGGCTTTGTGGCCTCCCCTGGGAGGCATCGCGCAGGCTGCCCTGCAGCCCCGCAGCTCCCCTGCATCTTGTGGGCACCACGGGTGGCTCCTGGTGCTGCGCGGCCCTGCTGCTCACCTGGCCTTGCTGCTGCGTGGCCAGCACTGGGGCCACTGTGAGGCGCAGCCCTGGGAAGCATCCGTGTTCCCGTGGCGATAACTGCCCCTCTGGGATGTTCCACTGCTGCGTGGGGGGAGGAGTGCAGCGGCAGGGGCCAGGGGGGCTGCCGTGAGGAAGGGTCTGCGTGTGCTGGACTCCCCCTGGCACTGCTGAGCCTGGCGAAAGAGAGCAGTGCGTGGCCTTGGGCTTGCTGGGTGCCAAGGAGGGCTCCTCACGCAGCCCCATGGTGCTGCTGGCGGCTGCCTGCCCAGAGGCCAGGCTCCACTTGGGGCTCTGCTTCCACCCCTGCAAGCAGCCTTGAACACCTTGCTCTTTCTTCCCTGCTCCACTCCTGCCCTTACAGCCCCACGAACTAGAGAAAGTTTTGTTTTCCATGGTTGAGACGTGTTCCTTGGTAGTGCAATGAGCGCAAAGGGCCGTTGTGCCCCGGGGCCAGGTGTGCATGTCCTCAGCAGAGCCCTTGCGAGTTGGTGGTGTCCTGGGAGCCCCAGGTGCGCTGCTGGGCTTCTTCTCTTGTCCTGCCGCGCACCTTGCAGGCGCCATGTGCTGTGGCTGAGAGCAGCCTTGGTGCGGCATCTGCACTGGTTGCCCTGCCACGGCTTCCTAGGGCTGCAGAGGGCAGAGCAGGCACAAATGTGCCCTCAGCCGCAGCAGGGACCTGCATCTGCTGCATCTCTGCCCAGCACTGGGGTAAAAGAGTCACTTCCTAACAGAGGTGAATTCTCAGCCTTTGGGAAAGGACACGCTAGGTGCCTTTGGGCAAGGTGCTGCCAGGTGTAGCCCTCCCATTGATGGAAACCCTCCAAAAGCAAGCAGTGCAACCCCTGCCACCAAAGTGCTGCAGCCCAAAGGAGCATCTTGGTGCTGGCCAAGCTTGCTTGCTGGCATGCCGCAGTGCCCCTGTGAGGCAGAGCGCAGCTGCTGGGAAGGGGCTGACGCCAGAGGTGCGCGGAGGGCTCTGGGTGGCTCCCAAGCAGCCGCAGGGCTGGTGGCACGGGGAATTGGTGGCAGGCATTTGTCTGCTGCCCTGGGAATGCTGGAGGGGAAGTGCGAAGCAGAGCAGTGTTCCCTGCAGGGAGGCACGAGCAGAGGGCTGGGCAGCGAGCTCAGCCCCGTGGCTGTGAGGGCAAGTGCTGGGAGCCCCCTTGCCTGCGCGCGTGACGCCTGCAGAGCCCAGGCGTGCGCAGTGCCCCCGTCGGCAGGAAAGGTGCTGGGAAGCCCTTGCCCCACGCAGGCTGCTTGCACAGAAGCTGCGGCTCGTCTGCCTCATGGCTGGGCCACCAGGGTCCACTTGGACAGTCCTCTCTGGGAAGGTGCTTTGCAGCTGCTTGAAGGGACAGGCTGCCTGGAATCCTGCTGACTCCTGAAGGGAAGGGGTCTCTCCTGCTCCACGGCCTCCATTCAGAGTAATTTTTCAACACTGCAGTACAAGGTCTGTCTGCAGGTGGTTGGGGTGAATGGAGGGGCTCCTGCACGCCTTCGGGTGTGCCCTGCCCATCTTACTCAGATCTTTGCCGCATGGATAGGAACAGGTGAGCTGAATCTTCCCCTGCTGCTTCTTCACCTACTCTCCATGCTCTGAAAGTCTGAGAGTTCCTGGCAGGATGATAGATGGGAGCTTTGTTCTTGACTTACTCAGCTTGGATTCTCCCAGAGGAGTTGTCCTTCCTTCTGGCCTTCCATTGTCCTGCCTCGCATTGCTCCCTTCCCTGGGGATGGGCTCTTTTGCCACCCGACTTGCACAGTTCTCTGCTGAAGCTGCTGCAGTCAGAGGCCGGCCAGGCTGCTCTCCCGGCTGCTGCACTAGCACCCTCTCCACAGTGCTTTCTGCTGAGCTGTTTTGTAAGGCTCTTGCCTTGGAAGAGTGGATGTTGCTGTTCCAAATCCTTCTGCAGACTTTCCAGAGCATCACTGACAAAGGTCTGTGCACGCATGTCCAAATCTGAGCGGAGCTTGCTAAAGGAGCTGAGTTGCCAGCCCTCAGATCAAGGTAAGGTGGACGGAGCAGGAGATCTCCCCAGTGCTGGAGGAGCTGCTGCTATCTGAGCAGGCAGGAATACAGGCATGGAAAAGCAGGGCTTTAAAGGAAGCTGCTCATTCCCATGGTTGCCCCTAACCCTCCTCGGGAAGATCAGCAGGTGTGCTTCAGATGAGTGGACAGTGTGTGGCTGGAGAACACATCCAGTGTGCGGATTGCAGAGCTCAGAGGGTTGTTCTAATCGGTGCTGAGTCTAGTTGGAGGCCTGTGGCTAGTGGTGTCCCCCAGGGGGTCAGTACTGGGTCCGGTGCTATTCACCTATTTGCTCAGTGCCTTGCAGGAGGTGACAGAGTGCCCTCTCAGCAAGTGTGCACATGAGACAAAGCTGGCCGCAGTGGCCGACACTCCTGAGAGCTGCGCTGCCTTTGAGAGGGAGCTGCAGAGGCAGGAGAGTTGGGCAGAGAGGAACCTCCTGAGACTGAAGAAAGGCAAGTGCAGGGTCCTGCACTGGGGGAGGAAATAGCTTGAGGCTCCAGTACAGATTAGGGGTGGAGCTGCTGGAAAGCAGCTCTGTGGAGAGGGGTTTGGGAGGTCTGCTTGACAACAGGTCAAGCAGGAGGCAGCAATGTGCCCTTGTGTCAAGGATGGCCAGAGGGATGCTGGCCTGCATGAGGAGGAGTGTTGGCAGCAGATGGAGGGGGCTGATCGTGCCCCTCTCCTCAGCTCTGCTCAGGCCACACCTGAACTCTTATGGGCAGAAATATTGTGGGCTCCACAGGACAAGAGGGCTGTGGAACTTGCAGAAAGTGACCAGCTTATTGCCACAAAGATGATGAAGGAACTGGAGCATCTATGTTATGAGGAAAGAGTAAGCAAGCTGGGCCTGTTTATCCTGGGGAAGACAAGAGTGACAGTGAAACTTATCAAGAGGTACAGGGAGCTGAGGCGAGGATGTAAAAAGGACAGGGCCAAACTCTTCTTGGTGGAGCCCAGCAACAGCCCAAGGGCTAGAGGGTGCAAATTGCAACACAGTTTCAATGTGTACAAATTGCAACACACTTTCAATGTGCATATGAGGAAGAGCTTTTTGCCTGTTAGGGTGACGGAGCACTGGAAGCGGGTGTTCAGCGAGGTTATGCAGGCTCCTTCTTTAGACATCTTCCAAACCCTCCTGAGTGTGATCCTGTGCAACACGCTGTAGGGTTCCCTGCTTGTGCAGGGGCGGCTTGGACTGATGATGTCGAGAGGTCCCTTCCAACGTCAAGCACTGTGTGACTGTGTGACCGGGGAGGGCTCCGTGGGCACTCAGGGCAGCAGCGATGTTGGAAGGGCAGCGGTGGGGTTTTGTCAGGCTGTAAGGCCTCTTCTCCCATGGCACAAAATTGTCACCATGAGCAGCTGGCAGATGGCCCTGCAGACAGCAGAGGGACAGAGCAGCCTCCACCGTGGTCCCCAGCACGGGGCCCTTCCTGGCAGCAGCCCATTTCTGCACCAGCCGCCTCCAGGGACACTGACCCTGTGACACGGTCCCTGAGCCTGTCCCAGCCCTGCGGGGCCCTGTGTCCCCCAGGGGCTTGGGGAGTTTGTCCCTGCATCTCCAGACCCCGTGTCCCTGGGGTGTGACAGCTTCCCTTTGCCTGTGGCTTGGGCACTGCGGGGACATGTTGTGTGCAGCACCCGGAGAGTTGAGAGCTGCCCCATGGTGGGGCTGGGTTTTTTTCCCCTTTGGGCATCCCCACCGCCACATGTGAAAGGAAGTCCCAGAAGGAACTTTTTGCTCCCCTGCCCCTGGTGCACACAGGGCTCCACACACAGACCTGTGGTGGGGATGCCTTTTGTGCCTGAGCTCACTTGGAAAAAATACGCAACATATGAACAATGATACAGGAATATATATTTAAACAACAACAAAAAAGAATAACAATAACAAAAATAACGACAACAATAACAATTACAACAACAACAACAGTAACAACAACAATATGAAAAACAGTATCAACAATATCAACATCTAAGAACTACTGTGACACTACAAAGAAAAAAATGCAATAGTCTAGGGACGGAGTCCTCGTGCCCAGCGCTTCCCAGCAGCAGCCAGGGTGAAGGGGAGCTTGGCCTGCAAGGGAAAAGGAGGCGTGAGCAGGGCCGAGGAGCATCTTGGGGGCTCCCGTGGAGCAGAGGCTCTTTGGCGGCTGCGCGGGCTCTTTGGCAGCAGCGCTGCCGTCATTGGTGCCCTGGCAGAGGCTCGGCGTGGCCAGCGCAGCCCAGACGCTGGCAGAGGGGCTGAGGCAGCAGGTGCCCAGGCCTTGGGCGCTCCTGCGCCCTGTGCAGCTCTGCCCCGGCGCCGCAGCCCGCCAGAGCGCCCGCACACCTGGGCCAGGCTCCCGCGCGGCTGCTCCCCAAAGGCAGCGCGGAGCAGCGCCAAGGGGCCGGGCACAGCCCCAGCTCTGCCCGTGCAGCCGGCAGCAGGGGCCATACCTGGGGGCTGCACACAGAGCTCTCCCAGTCCATGGACTCGTCTGCACTGCAGCCAACCAGGCCATTGTTCCCCATCATCTGGAAGAGAGCAGGAGACCTTGGTGGGGATGGTGCGTGGGGAAGAGGAAGGATAGGGCGTCCAGTGGCTGCAATGACTGTACCTGGCTGCTGCCATAACTGAGCCACTCCATTGGCTCCGACTCGTTCCCTGACAGCGCCCCATCCATATGTGGAGCCTGTAAGAGAGAAGGAAGCATTTGCAGGACAGATCACAGAGGTGGGGGGCTCTGGCCCCACGGTTCCTCTTGCAGCGGGAAGCAGGAAAGTGGAAAGGGGCCAGGTTGAGCCCCAGTTTTCCCTGCACAGCTGGCAGCATGGGCAATACCTGGAGGGTGCAGGTTGAACTCTCCCATTCCATGGGCTCCTCGTCATTGCAGGCGACATGATTGAGGGTGCCCCAATTCTGGAAGAGAGCAGGAGAGCTTGTGGGGACGGTCATGGTGGCAGCGCTGGCTCTGTGCGCGGGGCCTCGTGTCCCCTGCGTGCACGGGTCAGGCGGTGCACAGAGCCAGGGCGCCAGGCTCAGGCAGCAGCCCCCGAGGCCTAGGCCACTCCTGGCCCTGGCACAGCTCTGCCCCAGCACCCAGGCCTGCCAGAGCTCCCTGCCACCTCTGCCACCAGCCCTGCGGCTGCTCTCGCAGAGCCAAGCGCCAGCCGTCCCCGCGCAGCCTCTGCCTGCACGCACAGTACCTGCACTGAGCTCTCCCATTCCATTTCTTCGACTTCACATTTATTCATTTTTTTTCAATGTCCTGAGTCTGCAACAGAATGGAATTGTTTACATTTGCAGCCATGAGCACCAAGTGTCGCGCGGTGGCTTTGTGGCCTCCCCTGGGAGGCATCGCGCAGGCTGCCCTGCAGCCCCGCAGCTCCCCTGCATCTTGTGGACACCACGGGTGGCCCCTGGTGCTGCGCGGCCCTGCTGCTCACCTGGCCTTGCTGCTGCGTGGCCAGCACTGGGGCCACTGTGAGGCGCAGCCCTGGGAAGCATCCGTGTTCCCGTGGCGATAACTGCCCCTCCGGGATGTTCCACTGCTGCGTGGGGGGAGAAGGGCAGCGGCAGGGGCCAGGGGGGCTGCCGTGAGGAAGGGTCTGCGTGTGCTGGACTCCCCCTGGCACTGCTGAGCCTGGCGACAGAGAGCAGTGCGTGGCCTTGGGCTTGCTGGGTGCCAAGGAGGTCTCCTCACGCAGCCCCATGGTGCTGCTGGCGGCTGCCTGCCCAGAGGCCAGGCTCCACTTGGGGCTCTGCTTCCACCCCTGCAAGCAGCCTTGAACGCCTTGCTCTTTCTTCCCTGCTCCACTCCTGCCCTTACAGCCCCACGAACTAGAGAAAGTTTTGTTTTCCATGGTTGAGACGTGTTCCTTGGTAGCACAATGAGCGCAAAGGGCCGTTGTGTCCCGGGGCCAGGTGTGCATGTCCTCAGCAGAGCCCTTGCGAGTTGGTGGTGTCCTGGGAGCCCCAGGTGCGCTGCTGGGCTCCTTCTCTTGTCCTGCCGCGCACCTTGCAGGCGCCATGCGCTGTGGCTGAGAGCAGCCTTGGTGCGGCATCTGCACTGGTTGCCCTGCCACGGCTTCCTAGGGCTGCAGAGGGCAGAGCAGGCACAAATGTGCCCTCAGCCACAGCAGGGACCTGCAGCTGCTGCATCTCTGCCCAGCACTGGGGTAAAAGAGTCACTTCCTAACAGAGGTGAATTCCCAGCCTTTGGGAAAGGACACGCTAGGTGCCTTTGGGCAAGGTGCTGCCAGGTGTAGCCCTCCCATTGATGGAAACCCTCCAAAAGCAAGCAGTGCAACCCCTGCCACCAAAGTGCTGCAGCCCAAAGGAGCATCTTGGTGCTGGCCAAGCTTGCTTGCTGGCATGCCGCAGTGCCCCTGCGAGGCAGAGCGCAGCTGCTGGGAAGGGGCTGACGCCAGAGGTGCGCGGAGGGCTCTGGGTGGCTCCCAAGCAGCCGCAGGGCTGGTGGCACGGGGAATTGGTGGCAGGCATGATGAAGGAACTGGAGCATCTATCTTATGAGGAAAGAGTAAGCAAGCTGGGCCTGTTTATCCTGGGGAAGACAAGAGTGACAGGGAAACTTATCAAGAGGTACAAGGAGCTGAGGCGAGGATGTAAAAAGGACAGGGCCAAACTCTTCTTGGTGGAGCCCAGCAACAGCCCAAGGGCTAGAGGGTGCAAATTGCAACACAGTTTCAATGTGTACAAATTGCAACACACTTTCAATGTGCATATGAGGAAGAGCTTTTTGCCTGTTAGGGTGACGGAGCACTGGAAGCGGGTGTTCAGCGAGGTTATGCAGGCTCCTTCTTTAGAGATCTTCCAAACCCTCCTGAGTGTGATCCTGTGCAACACGCTGTAGGGTTCCCTGCTTGTGCAGGGGCGGCTTGGACTGATGATGTGGAGAGGTCCCTTCCAACGTCAAGCACTGTGTGACTGTGTGACCGGGGAGGGCTCCGTGGGCACTCAGGGCAGCAGCGATGTTGGAAGGGCAGCGGTGGGGTTTTGTCAGGCTGTAAGGCCTCTTCTCCCATGGCACAAAATTGTCACCATGAGCAGCTGGCAGATGGCCCTGCAGACAGCAGAGGGACAGAGCAGCCTCCACCGTGGTCCCCAGCACGGGGCCCTTCCTGGCAGCAGCCCATTTCTGCACCAGCCGCCTCCAGGGACACTGACCCTGTGACACGGTCCCTGAGCCTGTCCCAGCCCTGCGGGGCCCTGTGTCCCCCAGGGGCTTGGGGAGTTTGTCCCTGCATCTCCAGACCCCGTGTCCCTGGGGTGTGACAGCTTCCCTTTGCCTGTGGCTTGGGCACTGCGGGGACATGTTGTGTGCAGCACCCGGAGAGTTGAGAGCTGCCCCATGGTGGGGCTGGGTTTTTTTCCCCTTTGGGCATCCCCACCGCCACACGTGAAAGGAAGTCCCAGAAGGAACTTTTTGCTCCCCTGCCCCTGGTGCACACAGGGCTCCACACACAGACCTGTGGTGGGGATGCCTTTTGTGCCTGAGCTCACTTGGAAAAAATACGCAACATATGAACAATGATACAGGAATATATATTTAAACAACAACAAAAAAGAATAACAATAACAAAAATAACGACAACAATAACAATTACAACAACAACAACAGTAACAACAACAATATGAAAAACAGTATCAACAATATCAACATCTAAGAACTACTGTGACACTACAAAGAAAAAAATGCAATAGTCTAGGGACGGAGTCCTCGTGCCCAGCGCTTCCCAGCAGCAGCCAGGGTGAAGGGGAGCTTGGCCTGCAAGGGAAAAGGAGGCGTGAGCAGGGCCGAGGAGCATCTCGGGGGCTCCCGTGGAGCAGAGGCTCTTTGGCGGCTGCGCGGGCTCTTTGGCAGCAGCGCTGCCGTCATTGGTGCCCTGGCAGAGGCTTGGCGTGGCCAGCGCAGCCCAGACGCTGGCAGAGGGGCTGAGGCAGCAGGTGCCCAGGCCTTGGGCGCTCCTGCGCCCTGTGCAGCTCTGCCCCGGCGCCGCAGCCCGCCAGAGCGCCCGCACACCTGGGCCAGGCTCCCGCGCGGCTGCTCCCCAAAGGCAGCGCGGAGCAGCGCCAAGGGGCCGGGCACAGCCCCAGCTCTGCCCGTGCAGCCGGCAGCAGGGGCCATACCTGGGGGCTGCACACAGAGCTCTCCCAGTCCATGGACT
This sequence comes from Tinamus guttatus, assembly GCF_059628265.1. NCBI lineage: Eukaryota > Metazoa > Chordata > Aves > Tinamiformes > Tinamidae > Tinamus > Tinamus guttatus. Next base: position 136,749 of record NW_028288946.1, read on the forward strand.
CGTCTGCACTGCAGCCAACCAGGCCATTGTTCCCCATCATCTGGAAGAGAGCAGGAGACCTTGGTGGGGATGGTGCGTGGGGAAGAGGAAGGATAGGGCGTCCAGTGGCTGCAATGACTGTACCTGGCTGCTGCCATAACTGAGCCACTCCATTGGCTCCGACTCGTTCCCTGACAGCGCCCCATCCATATGTGGAGCCTGTAAGAGAGAAGGAAGCATTTGCAGGACAGATCACAGAGGTGGGGGGCTCTGGCCCCACGGTTCCTCTTGCAGCGGGAAGCAGGAAAGTGGAAAGGGGCCAGGTTGAGCCCCAGTTTTCCCTGCACAGCTGGCAGCATGGGCAATACCTGGAGGGTGCAGGTTGAACTCTCCCATTCCATGGGCTCCTCGTCATTGCAGGCGACACGATTGAGGGTGCCCCAATTCTGGAAGAGAGCAGGAGAGCTTGTGGGGACGGTCATGGTGGCAGCGCTGGCTCTGTGCGCGGGGCCTCGTGTCCCCTGCGTGCGCGGGGCAGGCGGTGCACAGAGCCAGGGCGCCAGGCTCAGGCAGCAGCCCCCGAGGCCTAGGCCACTCCTGGCCCTGGCACAGCTCTGCCCCAGCACCCAGGCCTGCCAGAGCTCCCTGCCACCTCTGCCACCAGCCCTGCGGCTGCTCTCGCAGAGCCAAGCGCCAGCCGTCCCCGCGCAGCCTCTGCCTGCACGCACAGTACCTGCACTGAGCTCTCCCATTCCATTTCTTCGACTTCACATTTATTCATTTTTTTTCAATGTCCTGAGTCTGCAACAGAATGGAATTGTTTACATTTGCAGCCATGAGCACCAAGTGTCGCGCGGTGGCTTTGTGGCCTCCCCTGGGAGGCATCGCGCAGGCTGCCCTGCAGCCCCGCAGCTCCCCTGCATCTTGTGGACACCACGGGTGGCTCCTGGTGCTGCGCGGCCCTGCTGCTCACCTGGCCTTGCTGCTGTGTGGCCAGCACTGGGGCCACTGTGAGGCGCAGCCCTGGGAAGCATCCGTGTTCCCGTGGCGATAACTGCCCCTCCGGGATGTTCCACTGCTGCGTGGGGGGAGAAGGGCAGCGGCAGGGGCCAGGGGGGCTGCCGTGAGGAAGGGTCTGCGTGTGCTGGACTCCCCCTGGCACTGCTGAGCCTGGCGACAGAGAGCAGTGCGTGGCCTTGGGCTTGCTGGGTGCCAAGGAGGTCTCCTCACGCAGCCCCATGGTGCTGCTGGCGGCTGCCTGCCCAGAGGCCAGGCTCCACTTGGGGCTCTGCTTCCACCCCTGCAAGCAGCCTTGAACGCCTTGCTCTTTCTTCCCTGCTCCACTCCTGCCCTTACAGCCCCACGAACTAGAGAAAGTTTTGTTTTCCATGGTTGAGACGTGTTCCTTGGTAGCGCAATGAGCGCAAAGGGCGTTGTGTCCTGGGGCCAGGTGTGCATGTCCTCAGCAGAGCCCTTGCGAGTTGGTGGTGTCCTGGGAGCCCCAGGTGCGCTGCTGGGCTCCTTCTCTTGTCCTGCCGCGCACCTTGCAGGCGCCATGTGCTGTGGCTGAGAGCAGCCTTGGTGCGGCATCTGCACTGGTTGCCCTGCCACGGCTTCCTAGGGCTGCAGAGGGCAGAGCAGGCACAAATGTGCCCTCAGCTGCAGCAGGGACCTGCATCTGCTGCATCTCTGCCCAGCACTGGGGTAAAAGAGTCACTTCCTAACAGAGGTGAATTCTCAGCCTTTGGGAAAGGACACGCTAGGTGCCTTTGGGCAAGGTGCTGCCAGGTGTAGCCCTCCCATTGATGGAAACCCTCCAAAAGCAAGCAGTGCAACCCCTGCCACCAAAGTGCTGCAGCCCAAAGGAGCATCTTGGTGCTGTCCAAGCTTGCTTGCTGGCATGCCGCAGTGCCCCTGCGAGGCAGAGCGCAGCTGCTGGGAAGGGGCTGACGCCAGAGGTGCGCGGAGGGCTCTGGGTGGCTCCCAAGCAGCCGCAGGGCTGGTGGCACGGGGAATTGGTGGCAGGCATGATGAAGGAACTGGAGCATCTATGTTATGAGGAAAGAGTAAGCAAGCTGGGCCTGTTTATCCTGGGGAAGACAAGAGTGACAGGGAAACTTATCAAGAGGTACAAGGAGCTGAGGCGAGGATGTAAAAAGGACAGGGCCAAGCTCTTCTTGGTGGAGCCCAGCAACAGCCCAAGGGCTAGAGGGTGCAAATTGCAACACAGTTTCAATGTGTACAAATTGCAACACACTTTCAATGTGCATATGAGGAAGAGCTTTTTGCCTGTTAGGGTGACGGAGCACTGGAAGCGGGTGTTCAGCGAGGTTATGCAGGCTCCTTCTTTAGAGATCTTCCAAACCCTCCTGAGTGTGATCCTGTGCAACACGCTGTAGGGTTCCCTGCTTGTGCAGGGGCGGCTTGGACTGATGATGTGGAGAGGTCCCTTCCAACGTCAAGCACTGTGTGACTGTGTGACCGGGGAGGGCTCCGTGGGCACTCAGGGCAGCAGCGATGTTGGAAGGGCAGCGGTGGGGTTTTGTCAGGCTGTAAGGCCTCTTCTCCCATGGCACAAAATTGTCACCATGAGCAGCTGGCAGATGGCCCTGCAGACAGCAGAGGGACAGAGCAGCCTCCACCGTGGTCCCCAGCACGGGGCCCTTCCTGGCAGCAGCCCATTTCTGCACCAGCCGCCTCCAGGGACACTGACCCTGTGACACGGTCCCTGAGCCTGTCCCAGCCCTGCGGGGCCCTGTGTCCCCCAGGGGCTTGGGGAGTTTGTCCCTGCATCTCCAGACCCCGTGTCCCTGGGGTGTGACAGCTTCCCTTTGCCTGTGGCTTGGGCACTGCGGGGACATGTTGTGTGCAGCACCCGGAGAGTTGAGAGCTGCCCCATGGTGGGGCTGGGTTTTTTTCCCCTTTGGGCATCCCCACCGCCACATGTGAAAGGAAGTCCCAGAAGGAACTTTTTGCTCCCCTGCCCCTGGTGCACACAGGGCTCCACACACAGACCTATGGTGGGGATGCCTTTTGTGCCTGAGCTCACTTGGAAAAAATGCGCAACATATGAACAATGATACAGGAATATATATTTAAACAACAACAAAAAAGAATAACAATAACAAAAATAACGACAACAATAACAATTACAACAACAACAACAGTAACAACAACAATATGAAAAACAGTATCAACAATATCAACATCTAAGAACTACTGTGACACTACAAAGAAAAAAATGCAATAGTCTAGGGACGGAGTCCTCGTGCCCAGCGCTTCCCAGCAGCAGCCAGGGTGAAGGGGAGCTTGGCCTGCAAGGGAAAAGGAGGCGTGAGCAGGGCCGAGGAGCATCTCGGGGGCTCCCGTGGAGCAGAGGCTCTTTGGCGGCTGCGCGGGCTCTTTGGCAGCAGCGCTGCCGTCATTGGTGCCCTGGCAGAGGCTTGGTGTGGCCAGCGCAGCCCAGACGCTGGCAGAGGGGCTGAGGCAGCAGGTGCCCAGGCCTTGGGCGCTCCTGCGCCCTGTGCAGCTCTGCCCCGGCGCCGCAGCCCGCCAGAGCGCCCGCACACCTGGGCCAGGCTCCCGCGCGGCTGCTCCCCAAAGGCAGCGCGGAGCAGCGCCAAGGGGCCGGGCACAGCCCCAGCTCTGCCCGTGCAGCCGGCAGCAGGGGCCATACCTGGGGGCTGCACACAGAGCTCTCCCAGTCCATGGACTCGTCTGCACTGCAGCCAACCAGGCCATTGTTCCCCATCATCTGGGAGAGAGCAGGAGACCTTGGTGGGGATGGTGCGTGGGGAAGAGGAAGGATAGGGCCTCCAGTGGCTGCAAGGACTGTACCTGGCTGCTACCATAACTGAGCCACTCCATTGGCTCCGACTCGTTTCCTGACAGCCCCCCATCCATATGTGGAGCCTGTAAGAGAGAAGGAAGCATTTGCAGGACAGATCACAGAGGTGGGGGGCTCTGGCCCCACGGTTCCTCTTACAGCGGGAAGCAGGAAAGTGGAAAGGGGCCAGGCTGAGCCCCAGTTTTCCCTGCACAGCTGGCAGCACGGGCAATACCTAGAGCCTGCAGGTTGAACTCTCCCATTCCATGGGCTCCTCGTCATTGCAGCCGACACGATTGAGGGTGCCCCAACTCTGGAAGAGAGCAGGAGAGCTTGTGGGGACGGTCATGGTGGCAGCGCTGGCTCTGTGCACGGGGCCTCGTGTCCCCTGCGTGCGCGGGGCAGGCGGTGCACAGAGCCAGGGCGCCAGGCTCAGGCAGCAGCCCCCGAGGCCTTGGCCACTCCTGGCCCTGGCACAGCTCTGCCCCAGCACCCAGGCCTGCCAGAGCTCCCTGCCACCTCTGCCACCAGCCCTGCGGCTGCTCTCGCAGAGCCAAGCGCCAGCCGTCCCCGCGCAGCCTCTGCCTGCACGCACAGTACCTGCACTGAGCTCTCCCATTCCATTTCTTCGACTTCACATGTATCCATTTTTTAACTTTCCTGAGTCTGCAACAGAATGGAATTGTTTACATTTGCAGCCATGAGCACCAAGTGTCGCGTGGTGGCTTTGTGGCCTCCCCTGGGAGGCATCGCGCAGGCTGCCCTGCAGCCCCGCAGCTCCCCTGCATCTTGTGGGCACCACGGGTGGCCCCTGGTGCTGCGCGGCCCTGCTGCTCACCTGGCCTTGCTGCTGTGTGGCCAGCACTGGGGCCACTGTGAGGCGCAGCCCTGGGAAGCATCCGTGTTCCCGTGGTGATAACTGCCCCTCTGGGATGTTCCACTGCTGCGTGGGGGGAGGAGGGCAGCAACAGGGGCCAGGGGGGCTGCCATGAGGAAGGGTCTGCGTGTGCTGGACTCCCCCTGGCACTGCTGAGCCTGGCGACAGAGAGCAGTGCGTGGCCTTGGGCTTGCTGGGTGCCAAGGAGGTCTCCTCACGCAGCCCCATGGTGCTGCTGGCGGCTGCCTGCCCAGAGGCCAGGCTCCACTTGGGGCTCTGCTTCCACCCCTGCAAGCAGCCTTGAACGCCTTGCTCTTTCTTCCCTGCTCCACTCCTGCCCTTACAGCCCCACGAACTAGAGAAAGTTTTGTTTTCCATGGTTGAGACGTGTTCCTTGGTAGCGCAATGAGCGCAAAGGGCCGTTGTGTCCCGGGGCCAGGTGTGCATGTCCTCAGCAGAGCCCTTGTGAGTTGGTGGTGTCCTGGGAGCCCCAGGTGCGCTGCTGGGCTCCTTCTCTTGTCCTGCCGCGCACCTTGCAGGCGCCATGTGCTGTGGCTGAGAGCAGCCTTGGTGCGGCATCTGCACTGGTTGCCCTGCCACGGCTTCCTAGGGCTGCAGAGGGCAGAGCAGGCACAAATGTGCCCTCAGCTGCAGCAGGGACCTGCATCTGCTGCATCTCTGCCCAGCACTGGGGTAAAAGAGTCACTTCCTAACAGAGGTGAATTCTCAGCCTTTGGGAAAGGACACGCTAGGTGCCTTTGGGCAAGGTGCTGCCAGGTGTAGCCCTCCCATTGATGGAAACCCTCCAAAAGCAAGCAGTGCAACCCCTGCCACCAAAGTGCTGCAGCCCAAAGGAGCATCTTGGTGCTGTCCAAGCTTGCTTGCTGGCATGCCGCAGTGCCCCTGCGAGGCAGAGCGCAGCTGCTGGGAAGGGGCTGACGCCAGAGGTGCGCGGAGGGCTCTGGGTGGCTCCCAAGCAGCCGCAGGGCTGGTGGCACGGGGAATTGGTGGCAGGCATGATGAAGGAACTGGAGCATCTATGTTATGAGGAAAGAGTAAGCAAGCTGGGCCTGTTTATCCTGGGGAAGACAAGAGTGACAGGGAAACTTATCAAGAGGTACAAGGAGCTGAGGCGAGGATGTAAAAAGGACAGGGCCAAGCTCTTCTTGGTGGAGCCCAGCAACAGCCCAAGGGCTAGAGGGTGCAAATTGCAACACAGTTTCAATGTGTACAAATTGCAACACACTTTCAATGTGCATATGAGGAAGAGCTTTTTGCCTGTTAGGGTGACGGAGCACTGGAAGCGGGTGTTCAGCGAGGTTATGCAGGCTCCTTCTTTAGAGATCTTCCAAACCCTCCTGAGTGTGATCCTGTGCAACACGCTGTAGGGTTCCCTGCTTGTGCAGGGGCGGCTTGGACTGATGATGTGGAGAGGTCCCTTCCAACGTCAAGCACTGTGTGACTGTGTGACCGGGGAGGGCTCCGTGGGCACTCAGGGCAGCAGCGATGTTGGAAGGGCAGCGGTGGGGTTTTGTCAGGCTGTAAGGCCTCTTCTCCCATGGCACAAAATTGTCACCATGAGCAGCTGGCAGATGGCCCTGCAGACAGCAGAGGGACAGAGCAGCCTCCACCGTGGTCCCCAGCACGGGGCCCTTCCTGGCAGCAGCCCATTTCTGCACCAGCCGCCTCCAGGGACACTGACCCTGTGACACGGTCCCTGAGCCTGTCCCAGCCCTGCGGGGCCCTGTGTCCCCCAGGGGCTTGGGGAGTTTGTCCCTGCATCTCCAGACCCCGTGTCCCTGGGGTGTGACAGCTTCCCTTTGCCTGTGGCTTGGGCACTGCGGGGACATGTTGTGTGCAGCACCCGGAGAGTTGAGAGCTGCCCCATGGTGGGGCTGGGTTTTTTTCCCCTTTGGGCATCCCCACCGCCACATGTGAAAGGAAGTCCCAGAAGGAACTTTTTGCTCCCCTGCCCCTGGTGCACACAGGGCTCCACACACAGACCTGTGGTGGGGATGCCTTTTGTGCCTGAGCTCACTTGGAAAAAATACGCAACATATGAACAATGATACAGGAATATATATTTAAACAACAACAAAAAAGAATAACAATAACAAAAATAACGACAACAATAACAATTACAACAACAACAACAGTAACAACAACAATATGAAAAACAGTATCAACAATATCAACATCTAAGAACTACTGTGACACTACAAAGAAAAAAATGCAATAGTCTAGGGACGGAGTCCTCGTGCCCAGCGCTTCCCAGCAGCAGCCAGGGTGAAGGGGAGCTTGGCCTGCAAGGGAAAAGGAGGCGTGAGCAGGGCCGAGGAGCATCTCGGGGGCTCCCGTGGAGCAGAGGCTCTTTGGCGGCTGCGCGGGCTCTTTGGCAGCAGCGCTGCCGTCATTGGTGCCCTGGCAGAGGCTTGGCGTGGCCAGCGCAGCCCAGACGCTGGCAGAGGGGCTGAGGCAGCAGGTGCCCAGGCCTTGGGCGCTCCTGCGCCCTGTGCAGCTCTGCCCCGGCGCCGCAGCCCGCCAGAGCGCCCGCACACCTGGGCCAGGCTCCCGCGCGGCTGCTCCCCAAAGGCAGCGCGGAGCAGCGCCAAGGGGCCGGGCACAGCCCCAGCTCTGCCCGTGCAGCCGGCAGCAGGGGCCATACCTGGGGGCTGCACACAGAGCTCTCCCAGTCCATGGACTCGTCTGCACTGCAGCCAACCAGGCCATTGTTCCCCATCATCTGGAAGAGAGCAGGAGACCTTGGTGGGGATGGTGCGTGGGGAAGAGGAAGGATAGGGCGTCCAGTGGCTGCAATGACTGTACCTGGCTGCTGCCATAACTGAGCCACTCCATTGGCTCCGACTCGTTCCCTGACAGCGCCCCATCCATATGTGGAGCCTGTAAGAGAGAAGGAAGCATTTGCAGGACAGATCACAGAGGTGGGGGGCTCTGGCCCCACGGTTCCTCTTGCAGCGGGAAGCAGGAAAGTGGAAAGGGGCCAGGTTGAGCCCCAGTTTTCCCTGCACAGCTGGCAGCATGGGCAATACCTGGAGGGTGCAGGTTGAACTCTCCCATTCCATGGGCTCCTCGTCATTGCAGGCGACATGATTGAGGGTGCCCCAATTCTGGAAGAGAGCAGGAGAGCTTGTGGGGACGGTCATGGTGGCAGCGCTGGCTCTGTGCGCGGGGCCTCGTGTCCCCTGCGTGCACGGGTCAGGCGGTGCACAGAGCCAGGGCGCCAGGCTCAGGCAGCAGCCCCCGAGGCCTAGGCCACTCCTGGCCCTGGCACAGCTCTGCCCCAGCACCCAGGCCTGCCAGAGCTCCCTGCCACCTCTGCCACCAGCCCTGCGGCTGCTCTCGCAGAGCCAAGCGCCAGCCGTCCCCGCGCAGCCTCTGCCTGCACGCACAGTACCTGCATTGAGGTCTCCCATTCCATTTCTTCGACTTCACATGTATCCATTTTTTAACTTTCCTGAGTCTGCAACAGAATGGAATTGTTTACATTTGCAGCCATGAGCACCAAGTGTCGCGCGGTGGCTTTGTGGCCTCCCCTGGGAGGCATCGCGCAGGCTGCCCTGCAGCCCCGCAGCTCCCCTGCATCTTGTGGGCACCACGGGTGGCTCCTGGTGCTGCGCGGCCCTGCTGCTCACCTGGCCTTGCTGCTGTGTGGCCAGCACTGGGGCCACTGTGAGGCGCAGCCCTGGGAAGCATCCGTGTTCCCGTGGCGATAACTGCCCCTCCGGGATGTTCCACTGCTGCGTGGGGGGAGGAGGGCAGCAACAGGGGCCAGGGGGGCTGCCATGAGGAAGGGTCTGCGTGTGCTGGACTCCCCCTGGCACTGCTGAGCCTGGCGACAGAGAGCAGTGCGTGGCCTTGGGCTTGCTGGGTGCCAAGGAGGTCTCCTCACGCAGCCCCATGGTGCTGCTGGCGGCTGCCTGCCCAGAGGCCGGGCTCCACTTGGGGCTCTGCTTCCACCCCTGCAAGCAGCCTTGAACGCCTTGCTCTTTCTTCCCTGCTCCACTCCTGCCCTTACAGCCCCACGAACTAGAGAAAGTTTTGTTTTCCATGGTTGAGACGTGTTCCTTGGTAGCACAATGAGCGCAAAGGGCCGTTGTGTCCCGGGGCCAGGTGTGCATGTCCTCAGCAGAGCCCTTGCGAGTTGGTGGTGTCCTGGGAGCCCCAGGTGCGCTGCTGGGCTCCTTCTCTTGTCCTGCCGCGCACCTTGCAGGCGCCATGTGCTGTGGCTGAGAGCAGCCTTGGTGCGGCATCTGCACTGGTTGCCCTGCCACGGCTTCCTAGGGCTGCAGAGGGCAGAGCAGGCACAAATGTGCCCTCAGCCACAGCAGGGACCTGCAGCTGCTGCATCTCTGCCCAGCACTGGGGTAAAAGAGTCACTTCCTAACAGAGGTGAATTCCCAGCCTTTGGGAAAGGACACGCTAGGTGCCTTTGGGCAAGGTGCTGCCAGGTGTAGCCCTCCCATTGATGGAAACCCTCCAAAAGCAAGCAGTGCAACCCCTGCCACCAAAGTGCTGCAGCCCAAAGGAGCATCTTGGTGCTGGCCAAGCTTGCTTGCTGGCATGCCGCAGTGCCCCTGCGAGGCAGAGCGCAGCTGCTGGGAAGGGGCTGACGCCAGAGGTGCGCGGAGGGCTCTGGGTGGCTCCCAAGCAGCCGCAGGGCTGGTGGCACGGGGAATTGGTGGCAGGCATGATGAAGGAACTGGAGCATCTATCTTATGAGGAAAGAGTAAGCAAGCTGGGCCTGTTTATCCTGGGGAAGACAAGAGTGACAGGGAAACTTATCAAGAGGTACAAGGAGCTGAGGCGAGGATGTAAAAAGGACAGGGCCAAACTCTTCTTGGTGGAGCCCAGCAACAGCCCAAGGGCTAGAGGGTGCAAATTGCAACACAGTTTCAATGTGTACAAATTGCAACACACTTTCAATGTGCATATGAGGAAGAGCTTTTTGCCTGTTAGGGTGACGGAGCACTGGAAGCGGGTGTTCAGCGAGGTTATGCAGGCTCCTTCTTTAGACATCTTCCAAACCCTCCTGAGTGTGATCCTGTGCAACACGCTGTAGGGTTCCCTGCTTGTGCAGGGGCGGCTTGGACTGATGATGTGGAGAGGTCCCTTCCAACGTCAAGCACTGTGTGACTGTGTGACCGGGGAGGGCTCCGTGGGCACTCAGGGCAGCAGCGATGTTGGAAGGGCAGCGGTGGGGTTTTGTCAGGCTGTAAGGCCTCTTCTCCCATGGCACAAAATTGTCACCATGAGCAGCTGGCAGATGGCCCTGCAGACAGCAGAGGGACAGAGCAGCCTCCACCGTGGTCCCCAGCACGGGGCCCTTCCTGGCAGCAGCCCATTTCTGCACCAGCCGCCTCCAGGGACACTGACCCTGTGACACGGTCCCTGAGCCTGTCCCAGCCCTGCGGGGCCCTGTGTCCCCCAGGGGCTTGGGGAGTTTGTCCCTGCATCTCCAGACCCCGTGTCCCTGGGGTGTGACAGCTTCCCTTTGCCTGTGGCTTGGGCACTGCGGGGACATGTTGTGTGCAGCACCCGGAGAGTTGAGAGCTGCCCCATGGTGGGGCTGGGTTTTTTTCCCCTTTGGGCATCCCCACCGCCACATGTGAAAGGAAGTCCCAGAAGGAACTTTTTGCTCCCCTGCCCCTGGTGCACACAGGGCTCCACACACAGACCTGTGGTGGGGATGCCTTTTGTGCCTGAGCTCACTTGGAAAAAATACGCAACATATGAACAATGATACAGGAATATATATTTAAACAACAACAAAAAAGAATAACAATAACAAAAATAACGACAACAATAACAATTACAACAACAACAACAGTAACAACAACAATATGAAAAACAGTATCAACAATATCAACATCTAAGAACTACTGTGACACTACAAAGAAAAAAATGCAATAGTCTAGGGACGGAGTCCTCGTGCCCAGCGCTTCCCAGCAGCAGCCAGGGTGAAGGGGAGCTTGGCCTGCAAGGGAAAAGGAGGCGTGAGCAGGGCCGAGGAGCATCTTGGGGGCTCCCGTGGAGCAGAGGCTCTTTGGCGGCTGCGCGGGCTCTTTGGCAGCAGCGCTGCCGTCATTGGTGCCCTGGCAGAGGCTTGGCGTGGCCAGCGCAGCCCAGACGCTGGCAGAGGGGCTGAGGCAGCAGGTGCCCAGGCCTTGGGCGCTCCTGCGCCCTGTGCAGCTCTGCCCCGGCGCCGCGGCCCGCCAGAGCGCCCGCACACCTGGGCCAGGCTCCCGCGCGGCTGCTCCCCAAAGGCAGCGCGGAGCAGCACCAAGGGGCCGGGCACAGCCCCAGCTCTGCCCGTGCAGCCGGCAGCAGGGGCCATACCTGGGGGCTGCACACAGAGCTCTCCCAGTCCATGGACTCGTCTGCACTGCAGCCAACCAGGCCATTGTTCCCCATCATCTGGAAGAGAGCAGGAGACCTTGGTGGGGATGGTGCGTGGGGAAGAGGAAGGATAGGGCGTCCAGTGGCTGCAATGACTGTACCTGGCTGCTGCCATAACTGAGCCACTCCATTGGCTCCGACTCGTTCCCTGACAGCGCCCCATCCATATGTGGAGCCTGTAAGAGAGAAGGAAGCATTTGCAGGACAGATCACAGAGGTGGGGGGCTCTGGCCCCACGGTTCCTCTTGCAGCGGGAAGCAGGAAAGTGGAAAGGGGCCAGGTTGAGCCCCAGTTTTCCCTGCACAGCTGGCAGCATGGGCAATACCTGGAGGGTGCAGGTTGAACTCTCCCATTCCATGGGCTCCTCGTCATTGCAGGCGACATGATTGAGGGTGCCCCAATTCTGGAAGAGAGCAGGAGAGCTTGTGGGGACGGTCATGGTGGCAGCGCTGGCTCTGTGCGCGGGGCCTCGTGTCCCCTGCGTGCACGGGTCAGGCGGTGCACAGAGCCAGGGCGCCAGGCTCAGGCAGCAGCCCCCGAGGCCTAGGCCACTCCTGGCCCTGGCACAGCTCTGCCCCAGCACCCAGGCCTGCCAGAGCTCCCTGCCACCTCTGCCACCAGCCCTGCGGCTGCTCTCGCAGAGCCAAGCGCCAGCCGTCCCCGCGCAGCCTCTGCCTGCACGCACAGTACCTGCACTGAGCTCTCCCATTCCATTTCTTCGACTTCACATTTATTCATTTTTTTTCAATGTCCTGAGTCTGCAACAGAATGGAATTGTTTACATTTGCAGCCATGAGCACCAAGTGTCGCGCGGTGGCTTTGTGGCCTCCCCTGGGAGGCATCGCGCAGGCTGCCCTGCAGCCCCGCAGCTCCCCTGCATCTTGTGGACACCACGGGTGGCCCCTGGTGCTGCGCGGCCCTGCTGCTCACCTGGCCTTGCTGCTGTGTGGCCAGCACTGGGGCCACTGTGAGGCGCAGCCCTGGGAAGCATCCGTGTTCCCGTGGCGATAACTGCCCCTCCGGGATGTTCCACTGCTGCGTGGGGGGAGAAGGGCAGCGGCAGGGGCCAGGGGGGCTGCCGTGAGGAAGGGTCTGCGTGTGCTGGACTCCCCCTGGCACTGCTGAGCCTGGCGACAGAGAGCAGTGCGTGGCCTTGGGCTTGCTGGGTGCCAAGGAGGTCTCCTCACGCAGCCCCATGGTGCTGCTGGCGGCTGCCTGCCCAGAGGCCAGGCTCCACTTGGGGCTCTGCTTCCACCCCTGCAAGCAGCCTTGAACGCCTTGCTCTTTCTTCCCTGCTCCACTCCTGCCCTTACAGCCCCACGAACTAGAGAAAGTTTTGTTTTCCATGGTTGAGACGTGTTCCTTGGTAGCGCAATGAGCGCAAAGGGCGTTGTGTCCTGGGGCCAGGTGTGCATGTCCTCAGCAGAGCCCTTGTGAGTTGGTGGTGTCCTGGGAGCCCCAGGTGCGCTGCTGGGCTCCTTCTCTTGTCCTGCCGCGCACCTTGCAGGCGCCATGCGCTGTGGCTGAGAGCAGCCTTGGTGCGGCATCTGCACTGGTTGCCCTGCCACGGCTTCCTAGGGCTGCAGAGGGCAGAGCAGGCACAAATGTGCCCTCAGCCGCAGCAGGGACCTGCATCTGCTGCATCTCTGCCCAGCACTGGGGTAAAAGAGTCACTTCCTAACAGAGGTGAATTCTCAGCCTTTGGGAAAGGACACGCTAGGTGCCTTTGGGCAAGGTGCTGCCAGGTGTAGCCCTCCCATTGATGGAAACCCTCCAAAAGCAAGCAGTGCAACCCCTGCCACCAAAGTGCTGCAGCCCAAAGGAGCATCTTGGTGCTGGCCAAGCTTGCTTGCTGGCATGCCGCAGTGCCCCTGCGAGGCAGAGCGCAGCTGCTGGGAAGGGGCTGACGCCAGAGGTGCGCGGAGGGCTCTGGGTGGCTCCCAAGCAGCCGCAGGGCTGGTGGCACGGGGAATTGGTGGCAGGCATGATGAAGGAACTGGAGCATCTATCTTATGAGGAAAGAGTAAGCAAGCTGGGCCTGTTTATCCTGGGGAAGACAAGAGTGACAGGGAAACTTATCAAGAGGTACAAGGAGCTGAGGCGAGGATGTAAAAAGGACAGGGCCAAGCTCTTCTTGGTGGAGCCCAGCAACAGCCCAAGGGCTAGAGGGTGCAAATTGCAACACAGTTTCAATGTGTACAAATTGCAACACACTTTCAATGTGCATATGAGGAAGAGCTTTTTGCCTGTTAGGGTGACGGAGCACTGGAAGCGGGTGTTCAGCGAGGTTATGCAGGCTCCTTCTTTAGAGATCTTCCAAACCCTCCTGAGTGTGATCCTGTGCAACACGCTGTAGGGTTCCCTGCTTGTGCAGGGGCGGCTTGGACTGATGATGTGGAGAGGTCCCTTCCAACGTCAAGCACTGTGTGACTGTGTGACCGGGGAGGGCTCCGTGGGCACTCAGGGCAGCAGCGATGTTGGAAGGGCAGCGGTGGGGTTTTGTCAGGCTGTAAGGCCTCTTCTCCCATGGCACAAAATTGTCACCATGAGCAGCTGGCAGATGGCCCTGCAGACAGCAGAGGGACAGAGCAGCCTCCACCGTGGTCCCCAGCACGGGGCCCTTCCTGGCAGCAGCCCATTTCTGCACCAGCCGCCTCCAGGGACACTGACCCTGTGACACGGTCCCTGAGCCTGTCCCAGCCCTGCGGGGCCCTGTGTCCCCCAGGGGCTTGGGGAGTTTGTCCCTGCATCTCCAGACCCCGTGTCCCTGGGGTGTGACAGCTTCCCTTTGCCTGTGGCTTGGGCACTGCGGGGACATGTTGTGTGCAGCACCCGGAGAGTTGAGAGCTGCCCCATGGTGGGGCTGGGTTTTTTTCCCCTTTGGGCATCCCCACCGCCACACGTGAAAGGAAGTCCCAGAAGGAACTTTTTGCTCCCCTGCCCCTGGTGCACACAGGGCTCCACACACAGACCTGTGGTGGGGATGCCTTTTGTGCCTGAGCTCACTTGGAAAAAATACGCAACATATGAACAATGATACAGGAATATATATTTAAACAACAACAAAAAAGAATAACAATAACAAAAATAACGACAACAATAACAATTACAACAACAACAACAGTAACAACAACAATATGAAAAACAGTATCAACAATATCAACATCTAAGAACTACTGTGACACTACAAAGAAAAAAATGCAATAGTCTAGGGACGGAGTCCTCGTGCCCAGCGCTTCCCAGCAGCAGCCAGGGTGAAGGGGAGCTTGGCCTGCAAGGGAAAAGGAGGCGTGAGCAGGGCCGAGGAGCATCTCGGGGGCTCCCGTGGAGCAGAGGCTCTTTGGCGGCTGCGCGGGCTCTTTGGCAGCAGCGCTGCCGTCATTGGTGCCCTGGCAGAGGCTTGGCGTGGCCAGCGCAGCCCAGACGCTGGCAGAGGGGCTGAGGCAGCAGGTGCCCAGGCCTTGGGCGCTCCTGCGCCCTGTGCAGCTCTGCCCCGGCGCCGCAGCCCGCCAGAGCGCCCGCACACCTGGGCCAGGCTCCCGCGCGGCTGCTCCCCAAAGGCAGCGCGGAGCAGCGCCAAGGGGCCGGGCACAGCCCCAGCTCTGCCCGTGCAGCCGGCAGCAGGGGCCATACCTGGGGGCTGCACACAGAGCTCTCCCAGTCCATGGACTCGTCTGCACTGCAGCCAACCAGGCCATTGTTCCCCATCATCTGGAAGAGAGCAGGAGACCTTGGTGGGGATGGTGCGTGGGGAAGAGGAAGGATAGGGCGTCCAGTGGCTGCAATGACTGTACCTGGCTGCTGCCATAACTGAGCCACTCCATTGGCTCCGACTCGTTCCCTGACAGCGCCCCATCCATATGTGGAGCCTGTAAGAGAGAAGGAAGCATTTGCAGGACAGATCACAGAGGTGGGGGGCTCTGGCCCCACGGTTCCTCTTGCAGCGGGAAGCAGGAAAGTGGAAAGGGGCCAGGTTGAGCCCCAGTTTTCCCTGCACAGCTGGCAGCATGGGCAATACCTGGAGGGTGCAGGTTGAACTCTCCCATTCCATGGGCTCCTCGTCATTGCAGGCGACACGATTGAGGGTGCCCCAATTCTGGAAGAGAGCAGGAGAGCTTGTGGGGACGGTCATGGTGGCAGCGCTGGCTCTGTGCGCGGGGCCTCGTGTCCCCTGCGTGCACGGGTCAGGCGGTGCACAGAGCCAGGGCGCCAGGCTCAGGCAGCAGCCCCCGAGGCCTAGGCCACTCCTGGCCCTGGCACAGCTCTGCCCCAGCACCCAGGCCTGCCAGAGCTCCCTGCCACCTCTGCCACCAGCCCTGCGGCTGCTCTCGCAGAGCCAAGCGCCAGCCGTCCCCGCGCAGCCTCTGCCTGCACGCACAGTACCTGCACTGAGCTCTCCCATTCCATTTCTTCGACTTCACATTTATTCATTTTTTTTCAATGTCCTGAGTCTGCAACAGAATGGAATTGTTTACATTTGCAGCCATGAGCACCAAGTGTCGCGCGGTGGCTTTGTGGCCTCCCCTGGGAGGCATCGCGCAGGCTGCCCTGCAGCCCCGCAGCTCCCCTGCATCTTGTGGACACCACGGGTGGCTCCTGGTGCTGCGCGGCCCTGCTGCTCACCTGGCCTTGCTGCTGCGTGGCCAGCACTGGGGCCACTGTGAGGCGCAGCCCTGGGAAGCATCCGTGTTCCCGTGGCGATAACTGCCCCTCCGGGATGTTCCACTGCTGCGTGGGGGGAGAAGGGCAGCGGCAGGGGCCAGGGGGGCTGCCGTGAGGAAGGGTCTGCGTGTGCTGGACTCCCCCTGGCACTGCTGAGCCTGGCGACAGAGAGCAGTGCGTGGCCTTGGGCTTGCTGGGTGCCAAGGAGGTCTCCTCACGCAGCCCCATGGTGCTGCTGGCGGCTGCCTGCCCAGAGGCCAGGCTCCACTTGGGGCTCTGCTTCCACCCCTGCAAGCAGCCTTGAACGCCTTGCTCTTTCTTCCCTGCTCCACTCCTGCCCTTACAGCCCCACGAACTAGAGAAAGTTTTGTTTTCCATGGTTGAGACGTGTTCCTTGGTAGCGCAATGAGCGCAAAGGGCGTTGTGTCCTGGGGCCAGGTGTGCATGTCCTCAGCAGAGCCCTTGCGAGTTGGTGGTGTCCTGGGAGCCCCAGGTGCGCTGCTGGGCTCCTTCTCTTGTCCTGCCGCGCACCTTGCAGGCGCCATGTGCTGTGGCTGAGAGCAGCCTTGGTGCGGCATCTGCACTGGTTGCCCTGCCACGGCTTCCTAGGGCTGCAGAGGGCAGAGCAGGCACAAATGTGCCCTCAGCCGCAGCAGGGACCTGCATCTGCTGCATCTCTGCCCAGCACTGGGGTAAAAGAGTCACTTCCTAACAGAGGTGAATTCTCAGCCTTTGGGAAAGGACACGCTAGGTGCCTTTGGGCAAGGTGCTGCCAGGTGTAGCCCTCCCATTGATGGAAACCCTCCAAAAGCAAGCAGTGCAACCCCTGCCACCAAAGTGCTGCAGCCCAAAGGAGCATCTTGGTGCTGGCCAAGCTGGCTTGCTGGCATGCCGCAGTGCCCCTGCGAGGCAGAGCGCAGCTGCTGGGAAGGGGCTGACGCCAGAGGTGCGCGGAGGGCTCTGGGTGGCTCCCAAGCAGCCGCAGGGCTGGTGGCACGGGGAATTGGTGGCAGGCATGATGAAGGAACTGGAGCATCTATCTTATGAGGAAAGAGTAAGCAAGCTGGGCCTGTTTATCCTGGGGAAGACAAGAGTGACAGGGAAACTTATCAAGAGGTACAAGGAGCTGAGGCGAGGATGTAAAAAGGACAGGGCCAAGCTCTTCTTGGTGGAGCCCAGCAACAGCCCAAGGGCTAGAGGGTGCAAATTGCAACACAGTTTCAATGTGTACAAATTGCAACACACTTTCAATGTGCATATGAGGAAGAGCTTTTTGCCTGTTAGGGTGACGGAGCACTGGAAGCGGGTGTTCAGCGAGGTTATGCAGGCTCCTTCTTTAGACATCTTCCAAACCCTCCTGAGTGTGATCCTGTGCAACACGCTGTAGGGTTCCCTGCTTGTGCAGGGGCGGCTTGGACTGATGATGTGGAGAGGTCCCTTCCAACGTCAAGCACTGTGTGACTGTGTGACCGGGGAGGGCTCCGTGGGCACTCAGGGCAGCAGCGATGTTGGAAGGGCAGCGGTGGGGTTTTGTCAGGCTGTAAGGCCTCTTCTCCCATGGCACAAAATTGTCACCATGAGCAGCTGGCAGATGGCCCTGCAGACAGCAGAGGGACAGAGCAGCCTCCACCGTGGTCCCCAGCACGGGGCCCTTCCTGGCAGCAGCCCATTTCTGCACCAGCCGCCTCCAGGGACACTGACCCTGTGACACGGTCCCTGAGCCTGTCCCAGCCCTGCGGGGCCCTGTGTCCCCCAGGGGCTTGGGGAGTTTGTCCCTGCATCTCCAGACCCCGTGTCCCTGGGGTGTGACAGCTTCCCTTTGCCTGTGGCTTGGGCACTGCGGGGACATGTTGTGTGCAGCACCCGGAGAGTTGAGAGCTGCCCCATGGTGGGGCTGGGTTTTTTTCCCCTTTGGGCATCCCCACCGCCACATGTGAAAGGAAGTCCCAGAAGGAACTTTTTGCTCCCCTGCCCCTGGTGCACACAGGGCTCCACACACAGACCTGTGGTGGGGATGCCTTTTGTGCCTGAGCTCACTTGGAAAAAATGCGCAACATATGAACAATGATACAGGAATATATATTTAAACAACAACAAAAAAGAATAACAATAACAAAAATAACGACAACAATAACAATTACAACAACAACAACAGTAACAACAACAATATGAAAAACAGTATCAACAATATCAACATCTAAGAACTACTGTGACACTACAAAGAAAAAAATGCAATAGTCTAGGGACGGAGTCCTCGTGCCCAGCGCTTCCCAGCAGCAGCCAGGGTGAAGGGGAGCTTGGCCTGCAAGGGAAAAGGAGGCGTGAGCAGGGCCGAGGAGCATCTCGGGGGCTCCCGTGGAGCAGAGGCTCTTTGGCGGCTGCGCGGGCTCTTTGGCAGCAGCGCTGCCGTCATTGGTGCCCTGGCAGAGGCTTGGCGTGGCCAGCGCAGCCCAGACGCTGGCAGAGGGGCTGAGGCAGCAGGTGCCCAGGCCTTGGGCGCTCCTGCGCCCTGTGCAGCTCTGCCCCGGCGCCGCAGCCCGCCAGAGCGCCCGCACACCTGGGCCAGGCTCCCGCGCGGCTGCTCCCCAAAGGCAGCGCGGAGCAGCGCCAAGGGGCCGGGCACAGCCCCAGCTCTGCCCGTGCAGCCGGCAGCAGGGGCCATACCTGGGGGCTGCACACAGAGCTCTCCCAGTCCATGGACTCGTCTGCACTGCAGCCAACCAGGCCATTGTTCCCCATCATCTGGGAGAGAGCAGGAGACCTTGGTGGGGATGGTGCGTGGGGAAGAGGAAGGATAGGGCCTCCAGTGGCTGCAAGGACTGTACCTGGCTGCTACCATAACTGAGCCACTCCATTGGCTCCGACTCGTTTCCTGACAGCCCCCCATCCATATGTGGAGCCTGTAAGAGAGAAGGAAGCATTTGCAGGACAGATCACAGAGGTGGGGGGCTCTGGCCCCACGGTTCCTCTTACAGCGGGAAGCAGGAAAGTGGAAAGGGGCCAGGCTGAGCCCCAGTTTTCCCTGCACAGCTGGCAGCACGGGCAATACCTAGAGCCTGCAGGTTGAACTCTCCCATTCCATGGGCTCCTCGTCATTGCAGCCGACACGATTGAGGGTGCCCCAACTCTGGAAGAGAGCAGGAGAGCTTGTGGGGACGGTCATGGTGGCAGCGCTGGCTCTGTGCACGGGGCCTCGTGTCCCCTGCGTGCGCGGGGCAGGCGGTGCACAGAGCCAGGGCGCCAGGCTCAGGCAGCAGCCCCCGAGGCCTTGGCCACTCCTGGCCCTGGCACAGCTCTGCCCCAGCACCCAGGCCTGCCAGAGCTCCCTGCCACCTCTGCCACCAGCCCTGCGGCTGCTCTCGCAGAGCCAAGCGCCAGCCGTCCCCGCGCAGCCTCTGCCTGCACGCACAGTACCTGCACTGAGCTCTCCCATTCCATTTCTTCGACTTCACATGTATCCATTTTTTAACTTTCCTGAGTCTGCAACAGAATGGAATTGTTTACATTTGCAGCCATGAGCACCAAGTGTCGCGTGGTGGCTTTGTGGCCTCCCCTGGGAGGCATCGCGCAGGCTGCCCTGCAGCCCCGCAGCTCCCCTGCATCTTGTGGACACCACGGGTGGCCCCTGGTGCTGCGCGGCCCTGCTGCTCACCTGGCCTTGCTGCTGTGTGGCCAGCACTGGGGCCACTGTGAGGCGCAGCCCTGGGAAGCATCCGTGTTCCCGTGGTGATAACTGCCCCTCTGGGATGTTCCACTGCTGCGTGGGGGGAGGAGGGCAGCAACAGGGGCCAGGGGGGCTGCCATGAGGAAGGGTCTGCGTGTGCTGGACTCCCCCTGGCACTGCTGAGCCTGGCGACAGAGAGCAGTGCGTGGCCTTGGGCTTGCTGGGTGCCAAGGAGGTCTCCTCACGCAGCCCCATGGTGCTGCTGGCGGCTGCCTGCCCAGAGGCCAGGCTCCACTTGGGGCTCTGCTTCCACCCCTGCAAGCAGCCTTGAACGCCTTGCTCTTTCTTCCCTGCTCCACTCCTGCCCTTACAGCCCCACGAACTAGAGAAAGTTTTGTTTTCCATGGTTGAGACGTGTTCCTTGGTAGCGCAATGAGCGCAAAGGGCCGTTGTGTCCCGGGGCCAGGTGTGCATGTCCTCAGCAGAGCCCTTGTGAGTTGGTGGTGTCCTGGGAGCCCCAGGTGCGCTGCTGGGCTCCTTCTCTTGTCCTGCCGCGCACCTTGCAGGCGCCATGTGCTGTGGCTGAGAGCAGCCTTGGTGCGGCATCTGCACTGGTTGCCCTGCCACGGCTTCCTAGGGCTGCAGAGGGCAGAGCAGGCACAAATGTGCCCTCAGCTGCAGCAGGGACCTGCATCTGCTGCATCTCTGCCCAGCACTGGGGTAAAAGAGTCACTTCCTAACAGAGGTGAATTCTCAGCCTTTGGGAAAGGACACGCTAGGTGCCTTTGGGCAAGGTGCTGCCAGGTGTAGCCCTCCCATTGATGGAAACCCTCCAAAAGCAAGCAGTGCAACCCCTGCCACCAAAGTGCTGCAGCCCAAAGGAGCATCTTGGTGCTGTCCAAGCTTGCTTGCTGGCATGCCGCAGTGCCCCTGCGAGGCAGAGCGCAGCTGCTGGGAAGGGGCTGACGCCAGAGGTGCGCGGAGGGCTCTGGGTGGCTCCCAAGCAGCCGCAGGGCTGGTGGCACGGGGAATTGGTGGCAGGCATGATGAAGGAACTGGAGCATCTATGTTATGAGGAAAGAGTAAGCAAGCTGGGCCTGTTTATCCTGGGGAAGACAAGAGTGACAGGGAAACTTATCAAGAGGTACAAGGAGCTGAGGCGAGGATGTAAAAAGGACAGGGCCAAGCTCTTCTTGGTGGAGCCCAGCAACAGCCCAAGGGCTAGAGGGTGCAAATTGCAACACAGTTTCAATGTGTACAAATTGCAACACACTTTCAATGTGCATATGAGGAAGAGCTTTTTGCCTGTTAGGGTGACGGAGCACTGGAAGCGGGTGTTCAGCGAGGTTATGCAGGCTCCTTCTTTAGAGATCTTCCAAACCCTCCTGAGTGTGATCCTGTGCAACACGCTGTAGGGTTCCCTGCTTGTGCAGGGGCGGCTTGGACTGATGATGTGGAGAGGTCCCTTCCAACGTCAAGCACTGTGTGACTGTGTGACCGGGGAGGGCTCCGTGGGCACTCAGGGCAGCAGCGATGTTGGAAGGGCAGCGGTGGGGTTTTGTCAGGCTGTAAGGCCTCTTCTCCCATGGCACAAAATTGTCACCATGAGCAGCTGGCAGATGGCCCTGCAGACAGCAGAGGGACAGAGCAGCCTCCACCGTGGTCCCCAGCACGGGGCCCTTCCTGGCAGCAGCCCATTTCTGCACCAGCCGCCTCCAGGGACACTGACCCTGTGACACGGTCCCTGAGCCTGTCCCAGCCCTGCGGGGCCCTGTGTCCCCCAGGGGCTTGGGGAGTTTGTCCCTGCATCTCCAGACCCCGTGTCCCTGGGGTGTGACAGCTTCCCTTTGCCTGTGGCTTGGGCACTGCGGGGACATGTTGTGTGCAGCACCCGGAGAGTTGAGAGCTGCCCCATGGTGGGGCTGGGTTTTTTTCCCCTTTGGGCATCCCCACCGCCACATGTGAAAGGAAGTCCCAGAAGGAACTTTTTGCTCCCCTGCCCCTGGTGCACACAGGGCTCCACACACAGACCTGTGGTGGGGATGCCTTTTGTGCCTGAGCTCACTTGGAAAAAATACGCAACATATGAACAATGATACAGGAATATATATTTAAACAACAACAAAAAAGAATAACAATAACAAAAATAACGACAACAATAACAATTACAACAACAACAACAGTAACAACAACAATATGAAAAACAGTATCAACAATATCAACATCTAAGAACTACTGTGACACTACAAAGAAAAAAATGCAATAGTCTAGGGACGGAGTCCTCGTGCCCAGCGCTTCCCAGCAGCAGCCAGGGTGAAGGGGAGCTTGGCCTGCAAGGGAAAAGGAGGCGTGAGCAGGGCCGAGGAGCATCTCGGGGGCTCCCGTGGAGCAGAGGCTCTTTGGCGGCTGCGCGGGCTCTTTGGCAGCAGCGCTGCCGTCATTGGTGCCCTGGCAGAGGCTTGGCGTGGCCAGCGCAGCCCAGACGCTGGCAGAGGGGCTGAGGCAGCAGGTGCCCAGGCCTTGGGCGCTCCTGCGCCCTGTGCAGCTCTGCCCCGGCGCCGCAGCCCGCCAGAGCGCCCGCACACCTGGGCCAGGCTCCCGCGCGGCTGCTCCCCAAAGGCAGCGCGGAGCAGCGCCAAGGGGCCGGGCACAGCCCCAGCTCTGCCCGTGCAGCCGGCAGCAGGGGCCATACCTGGGGGCTGCACACAGAGCTCTCCCAGTCCATGGACTCGTCTGCACTGCAGCCAACCAGGCCATTGTTCCCCATCATCTGGAAGAGAGCAGGAGACCTTGGTGGGGATGGTGCGTGGGGAAGAGGAAGGATAGGGCGTCCAGTGGCTGCAATGACTGTACCTGGCTGCTGCCATAACTGAGCCACTCCATTGGCTCCGACTCGTTCCCTGACAGCGCCCCATCCATATGTGGAGCCTGTAAGAGAGAAGGAAGCATTTGCAGGACAGATCACAGAGGTGGGGGGCTCTGGCCCCACGGTTCCTCTTGCAGCGGGAAGCAGGAAAGTGGAAAGGGGCCAGGTTGAGCCCCAGTTTTCCCTGCACAGCTGGCAGCATGGGCAATACCTGGAGGGTGCAGGTTGAACTCTCCCATTCCATGGGCTCCTCGTCATTGCAGGCGACATGATTGAGGGTGCCCCAATTCTGGAAGAGAGCAGGAGAGCTTGTGGGGACGGTCATGGTGGCAGCGCTGGCTCTGTGCGCGGGGCCTCGTGTCCCCTGCGTGCACGGGTCAGGCGGTGCACAGAGCCAGGGCGCCAGGCTCAGGCAGCAGCCCCCGAGGCCTAGGCCACTCCTGGCCCTGGCACAGCTCTGCCCCAGCACCCAGGCCTGCCAGAGCTCCCTGCCACCTCTGCCACCAGCCCTGCGGCTGCTCTCGCAGAGCCAAGCGCCAGCCGTCCCCGCGCAGCCTCTGCCTGCACGCACAGTACCTGCATTGAGGTCTCCCATTCCATTTCTTCGACTTCACATGTATCCATTTTTTAACTTTCCTGAGTCTGCAACAGAATGGAATTGTTTACATTTGCAGCCATGAGCACCAAGTGTCGCGCGGTGGCTTTGTGGCCTCCCCTGGGAGGCATCGCGCAGGCTGCCCTGCAGCCCCGCAGCTCCCCTGCATCTTGTGGGCACCACGGGTGGCTCCTGGTGCTGCGCGGCCCTGCTGCTCACCTGGCCTTGCTGCTGTGTGGCCAGCACTGGGGCCACTGTGAGGCGCAGCCCTGGGAAGCATCCGTGTTCCCGTGGCGATAACTGCCCCTCCGGGATGTTCCACTGCTGCGTGGGGGGAGGAGGGCAGCAACAGGGGCCAGGGGGGCTGCCATGAGGAAGGGTCTGCGTGTGCTGGACTCCCCCTGGCACTGCTGAGCCTGGCGACAGAGAGCAGTGCGTGGCCTTGGGCTTGCTGGGTGCCAAGGAGGTCTCCTCACGCAGCCCCATGGTGCTGCTGGCGGCTGCCTGCCCAGAGGCCGGGCTCCACTTGGGGCTCTGCTTCCACCCCTGCAAGCAGCCTTGAACGCCTTGCTCTTTCTTCCCTGCTCCACTCCTGCCCTTACAGCCCCACGAACTAGAGAAAGTTTTGTTTTCCATGGTTGAGACGTGTTCCTTGGTAGCACAATGAGCGCAAAGGGCCGTTGTGTCCCGGGGCCAGGTGTGCATGTCCTCAGCAGAGCCCTTGCGAGTTGGTGGTGTCCTGGGAGCCCCAGGTGCGCTGCTGGGCTCCTTCTCTTGTCCTGCCGCGCACCTTGCAGGCGCCATGTGCTGTGGCTGAGAGCAGCCTTGGTGCGGCATCTGCACTGGTTGCCCTGCCACGGCTTCCTAGGGCTGCAGAGGGCAGAGCAGGCACAAATGTGCCCTCAGCCACAGCAGGGACCTGCAGCTGCTGCATCTCTGCCCAGCACTGGGGTAAAAGAGTCACTTCCTAACAGAGGTGAATTCCCAGCCTTTGGGAAAGGACACGCTAGGTGCCTTTGGGCAAGGTGCTGCCAGGTGTAGCCCTCCCATTGATGGAAACCCTCCAAAAGCAAGCAGTGCAACCCCTGCCACCAAAGTGCTGCAGCCCAAAGGAGCATCTTGGTGCTGGCCAAGCTTGCTTGCTGGCATGCCGCAGTGCCCCTGCGAGGCAGAGCGCAGCTGCTGGGAAGGGGCTGACGCCAGAGGTGCGCGGAGGGCTCTGGGTGGCTCCCAAGCAGCCGCAGGGCTGGTGGCACGGGGAATTGGTGGCAGGCATGATGAAGGAACTGGAGCATCTATCTTATGAGGAAAGAGTAAGCAAGCTGGGCCTGTTTATCCTGGGGAAGACAAGAGTGACAGGGAAACTTATCAAGAGGTACAAGGAGCTGAGGCGAGGATGTAAAAAGGACAGGGCCAAACTCTTCTTGGTGGAGCCCAGCAACAGCCCAAGGGCTAGAGGGTGCAAATTGCAACACAGTTTCAATGTGTACAAATTGCAACACACTTTCAATGTGCATATGAGGAAGAGCTTTTTGCCTGTTAGGGTGACGGAGCACTGGAAGCGGGTGTTCAGCGAGGTTATGCAGGCTCCTTCTTTAGAGATCTTCCAAACCCTCCTGAGTGTGATCCTGTGCAACACGCTGTAGGGTTCCCTGCTTGTGCAGGGGCGGCTTGGACTGATGATGTGGAGAGGTCCCTTCCAACGTCAAGCACTGTGTGACTGTGTGACCGGGGAGGGCTCCGTGGGCACTCAGGGCAGCAGCGATGTTGGAAGGGCAGCGGTGGGGTTTTGTCAGGCTGTAAGGCCTCTTCTCCCATGGCACAAAATTGTCACCATGAGCAGCTGGCAGATGGCCCTGCAGACAGCAGAGGGACAGAGCAGCCTCCACCGTGGTCCCCAGCACGGGGCCCTTCCTGGCAGCAGCCCATTTCTGCACCAGCCGCCTCCAGGGACACTGACCCTGTGACACGGTCCCTGAGCCTGTCCCAGCCCTGCGGGGCCCTGTGTCCCCCAGGGGCTTGGGGAGTTTGTCCCTGCATCTCCAGACCCCGTGTCCCTGGGGTGTGACAGCTTCCCTTTGCCTGTGGCTTGGGCACTGCGGGGACATGTTGTGTGCAGCACCCGGAGAGTTGAGAGCTGCCCCATGGTGGGGCTGGGTTTTTTTCCCCTTTGGGCATCCCCACCGCCACATGTGAAAGGAAGTCCCAGAAGGAACTTTTTGCTCCCCTGCCCCTGGTGCACACAGGGCTCCACACACAGACCTGTGGTGGGGATGCCTTTTGTGCCTGAGCTCACTTGGAAAAAATACGCAACATATGAACAATGATACAGGAATATATATTTAAACAACAACAAAAAAGAATAACAATAACAAAAATAACGACAACAATAACAATTACAACAACAACAACAGTAACAACAACAATATGAAAAACAGTATCAACAATATCAACATCTAAGAACTACTGTGACACTACAAAGAAAAAAATGCAATAGTCTAGGGACGGAGTCCTCGTGCCCAGCGCTTCCCAGCAGCAGCCAGGGTGAAGGGGAGCTTGGCCTGCAAGGGAAAAGGAGGCGTGAGCAGGGCCGAGGAGCATCTTGGGGGCTCCCGTGGAGCAGAGGCTCTTTGGCGGCTGCGCGGGCTCTTTGGCAGCAGCGCTGCCGTCATTGGTGCCCTGGCAGAGGCTTGGCGTGGCCAGCGCAGCCCAGACGCTGGCAGAGGGGCTGAGGCAGCAGGTGCCCAGGCCTTGGGCGCTCCTGCGCCCTGTGCAGCTCTGCCCCGGCGCCGCAGCCCGCCAGAGCGCCCGCACACCTGGGCCAGGCTCCCGCGCGGCTGCTCCCCAAAGGCAGCGCGGAGCAGCACCAAGGGGCCGGGCACAGCCCCAGCTCTGCCCGTGCAGCCGGCAGCAGGGGCCATACCTGGGGGCTGCACACAGAGCTCTCCCAGTCCATGGACTCGTCTGCACTGCAGCCAACCAGGCCATTGTTCCCCATCATCTGGAAGAGAGCAGGAGACCTTGGTGGGGATGGTGCGTGGGGAAGAGGAAGGATAGGGCGTCCAGTGGCTGCAATGACTGTACCTGGCTGCTGCCATAACTGAGCCACTCCATTGGCTCCGACTCGTTCCCTGACAGCGCCCCATCCATATGTGGAGCCTGTAAGAGAGAAGGAAGCATTTGCAGGACAGATCACAGAGGTGGGGGGCTCTGGCCCCACGGTTCCTCTTGCAGCGGGAAGCAGGAAAGTGGAAAGGGGCCAGGTTGAGCCCCAGTTTTCCCTGCACAGCTGGCAGCATGGGCAATACCTGGAGGGTGCAGGTTGAACTCTCCCATTCCATGGGCTCCTCGTCATTGCAGGCGACATGATTGAGGGTGCCCCAATTCTGGAAGAGAGCAGGAGAGCTTGTGGGGACGGTCATGGTGGCAGCGCTGGCTCTGTGCGCGGGGCCTCGTGTCCCCTGCGTGCACGGGTCAGGCGGTGCACAGAGCCAGGGCGCCAGGCTCAGGCAGCAGCCCCCGAGGCCTAGGCCACTCCTGGCCCTGGCACAGCTCTGCCCCAGCACCCAGGCCTGCCAGAGCTCCCTGCCACCTCTGCCACCAGCCCTGCGGCTGCTCTCGCAGAGCCAAGCGCCAGCCGTCCCCGCGCAGCCTCTGCCTGCACGCACAGTACCTGCACTGAGCTCTCCCATTCCATTTCTTCGACTTCACATTTATTCATTTTTTTTCAATGTCCTGAGTCTGCAACAGAATGGAATTGTTTACATTTGCAGCCATGAGCACCAAGTGTCGCGCGGTGGCTTTGTGGCCTCCCCTGGGAGGCATCGCGCAGGCTGCCCTGCAGCCCCGCAGCTCCCCTGCATCTTGTGGACACCACGGGTGGCCCCTGGTGCTGCGCGGCCCTGCTGCTCACCTGGCCTTGCTGCTGTGTGGCCAGCACTGGGGCCACTGTGAGGCGCAGCCCTGGGAAGCATCCGTGTTCCCGTGGCGATAACTGCCCCTCCGGGATGTTCCACTGCTGCGTGGGGGGAGAAGGGCAGCGGCAGGGGCCAGGGGGGCTGCCGTGAGGAAGGGTCTGCGTGTGCTGGACTCCCCCTGGCACTGCTGAGCCTGGCGACAGAGAGCAGTGCGTGGCCTTGGGCTTGCTGGGTGCCAAGGAGGTCTCCTCACGCAGCCCCATGGTGCTGCTGGCGGCTGCCTGCCCAGAGGCCAGGCTCCACTTGGGGCTCTGCTTCCACCCCTGCAAGCAGCCTTGAACGCCTTGCTCTTTCTTCCCTGCTCCACTCCTGCCCTTACAGCCCCACGAACTAGAGAAAGTTTTGTTTTCCATGGTTGAGACGTGTTCCTTGGTAGCGCAATGAGCGCAAAGGGCGTTGTGTCCTGGGGCCAGGTGTGCATGTCCTCAGCAGAGCCCTTGTGAGTTGGTGGTGTCCTGGGAGCCCCAGGTGCGCTGCTGGGCTCCTTCTCTTGTCCTGCCGCGCACCTTGCAGGCGCCATGTGCTGTGGCTGAGAGCAGCCTTGGTGCGGCATCTGCACTGGTTGCCCTGCCACGGCTTCCTAGGGCTGCAGAGGGCAGAGCAGGCACAAATGTGCCCTCAGCCGCAGCAGGGACCTGCATCTGCTGCATCTCTGCCCAGCACTGGGGTAAAAGAGTCACTTCCTAACAGAGGTGAATTCTCAGCCTTTGGGAAAGGACACGCTAGGTGCCTTTGGGCAAGGTGCTGCCAGGTGTAGCCCTCCCATTGATGGAAACCCTCCAAAAGCAAGCAGTGCAACCCCTGCCACCAAAGTGCTGCAGCCCAAAGGAGCATCTTGGTGCTGTCCAAGCTTGCTTGCTGGCATGCCGCAGTGCCCCTGCGAGGCAGAGCGCAGCTGCTGGGAAGGGGCTGACGCCAGAGGTGCGCGGAGGGCTCTGGGTGGCTCCCAAGCAGCCGCAGGGCTGGTGGCACGGGGAATTGGTGGCAGGCATGATGAAGGAACTGGAGCATCTATCTTATGAGGAAAGAGTAAGCAAGCTGGGCCTGTTTATCCTGGGGAAGACAAGAGTGACAGGGAAACTTATCAAGAGGTACAAGGAGCTGAGGCGAGGATGTAAAAAGGACAGGGCCAAGCTCTTCTTGGTGGAGCCCAGCAACAGCCCAAGGGCTAGAGGGTGCAAATTGCAACACAGTTTCAATGTGTACAAATTGCAACACACTTTCAATGTGCATATGAGGAAGAGCTTTTTGCCTGTTAGGGTGACGGAGCACTGGAAGCGGGTGTTCAGCGAGGTTATGCAGGCTCCTTCTTTAGAGATCTTCCAAACCCTCCTGAGTGTGATCCTGTGCAACACGCTGTAGGGTTCCCTGCTTGTGCAGGGGCGGCTTGGACTGATGATGTGGAGAGGTCCCTTCCAACGTCAAGCACTGTGTGACTGTGTGACCGGGGAGGGCTCCGTGGGCACTCAGGGCAGCAGCGATGTTGGAAGGGCAGCGGTGGGGTTTTGTCAGGCTGTAAGGCCTCTTCTCCCATGGCACAAAATTGTCACCATGAGCAGCTGGCAGATGGCCCTGCAGACAGCAGAGGGACAGAGCAGCCTCCACCGTGGTCCCCAGCACGGGGCCCTTCCTGGCAGCAGCCCATTTCTGCACCAGCCGCCTCCAGGGACACTGACCCTGTGACACGGTCCCTGAGCCTGTCCCAGCCCTGCGGGGCCCTGTGTCCCCCAGGGGCTTGGGGAGTTTGTCCCTGCATCTCCAGACCCCGTGTCCCTGGGGTGTGACAGCTTCCCTTTGCCTGTGGCTTGGGCACTGCGGGGACATGTTGTGTGCAGCACCCGGAGAGTTGAGAGCTGCCCCATGGTGGGGCTGGGTTTTTTTCCCCTTTGGGCATCCCCACCGCCACACGTGAAAGGAAGTCCCAGAAGGAACTTTTTGCTCCCCTGCCCCTGGTGCACACAGGGCTCCACACACAGACCTGTGGTGGGGATGCCTTTTGTGCCTGAGCTCACTTGGAAAAAATACGCAACATATGAACAATGATACAGGAATATATATTTAAACAACAACAAAAAAGAATAACAATAACAAAAATAACGACAACAATAACAATTACAACAACAACAACAGTAACAACAACAATATGAAAAACAGTATCAACAATATCAACATCTAAGAACTACTGTGACACTACAAAGAAAAAAATGCAATAGTCTAGGGACGGAGTCCTCGTGCCCAGCGCTTCCCAGCAGCAGCCAGGGTGAAGGGGAGCTTGGCCTGCAAGGGAAAAGGAGGCGTGAGCAGGGCCGAGGAGCATCTCGGGGGCTCCCGTGGAGCAGAGGCTCTTTGGCGGCTGCGCGGGCTCTTTGGCAGCAGCGCTGCCGTCATTGGTGCCCTGGCAGAGGCTTGGCGTGGCCAGCGCAGCCCAGATGCTGGCAGAGGGGCTGAGGCAGCAGGTGCCCAGGCCTTGGGCGCTCCTGCGCCCTGTGCAGCTCTGCCCCGGCGCCGCAGCCCGCCAGAGCGCCCGCACACCTGGGCCAGGCTCCCGCGCGGCTGCTCCCCAAAGGCAGCGCGGAGCAGCGCCAAGGGGCCGGGCACAGCCCCAGCTCTGCCCGTGCAGCCGGCAGCAGGGGCCATACCTGGGGGCTGCACACAGAGCTCTCCCAGTCCATGGACTCGTCTGCACTGCAGCCAACCAGGCCATTGTTCCCCATCATCTGGAAGAGAGCAGGAGACCTTGGTGGGGATGGTGCGTGGGGAAGAGGAAGGATAGGGCGTCCAGTGGCTGCAATGACTGTACCTGGCTGCTGCCATAACTGAGCCACTCCATTGGCTCCGACTCGTTCCCTGACAGCGCCCCATCCATATGTGGAGCCTGTAAGAGAGAAGGAAGCATTTGCAGGACAGATCACAGAGGTGGGGGGCTCTGGCCCCACGGTTCCTCTTGCAGCGGGAAGCAGGAAAGTGGAAAGGGGCCAGGTTGAGCCCCAGTTTTCCCTGCACAGCTGGCAGCATGGGCAATACCTGGAGGGTGCAGGTTGAACTCTCCCATTCCATGGGCTCCTCGTCATTGCAGGCGACACGATTGAGGGTGCCCCAATTCTGGAAGAGAGCAGGAGAGCTTGTGGGGACGGTCATGGTGGCAGCGCTGGCTCTGTGCGCGGGGCCTCGTGTCCCCTGCGTGCGCGGGGCAGGCGGTGCACAGAGCCAGGGCGCCAGGCTCAGGCAGCAGCCCCCGAGGCCTAGGCCACTCCTGGCCCTGGCACAGCTCTGCCCCAGCACCCAGGCCTGCCAGAGCTCCCTGCCACCTCTGCCACCAGCCCTGCGGCTGCTCTCGCAGAGCCAAGCGCCAGCCGTCCCCGCGCAGCCTCTGCCTGCACGCACAGTACCTGCACTGAGCTCTCCCATTCCATTTCTTCGACTTCACATTTATTCATTTTTTTTCAATGTCCTGAGTCTGCAACAGAATGGAATTGTTTACATTTGCAGCCATGAGCACCAAGTGTCGCGCGGTGGCTTTGTGGCCTCCCCTGGGAGGCATCGCGCAGGCTGCCCTGCAGCCCCGCAGCTCCCCTGCATCTTGTGAACACCACGGGTGGCTCCTGGTGCTGCGCGGCCCTGCTGCTCACCTGGCCTTGCTGCTGTGTGGCCAGCACTGGGGCCACTGTGAGGCGCAGCCCTGGGAAGCATCCGTGTTCCCGTGGCGATAACTGCCCCTCTGGGATGTTCCACTGCTGCGTGGTGGGAGGAGGGCAGCGGCAGGGGCCAGGGGGGCTGCCGTGAGGAAGGGTCTGCGTGTGCTGGACTCCCCCTGGCACTGCTGAGCCTGGCGACAGAGAGCAGTGCGTGGCCTTGGGCTTGCTGGGTGCCAAGGAGGTCTCCTCACGCAGCCCCATGGTGCTGCTGGCGGCTGCCTGCCCAGAGGCCAGGCTCCACTTGGGGCTCTGCTTCCACCCCTGCAAGCAGCCTTGAACGCCTTGCTCTTTCTTCCCTGCTCCACTCCTGCCCTTACAGCCCCACGAACTAGAGAAAGTTTTGTTTTCCATGGTTGAGACGTGTTCCTTGGTAGCGCAATGAGCGCAAAGGGCGTTGTGTCCTGGGGCCAGGTGTGCATGTCCTCAGCAGAGCCCTTGCGAGTTGGTGGTGTCCTGGGAGCCCCAGGTGCGCTGCTGGGCTCCTTCTCTTGTCCTGCCGCGCACCTTGCAGGCGCCATGTGCTGTGGCTGAGAGCAGCCTTGGTGCGGCATCTGCACTGGTTGCCCTGCCACGGCTTCCTAGGGCTGCAGAGGGCAGAGCAGGCACAAATGTGCCCTCAGCTGCAGCAGGGACCTGCATCTGCTGCATCTCTGCCCAGCACTGGGGTAAAAGAGTCACTTCCTAACAGAGGTGAATTCTCAGCCTTTGGGAAAGGACACGCTAGGTGCCTTTGGGCAAGGTGCTGCCAGGTGTAGCCCTCCCATTGATGGAAACCCTCCAAAAGCAAGCAGTGCAACCCCTGCCACCAAAGTGCTGCAGCCCAAAGGAGCATCTTGGTGCTGTCCAAGCTTGCTTGCTGGCATGCCGCAGTGCCCCTGCGAGGCAGAGCGCAGCTGCTGGGAAGGGGCTGACGCCAGAGGTGCGCGGAGGGCTCTGGGTGGCTCCCAAGCAGCCGCAGGGCTGGTGGCACGGGGAATTGGTGGCAGGCATGATGAAGGAACTGGAGCATCTATCTTATGAGGAAAGAGTAAGCAAGCTGGGCCTGTTTATCCTGGGGAAGACAAGAGTGACAGGGAAACTTATCAAGAGGTACAAGGAGCTGAGGCGAGGATGTAAAAAGGACAGGGCCAAGCTCTTCTTGGTGGAGCCCAGCAACAGCCCAAGGGCTAGAGGGTGCAAATTGCAACACAGTTTCAATGTGTACAAATTGCAACACACTTTCAATGTGCATATGAGGAAGAGCTTTTTGCCTGTTAGGGTGACGGAGCACTGGAAGCGGGTGTTCAGCGAGGTTATGCAGGCTCCTTCTTTAGAGATCTTCCAAACCCTCCTGAGTGTGATCCTGTGCAACACGCTGTAGGGTTCCCTGCTTGTGCAGGGGCGGCTTGGACTGATGATGTGGAGAGGTCCCTTCCAACGTCAAGCACTGTGTGACTGTGTGACCGGGGAGGGCTCCGTGGGCACTCAGGGCAGCAGCGATGTTGGAAGGGCAGCGGTGGGGTTTTGTCAGGCTGTAAGGCCTCTTCTCCCATGGCACAAAATTGTCACCATGAGCAGCTGGCAGATGGCCCTGCAGACAGCAGAGGGACAGAGCAGCCTCCACCGTGGTCCCCAGCACGGGGCCCTTCCTGGCAGCAGCCCATTTCTGCACCAGCCGCCTCCAGGGACACTGACCCTGTGACACGGTCCCTGAGCCTGTCCCAGCCCTGCGGGGCCCTGTGTCCCCCAGGGGCTTGGGGAGTTTGTCCCTGCATCTCCAGACCCCGTGTCCCTGGGGTGTGACAGCTTCCCTTTGCCTGTGGCTTGGGCACTGCGGGGACATGTTGTGTGCAGCACCCGGAGAGTTGAGAGCTGCCCCATGGTGGGGCTGGGTTTTTTTCCCCTTTGGGCATCCCCACCGCCACACGTGAAAGGAAGTCCCAGAAGGAACTTTTTGCTCCCCTGCCCCTGGTGCACACAGGGCTCCACACACAGACCTGTGGTGGGGATGCCTTTTGTGCCTGAGCTCACTTGGAAAAAATACGCAACATATGAACAATGATACAGGAATATATATTTAAACAACAACAAAAAAGAATAACAATAACAAAAATAACGACAACAATAACAATTACAACAACAACAACAGTAACAACAACAATATGAAAAACAGTATCAACAATATCAACATCTAAGAACTACTGTGACACTACAAAGAAAAAAATGCAATAGTCTAGGGACGGAGTCCTCGTGCCCAGCGCTTCCCAGCAGCAGCCAGGGTGAAGGGGAGCTTGGCCTGCAAGGGAAAAGGAGGCGTGAGCAGGGCCGAGGAGCATCTCGGGGGCTCCCGTGGAGCAGAGGCTCTTTGGCGGCTGCGCGGGCTCTTTGGCAGCAGCGCTGCCGTCATTGGTGCCCTGGCAGAGGCTTGGTGTGGCCAGCGCAGCCCAGACGCTGGCAGAGGGGCTGAGGCAGCAGGTGCCCAGGCCTTGGGCGCTCCTGCGCCCTGTGCAGCTCTGCCCCGGCGCCGCAGCCCGCCAGAGCGCCCGCACACCTGGGCCAGGCTCCCGCGCGGCTGCTCCCCAAAGGCAGCGCGGAGCAGCGCCAAGGGGCCGGGCACAGCCCCAGCTCTGCCCGTGCAGCCGGCAGCAGGGGCCATACCTGGGGGCTGCACACAGAGCTCTCCCAGTCCATGGACTCGTCTGCACTGCAGCCAACCAGGCCATTGTTCCCCATCATCTGGGAGAGAGCAGGAGACCTTGGTGGGGATGGTGCGTGGGGAAGAGGAAGGATAGGGCCTCCAGTGGCTGCAAGGACTGTACCTGGCTGCTACCATAACTGAGCCACTCCATTGGCTCCGACTCGTTTCCTGACAGCCCCCCATCCATATGTGGAGCCTGTAAGAGAGAAGGAAGCATTTGCAGGACAGATCACAGAGGTGGGGGGCTCTGGCCCCACGGTTCCTCTTACAGCGGGAAGCAGGAAAGTGGAAAGGGGCCAGGCTGAGCCCCAGTTTTCCCTGCACAGCTGGCAGCACGGGCAATACCTAGAGCCTGCAGGTTGAACTCTCCCATTCCATGGGCTCCTCGTCATTGCAGCCGACACGATTGAGGGTGCCCCAACTCTGGAAGAGAGCAGGAGAGCTTGTGGGGACGGTCATGGTGGCAGCGCTGGCTCTGTGCACGGGGCCTCGTGTCCCCTGCGTGCGCGGGGCAGGCGGTGCACAGAGCCAGGGCGCCAGGCTCAGGCAGCAGCCCCCGAGGCCTTGGCCACTCCTGGCCCTGGCACAGCTCTGCCCCAGCACCCAGGCCTGCCAGAGCTCCCTGCCACCTCTGCCACCAGCCCTGCGGCTGCTCTCGCAGAGCCAAGCGCCAGCCGTCCCCGCGCAGCCTCTGCCTGCACGCACAGTACCTGCACTGAGCTCTCCCATTCCATTTCTTCGACTTCACATGTATCCATTTTTTAACTTTCCTGAGTCTGCAACAGAATGGAATTGTTTACATTTGCAGCCATGAGCACCAAGTGTCGCGTGGTGGCTTTGTGGCCTCCCCTGGGAGGCATCGCGCAGGCTGCCCTGCAGCCCCGCAGCTCCCCTGCATCTTGTGGGCACCACGGGTGGCCCCTGGTGCTGCGCGGCCCTGCTGCTCACCTGGCCTTGCTGCTGCGTGGCCAGCACTGGGGCCACTGTGAGGCGCAGCCCTGGGAAGCATCCGTGTTCCCGTGGTGATAACTGCCCCTCTGGGATGTTCCACTGCTGCGTGGGGGGAGGAGGGCAGCAACAGGGGCCAGGGGGGCTGCCATGAGGAAGGGTCTGCGTGTGCTGGACTCCCCCTGGCACTGCTGAGCCTGGCGACAGAGAGCAGTGCGTGGCCTTGGGCTTGCTGGGTGCCAAGGAGGTCTCCTCACGCAGCCCCATGGTGCTGCTGGCGGCTGCCTGCCCAGAGGCCAGGCTCCACTTGGGGCTCTGCTTCCACCCCTGCAAGCAGCCTTGAACGCCTTGCTCTTTCTTCCCTGCTCCACTCCTGCCCTTACAGCCCCACGAACTAGAGAAAGTTTTGTTTTCCATGGTTGAGACGTGTTCCTTGGTAGCGCAATGAGCGCAAAGGGCCGTTGTGTCCCGGGGCCAGGTGTGCATGTCCTCAGCAGAGCCCTTGTGAGTTGGTGGTGTCCTGGGAGCCCCAGGTGCGCTGCTGGGCTCCTTCTCTTGTCCTGCCGCGCACCTTGCAGGCGCCATGTGCTGTGGCTGAGAGCAGCCTTGGTGCGGCATCTGCACTGGTTGCCCTGCCACGGCTTCCTAGGGCTGCAGAGGGCAGAGCAGGCACAAATGTGCCCTCAGCTGCAGCAGGGACCTGCATCTGCTGCATCTCTGCCCAGCACTGGGGTAAAAGAGTCACTTCCTAACAGAGGTGAATTCTCAGCCTTTGGGAAAGGACACGCTAGGTGCCTTTGGGCAAGGTGCTGCCAGGTGTAGCCCTCCCATTGATGGAAACCCTCCAAAAGCAAGCAGTGCAACCCCTGCCACCAAAGTGCTGCAGCCCAAAGGAGCATCTTGGTGCTGTCCAAGCTTGCTTGCTGGCATGCCGCAGTGCCCCTGCGAGGCAGAGCGCAGCTGCTGGGAAGGGGCTGACGCCAGAGGTGCGCGGAGGGCTCTGGGTGGCTCCCAAGCAGCCGCAGGGCTGGTGGCACGGGGAATTGGTGGCAGGCATGATGAAGGAACTGGAGCATCTATGTTATGAGGAAAGAGTAAGCAAGCTGGGCCTGTTTATCCTGGGGAAGACAAGAGTGACAGGGAAACTTATCAAGAGGTACAAGGAGCTGAGGCGAGGATGTAAAAAGGACAGGGCCAAGCTCTTCTTGGTGGAGCCCAGCAACAGCCCAAGGGCTAGAGGGTGCAAATTGCAACACAGTTTCAATGTGTACAAATTGCAACACACTTTCAATGTGCATATGAGGAAGAGCTTTTTGCCTGTTAGGGTGACGGAGCACTGGAAGCGGGTGTTCAGCGAGGTTATGCAGGCTCCTTCTTTAGAGATCTTCCAAACCCTCCTGAGTGTGATCCTGTGCAACACGCTGTAGGGTTCCCTGCTTGTGCAGGGGCGGCTTGGACTGATGATGTGGAGAGGTCCCTTCCAACGTCAAGCACTGTGTGACTGTGTGACCGGGGAGGGCTCCGTGGGCACTCAGGGCAGCAGCGATGTTGGAAGGGCAGCGGTGGGGTTTTGTCAGGCTGTAAGGCCTCTTCTCCCATGGCACAAAATTGTCACCATGAGCAGCTGGCAGATGGCCCTGCAGACAGCAGAGGGACAGAGCAGCCTCCACCGTGGTCCCCAGCACGGGGCCCTTCCTGGCAGCAGCCCATTTCTGCACCAGCCGCCTCCAGGGACACTGACCCTGTGACACGGTCCCTGAGCCTGTCCCAGCCCTGCGGGGCCCTGTGTCCCCCAGGGGCTTGGGGAGTTTGTCCCTGCATCTCCAGACCCCGTGTCCCTGGGGTGTGACAGCTTCCCTTTGCCTGTGGCTTGGGCACTGCGGGGACATGTTGTGTGCAGCACCCGGAGAGTTGAGAGCTGCCCCATGGTGGGGCTGGGTTTTTTTCCCCTTTGGGCATCCCCACCGCCACATGTGAAAGGAAGTCCCAGAAGGAACTTTTTGCTCCCCTGCCCCTGGTGCACACAGGGCTCCACACACAGACCTGTGGTGGGGATGCCTTTTGTGCCTGAGCTCACTTGGAAAAAATACGCAACATATGAACAATGATACAGGAATATATATTTAAACAACAACAAAAAAGAATAACAATAACAAAAATAACGACAACAATAACAATTACAACAACAACAACAGTAACAACAACAATATGAAAAACAGTATCAACAATATCAACATCTAAGAACTACTGTGACACTACAAAGAAAAAAATGCAATAGTCTAGGGACGGAGTCCTCGTGCCCAGCGCTTCCCAGCAGCAGCCAGGGTGAAGGGGAGCTTGGCCTGCAAGGGAAAAGGAGGCGTGAGCAGGGCCGAGGAGCATCTTGGGGGCTCCCGTGGAGCAGAGGCTCTTTGGCGGCTGCGCGGGCTCTTTGGCAGCAGCGCTGCCGTCATTGGTGCCCTGGCAGAGGCTTGGTGTGGCCAGCGCAGCCCAGACGCTGGCAGAGGGGCTGAGGCAGCAGGTGCCCAGGCCTTGGGCGCTCCTGCGCCCTGTGCAGCTCTGCCCCGGCGCCGCAGCCCGCCAGAGCGCCCGCACACCTGGGCCAGGCTCCCGCGCGGCTGCTCCCCAAAGGCAGCGCGGAGCAGCGCCAAGGGGCCGGGCACAGCCCCAGCTCTGCCCGTGCAGCCGGCAGCAGGGGCCATACCTGGGGGCTGCACACAGAGCTCTCCCAGTCCATGGACTCGTCTGCACTGCAGCCAACCAGGCCATTGTTCCCCATCATCTGGAAGAGAGCAGGAGACCTTGGTGGGGATGGTGCGTGGGGAAGAGGAAGGATAGGGCGTCCAGTGGCTGCAATGACTGTACCTGGCTGCTGCCATAACTGAGCCACTCCATTGGCTCCGACTCGTTCCCTGACAGCACCCCATCCATATGTGGAGCCTGTAAGAGAGAAGGAAGCATTTGCAGGACAGATCACAGAGGTGGGGGGCTCTGGCCCCACGGTTCCTCTTGCAGCGGGAAGCAGGAAAGTGGAAAGGGGCCAGGTTGAGCCCCAGTTTTCCCTGCACAGCTGGCAGCATGGGCAATACCTGGAGGGTGCAGGTTGAACTCTCCCATTCCATGGGCTCCTCGTCATTGCAGGCGACATGATTGAGGGTGCCCCAATTCTGGAAGAGAGCAGGAGAGCTTGTGGGGACGGTCATGGTGGCAGCGCTGGCTCTGTGCGCGGGGCCTCGTGTCCCCTGCGTGCACGGGTCAGGCGGTGCACAGAGCCAGGGCGCCAGGCTCAGGCAGCAGCCCCCGAGGCCTAGGCCACTCCTGGCCCTGGCACAGCTCTGCCCCAGCACCCAGGCCTGCCAGAGCTCCCTGCCACCTCTGCCACCAGCCCTGCGGCTGCTCTCGCAGAGCCAAGCGCCAGCCGTCCCCGCGCAGCCTCTGCCTGCACGCACAGTACCTGCACTGAGCTCTCCCATTCCATTTCTTCGACTTCACATGTATCCATTTTTTAACTTTCCTGAGTCTGCAACAGAATGGAATTGTTTACATTTGCAGCCATGAGCACCAAGTGTCGCGTGGTGGCTTTGTGGCCTCCCCTGGGAGGCATCGCGCAGGCTGCCCTGCAGCCCCGCAGCTCCCCTGCATCTTGTGGGCACCACGGGTGGCTCCTGGTGCTGCGCGGCCCTGCTGCTCACCTGGCCTTGCTGCTGTGTGGCCAGCACTGGGGCCACTGTGAGGCGCAGCCCTGGGAAGCATCCGTGTTCCCGTGGCGATAACTGCCCCTCCGGGATGTTCCACTGCTGCGTGGGGGGAGGAGTGCAGCGGCAGGGGCCAGGGGGGCTGCCATGAGGAAGGGTCTGCGTGTGCTGGACTCCCCCTGGCACTGCTGAGCCTGGCGACAGAGAGCAGTGCGTGGCCTTGGGCTTGCTGGGTGCCAAGGAGGTCTCCTCACGCAGCCCCATGGTGCTGCTGGCGGCTGCCTGCCCAGAGGCCAGGCTCCACTTGGGGCTCTGCTTCCACCCCTGCAAGCAGCCTTGAACGCCTTGCTCTTTCTTCCCTGCTCCACTCCTGCCCTTACAGCCCCACGAACTAGAGAAAGTTTTGTTTTCCATGGTTGAGACGTGTTCCTTGGTAGCGCAATGAGCGCAAAGGGCGTTGTGTCCCGGGGCCAGGTGTGCATGTCCTCAGCAGAGCCCTTGCGAGTTGGTGGTGTCCTGGGAGCCCCAGGTGCGCTGCTGGGCTCCTTCTCTTGTCCTGCCGCGCACCTTGCAGGCGCCATGTGCTGTGGCTGAGAGCAGCCTTGGTGTGGCATCTGCACTGGTTGCCCTGCCACGGCTTCCTAGGGCTGCAGAGGGCAGAGCAGGCACAAATGTGCCCTCAGCCGCAGCAGGGACCTGCATCTGCTGCATCTCTGCCCAGCACTGGGGTAAAAGAGTCACTTCCTAACAGAGGTGAATTCTCAGCCTTTGGGAAAGGACACGCTAGGTGCCTTTGGGCAAGGTGCTGCCAGGTGTAGCCCTCCCATTGATGGAAACCCTCCAAAAGCAAGCAGTGCAACCCCTGCCACCAAAGTGCTGCAGCCCAAAGGAGCATCTTGGTGCTGTCCAAGCTTGCTTGCTGGCATGCCGCAGTGCCCCTGCGAGGCAGAGCGCAGCTGCTGGGAAGGGGCTGACGCCAGAGGTGCGCGGAGGGCTCTGGGTGGCTCCCAAGCAGCCGCAGGGCTGGTGGCACGGGGAATTGGTGGCAGGCATGATGAAGGAACTGGAGCATCTATCTTATGAGGAAAGAGTAAGCAAGCTGGGCCTGTTTATCCTGGGGAAGACAAGAGTGACAGAGAAACTTATCAAGAGGTACAAGGAGCTGAGGCGAGGATGTAAAAAGGACAGGGCCAAGCTCTTCTTGGTGGAGCCCAGCAACAGCCCAAGGGCTAGAGGGTGCAAATTGCAACACAGTTTCAATGTGTACAAATTGCAACACACTTTCAATGTGCATATGAGGAAGAGCTTTTTGCCTGTTAGGGTGACGGAGCACTGGAAGCGGGTGTTCAGCGAGGTTATGCAGGCTCCTTCTTTAGACATCTTCCAAACCCTCCTGAGTGTGATCCTGTGCAACACGCTGTAGGGTTCCCTGCTTGTGCAGGGGCGGCTTGGACTGATGATGTGGAGAGGTCCCTTCCAACGTCAAGCACTGTGTGACTGTGTGACCGGGGAGGGCTCCGTGGGCACTCAGGGCAGCAGCGATGTTGGAAGGGCAGCGGTGGGGTTTTGTCAGGCTGTAAGGCCTCTTCTCCCATGGCACAAAATTGTCACCATGAGCAGCTGGCAGATGGCCCTGCAGACAGCAGAGGGACAGAGCAGCCTCCACCGTGGTCCCCAGCACGGGGCCCTTCCTGGCAGCAGCCCATTTCTGCACCAGCCGCCTCCAGGGACACTGACCCTGTGACACGGTCCCTGAGCCTGTCCCAGCCCTGCGGGGCCCTGTGTCCCCCAGGGGCTTGGGGAGTTTGTCCCTGCATCTCCAGACCCCGTGTCCCTGGGGTGTGACAGCTTCCCTTTGCCTGTGGCTTGGGCACTGCGGGGACATGTTGTGTGCAGCACCCGGAGAGTTGAGAGCTGCCCCATGGTGGGGCTGGGTTTTTTTCCCCTTTGGGCATCCCCACCGCCACATGTGAAAGGAAGTCCCAGAAGGAACTTTTTGCTCCCCTGCCCCTGGTGCACACAGGGCTCCACACACAGACCTGTGGTGGGGATGCCTTTTGTGCCTGAGCTCACTTGGAAAAAATACGCAACATATGAACAATGATACAGGAATATATATTTAAACAACAACAAAAAAGAATAACAATAACAAAAATAACGACAACAATAACAATTACAACAACAACAACAGTAACAACAACAATATGAAAAACAGTATCAACAATATCAACATCTAAGAACTACTGTGACACTACAAAGAAAAAAATGCAATAGTCTAGGGACAGAGTCCTCGTGCCCAGCGCTTCCCAGCAGCAGCCAGGGTGAAGGGGAGCTTGGCCTGCAAGGGAAAAGGAGGCGTGAGCAGGGCCGAGGAGCATCTTGGGGGCTCCCGTGGAGCAGAGGCTCTTTGGCGGCTGCGCGGGCTCTTTGGCAGCAGCGCTGCCGTCATTGGTGCCCTGGCAGAGGCTTGGCGTGGCCAGCGCAGCCCAGACGCTGGCAGAGGGGCTGAGGCAGCAGGTGCCCAGGCCTTGGGCGCTCCTGCGCCCTGTGCAGCTCTGCCCCGGCGCCGCAGCCCGCCAGAGCGCCCGCACACCTGGGCCAGGCTCCCGCGCGGCTGCTCCCCAAAGGCAGCGCGGAGCAGCGCCAAGGGGCCGGGCACAGCCCCAGCTCTGCCCGTGCAGCCGGCAGCAGGGGCCATACCTGGGGGCTGCACACAGAGCTCTCCCAGTCCATGGACTCGTCTGCACTGCAGCCAACCAGGCCATTGTTCCCCATCATCTGGAAGAGAGCAGGAGACCTTGGTGGGGATGGTGCGTGGGGAAGAGGAAGGATAGGGCGTCCAGTGGCTGCAATGACTGTACCTGGCTGCTGCCATAACTGAGCCACTCCATTGGCTCCGACTCGTTCCCTGACAGCGCCCCATCCATATGTGGAGCCTGTAAGAGAGAAGGAAGCATTTGCAGGACAGATCACAGAGGTGGGGGGCTCTGGCCCCACGGTTCCTCTTGCAGCGGGAAGCAGGAAAGTGGAAAGGGGCCAGGTTGAGCCCCAGTTTTCCCTGCACAGCTGGCAGCATGGGCAATACCTGGAGGGTGCAGGTTGAACTCTCCCATTCCATGGGCTCCTCGTCATTGCAGGCGACATGATTGAGGGTGCCCCAATTCTGGAAGAGAGCAGGAGAGCTTGTGGGGACGGTCATGGTGGCAGCGCTGGCTCTGTGCGCGGGGCCTCGTGTCCCCTGCGTGCACGGGTCAGGCGGTGCACAGAGCCAGGGCGCCAGGCTCAGGCAGCAGCCCCCGAGGCCTAGGCCACTCCTGGCCCTGGCACAGCTCTGCCCCAGCACCCAGGCCTGCCAGAGCTCCCTGCCACCTCTGCCACCAGCCCTGCGGCTGCTCTCGCAGAGCCAAGCGCCAGCCGTCCCCGCGCAGCCTCTGCCTGCACGCACAGTACCTGCACTGAGCTCTCCCATTCCATTTCTTCGACTTCACATGTATCCATTTTTTAACTTTCCTGAGTCTGCAACAGAATGGAATTGTTTACATTTGCAGCCATGAGCACCAAGTGTCGCGCGGTGGCTTTGTGGCCTCCCCTGGGAGGCATCGCGCAGGCTGCCCTGCAGCCCCGCAGCTCCCCTGCATCTTGTGGGCACCACGGGTGGCTCCTGGTGCTGCGCGGCCCTGCTGCTCACCTGGCCTTGCTGCTGCGTGGCCAGCACTGGGGCCACTGTGAGGCGCAGCCCTGGGAAGCATCCGTGTTCCCGTGGCGATAACTGCCCCTCCGGGATGTTCCACTGCTGCGTGGGGGGAGGAGGGCAGCGGCAGGGGCCAGGGGGGCTGCCATGAGGAAGGGTCTGCGTGTGCTGGACTCCCCCTGGCACTGCTGAGCCTGGCGACAGAGAGCAGTGCGTGGCCTTGGGCTTGCTGGGTGCCAAGGAGGTCTCCTCACGCAGCCCCATGGTGCTGCTGGCGGCTGCCTGCCCAGAGGCCAGGCTCCACTTGGGGCTCTGCTTCCACCCCTGCAAGCAGCCTTGAACGCCTTGCTCTTTCTTCCCTGCTCCACTCCTGCCCTTACAGCCCCACGAACTAGAGAAAGTTTTGTTTTCCATGGTTGAGACGTGTTCCTTGGTAGTGCAATGAGCGCAAAGGGCCGTTGTGTCCCGGGGCCAGGTGTGCATGTCCTCAGCAGAGCCCTTGCGAGTTGGTGGTGTCCTGGGAGCCCCAGGTGCGCTGCTGGGCTCCTTCTCTTGTCCTGCCGCGCACCTTGCAGGCGCCATGTGCTGTGGCTGAGAGCAGCCTTGGTGCGGCATCTGCACTGGTTGCCCTGCCACGGCTTCCTAGGGCTGCAGAGGGCAGAGCAGGCACAAATGTGCCCTCAGCCGCAGCAGGGACCTGCATCTGCTGCATCTCTGCCCAGCACTGGGGTAAAAGAGTCACTTCCTAACAGAGGTGAATTCTCAGCCTTTGGGAAAGGACACGCTAGGTGCCTTTGGGCAAGGTGCTGCCAGGTGTAGCCCTCCCATTGATGGAAACCCTCCAAAAGCAAGCAGTGCAACCCCTGCCACCAAAGTGCTGCAGCCCAAAGGAGCATCTTGGTGCTGTCCAAGCTTGCTTGCTGGCATGCCGCAGTGCCCCTGCGAGGCAGAGCGCAGCTGCTGGGAAGGGGCTGACGCCAGAGGTGCGCGGAGGGCTCTGGGTGGCTCCCAAGCAGCCGCAGGGCTGGTGGCACGGGGAATTGGTGGCAGGCATGATGAAGGAACTGGAGCATCTATCTTATGAGGAAAGAGTAAGCAAGCTGGGCCTGTTTATCCTGGGGAAGACAAGAGTGACAGGGAAACTTATCAAGAGGTACAAGGAGCTGAGGCGAGGATGTAAAAAGGACAGGGCCAAGCTCTTCTTGGTGGAGCCCAGCAACAGCCCAAGGGCTAGAGGGTGCAAATTGCAACACAGTTTCAATGTGTACAAATTGCAACACACTTTCAATGTGCATATGAGGAAGAGCTTTTTGCCTGTTAGGGTGACGGAGCACTGGAAGCGGGTGTTCAGCGAGGTTATGCAGGCTCCTTCTTTAGACATCTTCCAAACCCTCCTGAGTGTGATCCTGTGCAACACGCTGTAGGGTTCCCTGCTTGTGCAGGGGCGGCTTGGACTGATGATGTGGAGAGGTCCCTTCCAACGTCAAGCACTGTGTGACTGTGTGACTCCCAAGCAGCCGCAGGGCTGGTGGCACGGGGAATTGGTGGCAGGCATTTGTCTGCTGCCCAGGGAATGCTGGAGGGGAAGTGCGAAGCAGAGCAGTGTTCCCTGCAGGGAGGCACGAGCAGAGGGCTGGGCAGCGAGCTCAGCCCCGTGGCTGTGAGGGCAAGTGCTGGGAGCCCCCTTGCCTGCGCGCGTGACGCCTGCAGAGCCCAGGCGTGCGCAGTGCCCCCGTCGGCAGGAAAGGTGCTGGGAAGCCCTTGCCCCACGCAGGCTGCTTGCACAGAAGCTGCGGCTCGTCTGCCTCATGGCTGGGCCACCAGGGTCCACTTGGACAGTCCTCTCTGGGAAGGTGCTTTGCAGCTGCTTGAAGGGACAGGCTGCCTGGAATCCTGCTGACTCCTGAAGGGAAGGGGTCTCTCCTGCTCCACGGCCTCCATTCAGAGTAATTTTTCAACACTGCAGTACAAGGTCTGTCTGCAGGTGGTTGGGGTGAATGGAGGGGCTCCTGCACGCCTTCGGGTGTGCCCTGCCCATCTTACTCAGATCTTTGCCGCATGGATAGGAACAGGTGAGCTGAATCTTCCCCTGCTGCTTCTTCACCTACTCTCCATGCTCTGAAAGTCTGAGAGTTCCTGGCAGGATGATAGATGGGAGCTTTGTTCTTGACTTACTCAGCTTGGATTCTCCCAGAGGAGTTGTCCTTCCTTCTGGCCTTCCATTGTCCTGCCTCGCATTGCTCCCTTCCCTGGGGATGGGCTCTTTTGCCACCCGACTTGCACAGTTCTCTGCTGAAGCTGCTGCAGTCAGAGGCCGGCCAGGCTGCTCTCCCGGCTGCTGCACTAGCACCCTCTCCACAGTGCTTTCTGCTGAGCTGTTTTGTAAGGCTCTTGCCTTGGAAGAGTGGATGTTGCTGTTCCAAATCCTTCTGCAGACTTTCCAGAGCATCACTGACAAAGGTCTGTGCACGCATGTCCAAATCTGAGCGGAGCTTGCTAAAGGAGCTGAGTTGCCAGCCCTCAGATCAAGGTAAGGTGGACGGAGCAGGAGATCTCCCCAGTGCTGGAGGAGCTGCTGCTATCTGAGCAGGCAGGAATACAGGCATGGAAAAGCAGGGCTTTAAAGGAAGCTGCTCATTCCCATGGTTGCCCCTAACCCTCCTCGGGAAGATCAGCAAGTGTGCTTCAGATGAGTGGACAGTGTGTGGCTGGAGAACACATCCAGTGTGCGGATTGCAGAGCTCAGAGGGTTGTTCTAATCGGTGCTGAGTCTAGTTGGAGGCCTGTGGCTAGTGGTGTCCCCCAGGGGGTCAGTACTGGGTCCGGTGCTATTCACCTATTTGCTCAGTGCCTTGCAGGAGGTGACAGAGTGCCCTCTCAGCAAGTGTGCACATGAGACAAAGCTGGCCGCAGTGGCCGACACTCCTGAGAGCTGCGCTGCCTTTGAGAGGGAGCTGCAGAGGCAGGAGAGTTGGGCAGAGAGGAACCTCCTGAGACTGAAGAAAGGCAAGTGCAGGGTCCTGCACTGGGGGAGGAAATAGCTTGAGGCTCCAGTACAGATTAGGGGTGGAGCTGCTGGAAAGCAGCTCTGTGGAGAGGGGTTTGGGAGGTCTGCTTGACAACAGGTCAAGCAGGAGGCAGCAATGTGCCCTTGTGTCAAGGA
Organism: Tinamus guttatus; assembly: GCF_059628265.1. Taxonomy (NCBI): domain Eukaryota; kingdom Metazoa; phylum Chordata; class Aves; order Tinamiformes; family Tinamidae; genus Tinamus; species Tinamus guttatus. Next base: position 181,481 of record NW_028288946.1, read on the forward strand.
TGGCCAGAGGGATGCTGGCCTGCATGAGGAGGAGTGTTGGCAGCAGATGGAGGGGGCTGATCGTGCCCCTCTCCTCAGCTCTGCTCAGGCCACACCTGAACTCTTATGGGCAGAAATATTGTGGGCTCCACAGGACAAGAGGGCTGTGGAACTTGCAGAAAGTGACCAGCTTATTGCCACAAAGATGATGAAGGAACTGGAGCATCTATGTTATGAGGAAAGAGTAAGCAAGCTGGGCCTGTTTATCCTGGGGAAGACAAGAGTGACAGGGAAACTTATCAAGAGGTACAAGGAGCTGAGGCGAGGATGTAAAAAGGACAGGGCCAAACTCTTCTTGGTGGAGCCCAGCAACAGCCCAAGGGCTAGAGGGTGCAAATTGCAACACAGTTTCAATGTGTACAAATTGCAACACACTTTCAATGTGCATATGAGGAAGAGCTTTTTGCCTGTTAGGGTGACGGAGCACTGGAAGCGGGTGTTCAGCGAGGTTATGCAGGCTCCTTCTTTAGAGATCTTCCAAACCCTCCTGAGTGTGATCCTGTGCAACACGCTGTAGGGTTCCCTGCTTGTGCAGGGGCGGCTTGGACTGATGATGTGGAGAGGTCCCTTCCAACGTCAAGCACTGTGTGACTGTGTGACCGGGGAGGGCTCCGTGGGCACTCAGGGCAGCAGCGATGTTGGAAGGGCAGCGGTGGGGTTTTGTCAGGCTGTAAGGCCTCTTCTCCCATGGCACAAAATTGTCACCATGAGCAGCTGGCAGATGGCCCTGCAGACAGCAGAGGGACAGAGCAGCCTCCACCGTGGTCCCCAGCACGGGGCCCTTCCTGGCAGCAGCCCATTTCTGCACCAGCCGCCTCCAGGGACACTGACCCTGTGACACGGTCCCTGAGCCTGTCCCAGCCCTGCGGGGCCCTGTGTCCCCCAGGGGCTTGGGGAGTTTGTCCCTGCATCTCCAGACCCCGTGTCCCTGGGGTGTGACAGCTTCCCTTTGCCTGTGGCTTGGGCACTGCGGGGACATGTTGTGTGCAGCACCCGGAGAGTTGAGAGCTGCCCCATGGTGGGGCTGGGTTTTTTTCCCCTTTGGGCATCCCCACCGCCACATGTGAAAGGAAGTCCCAGAAGGAACTTTTTGCTCCCCTGCCCCTGGTGCACACAGGGCTCCACACACAGACCTGTGGTGGGGATGCCTTTTGTGCCTGAGCTCACTTGGAAAAAATACGCAACATATGAACAATGATACAGGAATATATATTTAAACAACAACAAAAAAGAATAACAATAACAAAAATAACGACAACAATAACAATTACAACAACAACAACAGTAACAACAACAATATGAAAAACAGTATCAACAATATCAACATCTAAGAACTACTGTGACACTACAAAGAAAAAAATGCAATAGTCTAGGGACGGAGTCCTCGTGCCCAGCGCTTCCCAGCAGCAGCCAGGGTGAAGGGGAGCTTGGCCTGCAAGGGAAAAGGAGGCGTGAGCAGGGCCGAGGAGCATCTCGGGGGCTCCCGTGGAGCAGAGGCTCTTTGGCGGCTGCGCGGGCTCTTTGGCAGCAGCGCTGCCGTCATTGGTGCCCTGGCAGAGGCTTGGCGTGGCCAGCGCAGCCCAGACGCTGGCAGAGGGGCTGAGGCAGCAGGTGCCCAGGCCTTGGGCGCTCCTGCGCCCTGTGCAGCTCTGCCCCGGCGCCGCAGCCCGCCAGAGCGCCCGCACACCTGGGCCAGGCTCCCGCGCGGCTGCTCCCCAAAGGCAGCGCGGAGCAGCGCCAAGGGGCCGGGCACAGCCCCAGCTCTGCCTGTGCAGCCGGCAGCAGGGGCCATACCTGGGGGCTGCACACAGAGCTCTCCCAGTCCATGGACTCGTCTGCACTGCAGCCAACCAGGCCATTGTTCCCCATCATCTGGAAGAGAGCAGGAGACCTTGGTGGGGATGGTGCGTGGGGAAGAGGAAGGATAGGGCGTCCAGTGGCTGCAATGACTGTACCTGGCTGCTGCCATAACTGAGCCACTCCATTGGCTCCGACTCGTTCCCTGACAGCGCCCCATCCATATGTGGAGCCTGTAAGAGAGAAGGAAGCATTTGCAGGACAGATCACAGAGGTGGGGGGCTCTGGCCCCACGGTTCCTCTTGCAGCGGGAAGCAGGAAAGTGGAAAGGGGCCAGGTTGAGCCCCAGTTTTCCCTGCACAGCTGGCAGCATGGGCAATACCTGGAGGGTGCAGGTTGAACTCTCCCATTCCATGGGCTCCTCGTCATTGCAGGCGACATGATTGAGGGTGCCCCAATTCTGGAAGAGAGCAGGAGAGCTTGTGGGGACGGTCATGGTGGCAGCGCTGGCTCTGTGCGCGGGGCCTCGTGTCCCCTGCGTGCACGGGTCAGGCGGTGCACAGAGCCAGGGCGCCAGGCTCAGGCAGCAGCCCCCGAGGCCTAGGCCACTCCTGGCCCTGGCACAGCTCTGCCCCAGCACCCAGGCCTGCCAGAGCTCCCTGCCACCTCTGCCACCAGCCCTGCGGCTGCTCTCGCAGAGCCAAGCGCCAGCCGTCCCCGCGCAGCCTCTGCCTGCACGCACAGTACCTGCACTGAGCTCTCCCATTCCATTTCTTCGACTTCACATGTATCCATTTTTTTTCAATGTCCTGAGTCTGCAACAGAATGGAATTGTTTACATTTGCAGCCATGAGCACCAAGTGTCGCGCGGTGGCTTTGTGGCCTCCCCTGGGAGGCATCGCGCAGGCTGCCCTGCAGCCCCGCAGCTCCCCTGCATCTTGTGGGCACCACGGGTGGCTCCTGGTGCTGCGCGGCCCTGCTGCTCACCTGGCCTTGCTGCTGCGTGGCCAGCACTGGGGCCACTGTGAGGCGCAGCCCTGGGAAGCATCCGTGTTCCCGTGGCGATAACTGCCCCTCCGGGATGTTCCACTGCTGCGTGGGGGGAGGAGTGCAGCGGCAGGGGCCAGGGGGGCTGCCGTGAGGAAGGGTCTGCGTGTGCTGGACTCCCCCTGGCACTGCTGAGCCTGGCGACAGAGAGCAGTGCGTGGCCTTGGGCTTGCTGGGTGCCAAGGAGGTCTCCTCACGCAGCCCCATGGTGCTGCTGGCGGCTGCCTGCCCAGAGGCCAGGCTCCACTTGGGGCTCTGCTTCCACCCCTGCAAGCAGCCTTGAACGCCTTGCTCTTTCTTCCCTGCTCCACTCCTGCCCTTACAGCCCCACGAACTAGAGAAAGTTTTGTTTTCCATGGTTGAGACGTGTTCCTTGGTAGCGCAATGAGCGCAAAGGGCCGTTGTGCCCCGGGGCCAGGTGTGCATGTCCTCAGCAGAGCCCTTGCGAGTTGGTGGTGTCCTGGGAGCCCCAGGTGCGCTGCTGGGCTTCTTCTCTTGTCCTGCCGTGCACCTTGCAGGCGCCATGTGCTGTGGCTGAGAGCAGCCTTGGTGCGGCATCTGCACTGGTTGCCCTGCCACGGCTTCCTAGGGCTGCAGAGGGCAGAGCAGGCACAAATGTGCCCTCAGCCGCAGCAGGGACCTGCATCTGCTGCATCTCTGCCCAGCACTGGGGTAAAAGAGTCACTTCCTAACAGAGGTGAATTCTCAGCCTTTGGGAAAGGACACGCTAGGTGCCTTTGGGCAAGGTGCTGCCAGGTGTAGCCCTCCCATTGATGGAAACCCTCCAAAAGCAAGCAGTGCAACCCCTGCCACCAAAGTGCTGCAGCCCAAAGGAGCATCTTGGTGCTGTCCAAGCTTGCTTGCTGGCATGCCGCAGTGCCCCTGCGAGGCAGAGCGCAGCTGCTGGGAAGGGGCTGACGCCAGAGGTGCGCGGAGGGCTCTGGGTGGCTCCCAAGCAGCCGCAGGGCTGGTGGCACGGGGAATTGGTGGCAGGCATTTGTCTGCTGCCCAGGGAATGCTGGAGGGGAAGTGCGAAGCAGAGCAGTGTTCCCTGCAGGGAGGCACGAGCAGAGGGCTGGGCAGCGAGCTCAGCCCCGTGGCTGTGAGGGCAAGTGCTGGGAGCCCCCTTGCCTGCGCGCGTGACGCCTGCAGAGCCCAGGCGTGCGCAGTGCCCCCGTCGGCAGGAAAGGTACTGGGAAGCCCTTGCCCCACGCAGGCTGCTTGCACAGAAGCTGCGGCTCGTCTGCCTCATGGCTGGGCCACCAGGGTCCACTTGGACAGTCCTCTCTGGGAAGGTGCTTTGCAGCTGCTTGAAGGGACAGGCTGCCTGGAATCCTGCTGACTCCTGAAGGGAAGGGGTCTCTCCTGCTCCACGGCCTCCATTCAGAGTAATTTTTCAACACTGCAGTACAAGGTCTGTCTGCAGGTGGTTGGGGTGAATGGAGGGGCTCCTGCACGCCTTCGGGTGTGCCCTGCCCATCTTACTCAGATCTTTGCCGCATGGATAGGAACAGGTGAGCTGAATCTTCCCCTGCTGCTTCTTCACCTACTCTCCATGCTCTGAAAGTCTGAGAGTTCCTGGCAGGATGATAGATGGGAGCTTTGTTCTTGACTTACTCAGCTTGGATTCTCCCAGAGGAGTTGTCCTTCCTTCTGACCTTCCATTGTCCTGCCTCGCATTGCTCCCTTCCCTGGGGATGGGCTCTTTTGCCACCCGACTTGCACAGTTCTCTGCTGAAGCTGCTGCAGTCAGAGGCCGGCCAGGCTGCTCTCCCGGCTGCTGCACTAGCACCCTCTCCACAGTGCTTTCTGCTGAGCTGTTTTGTAAGGCTCTTGCCTTGGAAGAGTGGATGTTGCTGTTCCAAATCCTTCTGCAGACTTTCCAGAGCATCACTGACAAAGGTCTGTGCACGCATGTCCAAATCTGAGCGGAGCTTGCTAAAGGAGCTGAGTTGCCAGCCCTCAGATCAAGGTAAGGTGGACGGAGCAGGAGATCTCCCCAGTGCTGGAGGAGCTGCTGCTATCTGAGCAGGCAGGAATACAGGCATGGAAAAGCAGGGCTTTAAAGGAAGCTGCTCATTCCCATGGTTGCCCCTAACCCTCCTCGGGAAGATCAGCAAGTGTGCTTCAGATGAGTGGACAGTGTGTGGCTGGAGAACACATCCAGTGTGCGGATTGCAGAGCTCAGAGGGTTGTTCTAATCGGTGCTGAGTCTAGTTGGAGGCCTGTGGCTAGTGGTGTCCCCCAGGGGGTCAGTACTGGGTCCGGTGCTATTCACCTATTTGCTCAGTGCCTTGCAGGAGGTGACAGAGTGCCCTCTCAGCAAGTGTGCACATGAGACAAAGCTGGCCGCAGTGGCCGACACTCCTGAGAGCTGCGCTGCCTTTGAGAGGGAGCTGCAGAGGCAGGAGAGTTGGGCAGAGAGGAACCTCCTGAGACTGAAGAAAGGCAAGTGCAGGGTCCTGCACTGGGGGAGGAAATAGCTTGAGGCTCCAGTACAGATTAGGGGTGGAGCTGCTGGAAAGCAGCTCTGTGGAGAGGGGTTTGGGAGGTCTGCTTGACAACAGGTCAAGCAGGAGGCAGCAATGTGCCCTTGTGTCAAGGATGGCCAGAGGGATGCTGGCCTGCATGAGGAGGAGTGTTGGCAGCAGATGGAGGGGGCTGATCGTGCCCCTCTCCTCAGCTCTGCTCAGGCCACACCTGAACTCTTATGGGCAGAAATATTGTGGGCTCCACAGGACAAGAGGGCTGTGGAACTTGCAGAAAGTGACCAGCTTATTGCCACAAAGATGATGAAGGAACTGGAGCATCTATGTTATGAGGAAAGAGTAAGCAAGCTGGGCCTGTTTATCCTGGGGAAGACAAGAGTGACAGGGAAACTTATCAAGAGGTACAAGGAGCTGAGGCGAGGATGTAAAAAGGACAGGGCCAAGCTCTTCTTGGTGGAGCCCAGCAACAGCCCAAGGGCTAGAGGGTGCAAATTGCAACACAGTTTCAATGTGTACAAATTGCAACACACTTTCAATGTGCATATGAGGAAGAGCTTTTTGCCTGTTAGGGTGACGGAGCACTGGAAGCGGGTGTTCAGCGAGGTTATGCAGGCTCCTTCTTTAGAGATCTTCCAAACCCTCCTGAGTGTGATCCTGTGCAACACGCTGTAGGGTTCCCTGCTTGTGCAGGGGCGGCTTGGACTGATGATGTGGAGAGGTCCCTTCCAACGTCAAGCACTGTGTGACTGTGTGACCGGGGAGGGCTCCGTGGGCACTCAGGGCAGCAGCGATGTTGGAAGGGCAGCGGTGGGGTTTTGTCAGGCTGTAAGGCCTCTTCTCCCATGGCACAAAATTGTCACCATGAGCAGCTGGCAGATGGCCCTGCAGACAGCAGAGGGACAGAGCAGCCTCCACCGTGGTCCCCAGCACGGGGCCCTTCCTGGCAGCAGCCCATTTCTGCACCAGCCGCCTCCAGGGACACTGACCCTGTGACACGGTCCCTGAGCCTGTCCCAGCCCTGCGGGGCCCTGTGTCCCCCAGGGGCTTGGGGAGTTTGTCCCTGCATCTCCAGACCCCGTGTCCCTGGGGTGTGACAGCTTCCCTTTGCCTGTGGCTTGGGCACTGCGGGGACATGTTGTGTGCAGCACCCGGAGAGTTGAGAGCTGCCCCATGGTGGGGCTGGGTTTTTTTCCCCTTTGGGCATCCCCACCGCCACATGTGAAAGGAAGTCCCAGAAGGAACTTTTTGCTCCCCTGCCCCTGGTGCACACAGGGCTCCACACACAGACCTGTGGTGGGGATGCCTTTTGTGCCTGAGCTCACTTGGAAAAAATGCGCAACATATGAACAATGATACAGGAATATATATTTAAACAACAACAAAAAAGAATAACAATAACAAAAATAACGACAACAATAACAATTACAACAACAACAACAGTAACAACAACAATATGAAAAACAGTATCAACAATATCAACATCTAAGAACTACTGTGACACTACAAAGAAAAAAATGCAATAGTCTAGGGACGGAGTCCTCGTGCCCAGCGCTTCCCAGCAGCAGCCAGGGTGAAGGGGAGCTTGGCCTGCAAGGGAAAAGGAGGCGTGAGCAGGGCCGAGGAGCATCTCGGGGGCTCCCGTGGAGCAGAGGCTCTTTGGCGGCTGCGCGGGCTCTTTGGCAGCAGCGCTGCCGTCATTGGTGCCCTGGCAGAGGCTTGGCGTGGCCAGCGCAGCCCAGACGCTGGCAGAGGGGCTGAGGCAGCAGGTGCCCAGGCCTTGGGCGCTCCTGCGCCCTGTGCAGCTCTGCCCCGGCGCCGCAGCCCGCCAGAGCGCCCGCACACCTGGGCCAGGCTCCCGCGCGGCTGCTCCCCAAAGGCAGCGCGGAGCAGCGCCAAGGGGCCGGGCACAGCCCCAGCTCTGCCCGTGCAGCCGGCAGCAGGGGCCATACCTGGGGGCTGCACACAGAGCTCTCCCAGTCCATGGACTCGTCTGCACTGCAGCCAACCAGGCCATTGTTCCCCATCATCTGGAAGAGAGCAGGAGACCTTGGTGGGGATGGTGCGTGGGGAAGAGGAAGGATAGGGCGTCCAGTGGCTGCAATGACTGTACCTGGCTGCTGCCATAACTGAGCCACTCCATTGGCTCCGACTCGTTCCCTGACAGCGCCCCATCCATATGTGGAGCCTGTAAGAGAGAAGGAAGCATTTGCAGGACAGATCACAGAGGTGGGGGGCTCTGGCCCCACGGTTCCTCTTGCAGCGGGAAGCAGGAAAGTGGAAAGGGGCCAGGTTGAGCCCCAGTTTTCCCTGCACAGCTGGCAGCATGGGCAATACCTGGAGGGTGCAGGTTGAACTCTCCCATTCCATGGGCTCCTCGTCATTGCAGGCGACATGATTGAGGGTGCCCCAATTCTGGAAGAGAGCAGGAGAGCTTGTGGGGACGGTCATGGTGGCAGCGCTGGCTCTGTGCGCGGGGCCTCGTGTCCCCTGCGTGCACGGGTCAGGCGGTGCACAGAGCCAGGGCGCCAGGCTCAGGCAGCAGCCCCCGAGGCCTAGGCCACTCCTGGCCCTGGCACAGCTCTGCCCCAGCACCCAGGCCTGCCAGAGCTCCCTGCCACCTCTGCCACCAGCCCTGCGGCTGCTCTCGCAGAGCCAAGCGCCAGCCGTCCCCGCGCAGCCTCTGCCTGCACGCACAGTACCTGCACTGAGCTCTCCCATTCCATTTCTTCGACTTCACATGTATCCATTTTTTTTCAATGTCCTGAGTCTGCAACAGAATGGAATTGTTTACATTTGCAGCCATGAGCACCAAGTGTCGCGCGGTGGCTTTGTGGCCTCCCCTGGGAGGCATCGCGCAGGCTGCCCTGCAGCCCCGCAGCTCCCCTGCATCTTGTGGGCACCACGGGTGGCTCCTGGTGCTGCGCGGCCCTGCTGCTCACCTGGCCTTGCTGCTGCGTGGCCAGCACTGGGGCCACTGTGAGGCGCAGCCCTGGGAAGCATCCGTGTTCCCGTGGCGATAACTGCCCCTCCGGGATGTTCCACTGCTGCGTGGGGGGAGGAGGGCAGCAACAGGGGCCAGGGGGGCTGCCGTGAGGAAGGGTCTGCGTGTGCTGGTCTCCCCCTGGCACTGCTGAGCCTGGCGACAGAGAGCAGTGCGTGGCCTTGGGCTTGCTGGGTGCCAAGGAGGTCTCCTCACGCAGCCCCATGGTGCTGCTGGCGGCTGCCTGCCCAGAGGCCAGGCTCCACTTGGGGCTCTGCTTCCACCCCTGCAAGCAGCCTTGAACGCCTTGCTCTTTCTTCCCTGCTCCACTCCTGCCCTTACAGCCCCACGAACTAGAGAAAGTTTTGTTTTCCATGGTTGAGACGTGTTCCTTGGTAGCGCAATGAGCGCAAAGGGCGTTGTGTCCCGGGGCCAGGTGTGCATGTCCTCAGCAGAGCCCTTGCGAGTTGGTGGTGTCCTGGGAGCCCCAGGTGCGCTGCTGGGCTCCTTCTCTTGTCCTGCCGCGCACCTTGCAGGCGCCATGTGCTGTGGCTGAGAGCAGCCTTGGTGCGGCATCTGCACTGGTTGCCCTGCCACGGCTTCCTAGGGCTGCAGAGGGCAGAGCAGGCACAAATGTGCCCTCAGCCGCAGCAGGGACCTGCATCTGCTGCATCTCTGCCCAGCACTGGGGTAAAAGAGTCACTTCCTAACAGAGGTGAATTCTCAGCCTTTGGGAAAGGACACGCTAGGTGCCTTTGGGCAAGGTGCTGCCAGGTGTAGCCCTCCCATTGATGGAAACCCTCCAAAAGCAAGCAGTGCAACCCCTGCCACCAAAGTGCTGCAGCCCAAAGGAGCATCTTGGTGCTGTCCAAGCTTGCTTGCTGGCATGCCGCAGTGCCCCTGCGAGGCAGAGCGCAGCTGCTGGGAAGGGGCTGATGCCAGAGGTGCGCGGAGGGCTCTGGGTGGCTCCCAAGCAGCCGCAGGGCTGGTGGCACGGGGAATTGGTGGCAGGCATTTGTCTGCTGCCCAGGGAATGCTGGAGGGGAAGTGCGAAGCAGAGCAGTGTTCCCTGCAGGGAGGCATGAGCAGAGGGCTGGGCAGTGAGCTCAGCCCCGTGGCTGTGAGGGCAAGTGCTGGGAGCCCCCTTGCCTGCGCGCGTGACGCCTGCAGAGCCCAGGCGTGCGCAGTGCCCCCGTCGGCAGGAAAGGTACTGGGAAGCCCTTGCCCCACGCAGGCTGCTTGCACAGAAGCTGCGGCTCGTCTGCCTCATGGCTGGGCCACCAGGGTCCACTTGGACAGTCCTCTCTGGGAAGGTGCTTTGCAGCTGCTTGAAGGGACAGGCTGCCTGGAATCCTGCTGACTCCTGAAGGGAAGGGGTCTCTCCTGCTCCACGGCCTCCATTCAGAGTAATTTTTCAACACTGCAGTACAAGGTCTGTCTGCAGGTGGTTGGGGTGAATGGAGGGGCTCCTGCACGCCTTCGGGTGTGCCCTGCCCATCTTACTCAGATCTTTGCCGCATGGATAGGAACAGGTGAGCTGAATCTTCCCCTGCTGCTTCTTCACCTACTCTCCATGCTCTGAAAGTCTGAGAGTTCCTGGCAGGATGATAGATGGGAGCTTTGTTCTTGACTTACTCAGCTTGGATTCTCCCAGAGGAGTTGTCCTTCCTTCTGACCTTCCATTGTCCTGCCTCGCATTGCTCCCTTCCCTGGGGATGGGCTCTTTTGCCACCCGACTTGCACAGTTCTCTGCTGAAGCTGCTGCAGTCAGAGGCCGGCCAGGCTGCTCTCCCGGCTGCTGCACTAGCACCCTCTCCACAGTGCTTTCTGCTGAGCTGTTTTGTAAGGCTCTTGCCTTGGAAGAGTGGATGTTGCTGTTCCAAATCCTTCTGCAGACTTTCCAGAGCATCACTGACAAAGGTCTGTGCACGCATGTCCAAATCTGAGCGGAGCTTGCTAAAGGAGCTGAGTTGCCAGCCCTCAGATCAAGGTAAGGTGGACGGAGCAGGAGATCTCCCCAGTGCTGGAGGAGCTGCTGCTATCTGAGCAGGCAGGAATACAGGCATGGAAAAGCAGGGCTTTAAAGGAAGCTGCTCATTCCCATGGTTGCCCCTAACCCTCCTCGGGAAGATCAGCAAGTGTGCTTCAGATGAGTGGACAGTGTGTGGCTGGAGAACACATCCAGTGTGCGGATTGCAGAGCTCAGAGGGTTGTTCTAATCGGTGCTGAGTCTAGTTGGAGGCCTGTGGCTAGTGGTGTCCCCCAGGGGGTCAGTACTGGGTCCGGTGCTATTCACCTATTTGCTCAGTGCCTTGCAGGAGGTGACAGAGTGCCCTCTCAGCAAGTGTGCACATGAGACAAAGCTGGCCGCAGTGGCCGACACTCCTGAGAGCTGCGCTGCCTTTGAGAGGGAGCTGCAGAGGCAGGAGAGTTGGGCAGAGAGGAACCTCCTGAGACTGAAGAAAGGCAAGTGCAGGGTCCTGCACTGGGGGAGGAAATAGCTTGAGGCTCCAGTACAGATTAGGGGTGGAGCTGCTGGAAAGCAGCTCTGTGGAGAGGGGTTTGGGAGGTCTGCTTGACAACAGGTCAAGCAGGAGGCAGCAATGTGCCCTTGTGTCAAGGATGGCCAGAGGGATGCTGGCCTGCATGAGGAGGAGTGTTGGCAGCAGATGGAGGGGGCTGATCGTGCCCCTCTCCTCAGCTCTGCTCAGGCCACACCTGAACTCTTATGGGCAGAAATATTGTGGGCTCCACAGGACAAGAGGGCTGTGGAACTTGCAGAAAGTGACCAGCTTATTGCCACAAAGATGATGAAGGAACTGGAGCATCTATCTTATGAGGAAAGAGTAAGCAAGCTGGGCCTGTTTATCCTGGGGAAGACAAGAGTGACAGAGAAACTTATCAAGAGGTACAAGGAGCTGAGGCGAGGATGTAAAAAGGACAGGGCCAAGCTCTTCTTGGTGGAGCCCAGCAACAGCCCAAGGGCTAGAGGGTGCAAATTGCAACACAGTTTCAATGTGTACAAATTGCAACACACTTTCAATGTGCATATGAGGAAGAGCTTTTTGCCTGTTAGGGTGACGGAGCACTGGAAGCGGGTGTTCAGCGAGGTTATGCAGGCTCCTTCTTTAGACATCTTCCAAACCCTCCTGAGTGTGATCCTGTGCAACACGCTGTAGGGTTCCCTGCTTGTGCAGGGGCGGCTTGGACTGATGATGTGGAGAGGTCCCTTCCAACGTCAAGCACTGTGTGACTGTGTGACCGGGGAGGGCTCCGTGGGCACTCAGGGCAGCAGCGATGTTGGAAGGGCAGCGGTGGGGTTTTGTCAGGCTGTAAGGCCTCTTCTCCCATGGCACAAAATTGTCACCATGAGCAGCTGGCAGATGGCCCTGCAGACAGCAGAGGGACAGAGCAGCCTCCACCGTGGTCCCCAGCACGGGGCCCTTCCTGGCAGCAGCCCATTTCTGCACCAGCCGCCTCCAGGGACACTGACCCTGTGACACGGTCCCTGAGCCTGTCCCAGCCCTGCGGGGCCCTGTGTCCCCCAGGGGCTTGGGGAGTTTGTCCCTGCATCTCCAGACCCCGTGTCCCTGGGGTGTGACAGCTTCCCTTTGCCTGTGGCTTGGGCACTGCGGGGACATGTTGTGTGCAGCACCCGGAGAGTTGAGAGCTGCCCCATGGTGGGGCTGGGTTTTTTTCCCCTTTGGGCATCCCCACCGCCACATGTGAAAGGAAGTCCCAGAAGGAACTTTTTGCTCCCCTGCCCCTGGTGCACACAGGGCTCCACACACAGACCTGTGGTGGGGATGCCTTTTGTGCCTGAGCTCACTTGGAAAAAATACGCAACATATGAACAATGATACAGGAATATATATTTAAACAACAACAAAAAAGAATAACAATAACAAAAATAACGACAACAATAACAATTACAACAACAACAACAGTAACAACAACAATATGAAAAACAGTATCAACAATATCAACATCTAAGAACTACTGTGACACTACAAAGAAAAAAATGCAATAGTCTAGGGACGGAGTCCTCGTGCCCAGCGCTTCCCAGCAGCAGCCAGGGTGAAGGGGAGCTTGGCCTGCAAGGGAAAAGGAGGCGTGAGCAGGGCCGAGGAGCATCTTGGGGGCTCCCGTGGAGCAGAGGCTCTTTGGCGGCTGCGCGGGCTCTTTGGCAGCAGCGCTGCCGTCATTGGTGCCCTGGCAGAGGCTTGGCGTGGCCAGCGCAGCCCAGACGCTGGCAGAGGGGCTGAGGCAGCAGGTGCCCAGGCCTTGGGCGCTCCTGCGCCCTGTGCAGCTCTGCCCCGGCGCCGCAGCCCGCCAGAGCGCCCGCACACCTGGGCCAGGCTCCCGCGCGGCTGCTCCCCAAAGGCAGCGCGGAGCAGCGCCAAGGGGCCGGGCACAGCCCCAGCTCTGCCCGTGCAGCCGGCAGCAGGGGCCATACCTGGGGGCTGCACACAGAGCTCTCCCAGTCCATGGACTCGTCTGCACTGCAGCCAACCAGGCCATTGTTCCCCATCATCTGGAAGAGAGCAGGAGACCTTGGTGGGGATGGTGCGTGGGGAAGAGGAAGGATAGGGCGTCCAGTGGCTGCAATGACTGTACCTGGCTGCTGCCATAACTGAGCCACTCCATTGGCTCCGACTCGTTCCCTGACAGCGCCCCATCCATATGTGGAGCCTGTAAGAGAGAAGGAAGCATTTGCAGGACAGATCACAGAGGTGGGGGGCTCTGGCCCCACGGTTCCTCTTGCAGCGGGAAGCAGGAAAGTGGAAAGGGGCCAGGTTGAGCCCCAGTTTTCCCTGCACAGCTGGCAGCATGGGCAATACCTGGAGGGTGCAGGTTGAACTCTCCCATTCCATGGGCTCCTCGTCATTGCAGGCGACACGATTGAGGGTGCCCCAATTCTGGAAGAGAGCAGGAGAGCTTGTGGGGACGGTCATGGTGGCAGCGCTGGCTCTGTGCGCGGGGCCTCGTGTCCCCTGCGTGCACGGGTCAGGCGGTGCACAGAGCCAGGGCGCCAGGCTCAGGCAGCAGCCCCCGAGGCCTAGGCCACTCCTGGCCCTGGCACAGCTCTGCCCCAGCACCCAGGCCTGCCAGAGCTCCCTGCCACCTCTGCCACCAGCCCTGCGGCTGCTCTCGCAGAGCCAAGCGCCAGCCGTCCCCGCGCAGCCTCTGCCTGCACGCACAGTACCTGCACTGAGCTCTCCCATTCCATTTCTTCGACTTCACATGTATCCATTTTTTAACTTTCCTGAGTCTGCAACAGAATGGAATTGTTTACATTTGCAGCCATGAGCACCAAGTGTCGCGTGGTGGCTTTGTGGCCTCCCCTGGGAGGCATCGCGCAGGCTGCCCTGCAGCCCCGCAGCTCCCCTGCATCTTGTGGGCACCACGGGTGGCTCCTGGTGCTGCGCGGCCCTGCTGCTCACCTGGCCTTGCTGCTGCGTGGCCAGCACTGGGGCCACTGTGAGGCGCAGCCCTGGGAAGCATCCGTGTTCCCGTGGCGATAACTGCCCCTCCGGGATGTTCCACTGCTGCGTGGGGGGAGGAGGGCAGCAACAGGGGCCAGGGGGGCTGCCATGAGGAAGGGTCTGCGTGTGCTGGACTCCCCCTGGCACTGCTGAGCCTGGCGAAAGAGAGCAGTGCGTGGCCTTGGGCTTGCTGGGTGCCAAGGAGGTCTCCTCACGCAGCCCCATGGTGCTGCTGGCGGCTGCCTGCCCAGAGGCCGGGCTCCACTTGGGGCTCTGCTTCCACCCCTGCAAGCAGCCTTGAACGCCTTGCTCTTTCTTCCCTGCTCCACTCCTGCCCTTACAGCCCCACGAACTAGAGAAAGTTTTGTTTTCCATGGTTGAGACGTGTTCCTTGGTAGCGCAATGAGCGCAAAGGGCCGTTGTGTCCCGGGGCCAGGTGTGCATGTCCTCAGCAGAGCCCTTGTGAGTTGGTGGTGTCCTGGGAGCCCCAGGTGCGCTGCTGGGCTCCTTCTCTTGTCCTGCCGCGCACCTTGCAGGCGCCATGTGCTGTGGCTGAGAGCAGCCTTGGTGCGGCATCTGCACTGGTTGCCCTGCCACGGCTTCCTAGGGCTGCAGAGGGCAGAGCAGGCACAAATGTGCCCTCAGCCGCAGCAGGGACCTGCAGCTGCTGCATCTCTGCCCAGCACTGGGGTAAAAGAGTCACTTCCTAACAGAGGTGAATTCTCAGCCTTTGGGAAAGGACACGCTAGGTGCCTTTGGGCAAGGTGCTGCCAGGTGTAGCCCTCCCATTGATGGAAACCCTCCAAAAGCAAGCAGTGCAACCCCTGCCACCAAAGTGCTGCAGCCCAAAGGAGAATCTTGGTGCTGGCCAAGCTTGCTTGCTGGCATGCCGCAGTGCCCCTGCGAGGCAGAGCGCAGCTGCTGGGAAGGGGCTGACGCCAGAGGTGCGCGGAGGGCTCTGGGTGGCTCCCAAGCAGCCGCAGGGCTGGTGGCACGGGGAATTGGTGGCAGGCATTTGTCTGCTGCCCTGGGAATGCTGGAGGGGAAGTGCGAAGCAGAGCAGTGTTCCCTGCAGGGAGGCACGAGCAGAGGGCTGGGCAGCGAGCTCAGCCCCGTGGCTGTGAGGGCAAGTGCTGGGAGCCCCCTTGCCTGCGCGCGTGACGCCTGCAGAGCCCAGGCGTGCGCAGTGCCCCCGTCGGCAGGAAAGGTGCTGGGAAGCCCTTGCCCCACGCAGGCTGCTTGCACAGAAGCTGCGGCTCGTCTGCCTCATGGCTGGGCCACCAGGGTCCACTTGGACAGTCCTCTCTGGGAAGGTGCTTTGCAGCTGCTTGAAGGGACAGGCTGCCTGGAATCCTGCTGACTCCTGAAGGGAAGGGGTCTCTCCTGCTCCACGGCCTCCATTCAGAGTAATTTTTCAACACTGCAGTACAAGGTCTGTCTGCAGGTGGTTGGGGTGAATGGAGGGGCTCCTGCACGCCTTCGGGTGTGCCCTGCCCATCTTACTCAGATCTTTGCCGCATGGATAGGAACAGGTGAGCTGAATCTTCCCCTGCTGCTTCTTCACCTACTCTCCATGCTCTGAAAGTCTGAGAGTTCCTGGCAGGATGATAGATGGGAGCTTTGTTCTTGACTTACTCAGCTTGGATTCTCCCAGAGGAGTTGTCCTTCCTTCTGGCCTTCCATTGTCCTGCCTCGCATTGCTCCCTTCCCTGGGGATGGGCTCTTTTGCCACCCGACTTGCACAGTTCTCTGCTGAAGCTGCTGCAGTCAGAGGCCGGCCAGGCTGCTCTCCCGGCTGCTGCACTAGCACCCTCTCCACAGTGCTTTCTGCTGAGCTGTTTTGTAAGGCTCTTGCCTTGGAAGAGTGGATGTTGCTGTTCCAAATCCTTCTGCAGACTTTCCAGAGCATCACTGACAAAGGTCTGTGCACGCATGTCCAAATCTGAGCGGAGCTTGCTAAAGGAGCTGAGTTGCCAGCCCTCAGATCAAGGTAAGGTGGACGGAGCAGGAGATCTCCCCAGTGCTGGAGGAGCTGCTGATATCTGAGCAGGCAGGAATACAGGCATGGAAAAGCAGGGCTTTAAAGGAAGCTGCTCATTCCCATGGTTGCCCCTAACCCTCCTCGGGAAGATCAGCAGGTGTGCTTCAGATGAGTGGACAGTGTGTGGCTGGAGAACACATCCAGTGTGCGGATTGCAGAGCTCAGAGGGTTGTTCTAATCGGTGCTGAGTCTAGTTGGAGGCCTGTGGCTAGTGGTGTTCCCCAGGGGGTCAGTACTGGGTCCGGTGCTATTCACCTATTTGCTCAGTGCCTTGCAGGAGGTGACAGAGTGCCCTCTCAGCAAGTGTGCACATGAGACAAAGCTGGCCGCAGTGGCCGACACTCCTGAGAGCTGCGCTGCCTTTGAGAGGGAGCTGCAGAGGCAGGAGAGTTGGGCAGAGAGGAACCTCCTGAGACTGAAGAAAGGCAAGTGCAGGGTCCTGCACTGGGGGAGGAAATAGCTTGAGGCTCCAGTACAGATTAGGGGTGGAGCTGCTGGAAAGCAGCTCTGTGGAGAGGGGTTTGGGAGGTCTGCTTGACAACAGGTCAAGCAGGAGGCAGCAATGTGCCCTTGTGTCAAGGATGGCCAGAGGGATGCTGGCCTGCATGAGGAGGAGTGTTGGCAGCAGATGGAGGGGGCTGATCGTGCCCCTCTCCTCAGCTCTGCTCAGGCCACACCTGAACTCTTATGGGCAGAAATATTGTGGGCTCCACAGGACAAGAGGGCTGTGGAACTTGCAGAAAGTGACCAGCTTATTGCCACAAAGATGATGAAGGAACTGGAGCATCTATGTTATGAGGAAAGAGTAAGCAAGCTGGGCCTGTTTATCCTGGGGAAGACAAGAGTGACAGGGAAACTTATCAAGAGGTACAAGGAGCTGAGGCGAGGATGTAAAAAGGACAGGGCCAAGCTCTTCTTGGTGGAGCCCAGCAACAGCCCAAGGGCTAGAGGGTGCAAATTGTAACACAGTTTCAATGTGTACAAATTGCAACACAAATTGCCACTGTGAGGCGCAGCCCTGGGAAGCATCCGTGTTCCCGTGGCGATAACTGCCCCTCCGGGATGTTCCACTGCTGCGTGGGGGGAGGAGGGCAGCAACAGGGGCCAGGGGGGCTGCCATGAGGAAGGGTCTGCGTGTGCTGGACTCCCCCTGGCACTGCTGAGCCTGGCGAAAGAGAGCAGTGCGTGGCCTTGGGCTTGCTGGGTGCCAAGGAGGTCTCCTCACGCAGCCCCATGGTGCTGCTGGCGGCTGCCTGCCCAGAGGCCGGGCTCCACTTGGGGCTCTGCTTCCACCCCTGCAAGCAGCCTTGAACGCCTTGCTCTTTCTTCCCTGCTCCACTCCTGCCCTTACAGCCCCACGAACTAGAGAAAGTTTTGTTTTCCATGGTTGAGACGTGTTCCTTGGTAGCGCAATGAGCGCAAAGGGCCGTTGTGTCCCGGGGCCAGGTGTGCATGTCCTCAGCAGAGCCCTTGTGAGTTGGTGGTGTCCTGGGAGCCCCAGGTGCGCTGCTGGGCTCCTTCTCTTGTCCTGCCGCGCACCTTGCAGGCGCCATGTGCTGTGGCTGAGAGCAGCCTTGGTGCGGCATCTGCACTGGTTGCCCTGCCACGGCTTCCTAGGGCTGCAGAGGGCAGAGCAGGCACAAATGTGCCCTCAGCCGCAGCAGGGACCTGCAGCTGCTGCATCTCTGCCCAGCACTGGGGTAAAAGAGTCACTTCCTAACAGAGGTGAATTCTCAGCCTTTGGGAAAGGACACGCTAGGTGCCTTTGGGCAAGGTGCTGCCAGGTGTAGCCCTCCCATTGATGGAAACCCTCCAAAAGCAAGCAGTGCAACCCCTGCCACCAAAGTGCTGCAGCCCAAAGGAGCATCTTGGTGCTGTCCAAGCTTGCTTGCTGGCATGCCGCAGTGCCCCTGCGAGGCAGAGCGCAGCTGCTGGGAAGGGGCTGACGCCAGAGGTGCGCGGAGGGCTCTGGGTGGCTCCCAAGCAGCCGCAGGGCTGGTGGCACGGGGAATTGGTGGCAGGCATGATGAAGGAACTGGAGCATCTATCTTATGAGGAAAGAGTAAGCAAGCTGGGCCTGTTTATCCTGGGGAAGACAAGAGTGACAGGGAAACTTATCAAGAGGTACAAGGAGCTGAGGCGAGGATGTAAAAAGGACAGGGCCAAGCTCTTCTTGGTGGAGCCCAGCAACAGCCCAAGGGCTAGAGGGTGCAAATTGCAACACAGTTTCAATGTGTACAAATTGCAACACACTTTCAATGTGCATATGAGGAAGAGCTTTTTGCCTGTTAGGGTGACGGAGCACTGGAAGCGGGTGTTCAGCGAGGTTATGCAGGCTCCTTCTTTAGAGATCTTCCAAACCCTCCTGAGTGTGATCCTGTGCAACACGCTGTAGGGTTCCCTGCTTGTGCAGGGGCGGCTTGGACTGATGATGTCGAGAGGTCCCTTCCAACGTCAAGCACTGTGTGACTGTGTGACCGGGGAGGGCTCCGTGGGCACTCAGGGCAGCAGCGATGTTGGAAGGGCAGCGGTGGGGTTTTGTCAGGCTGTAAGGCCTCTTCTCCCATGGCACAAAATTGTCACCATGAGCAGCTGGCAGATGGCCCTGCAGACAGTAGAGGGACAGAGCAGCCTCCACCGTGGTCCCCAGCACGGGGCCCTTCCTGGCAGCAGCCCATTTCTGCACCAGCCGCCTCCAGGGACACTGACCCTGTGACACGATCCCTGAGCCTGTCCCAGCCCTGCGGGGCCCTGTGTCCCCCAGGGGCTTGGGGAGTTTGTCCCTGCATCTCCAGACCCCGTGTCCCTGGGGTGTGACAGCTTCCCTTTGCCTGTGGCTTGGGCACTGCGGGGACATGTTGTGTGCAGCACCCGGAGAGTTGAGAGCTGCCCCATGGTGGGGCTGGGTTTTTTTCCCCTTTGGGCATCCCCACCGCCACATGTGAAAGGAAGTCCCAGAAGGAACTTTTTGCTCCCCTGCCCCTGGTGCACACAGGGCTCCACACACAGACCTGTGGTGGGGATGCCTTTTGTGCCTGAGCTCACTTGGAAAAAATACGCAACATATGAACAATGATACAGGAATATATATTTAAACAACAACAAAAAAGAATAACAATAACAAAAATAACGACAACAATAACAATTACAACAACAACAACAGTAACAACAACAATATGAAAAACAGTATCAACAATATCAACATCTAAGAACTACTGTGACACTACAAAGAAAAAAATGCAATAGTCTAGGGACGGAGTCCTCGTGCCCAGCGCTTCCCAGCAGCAGCCAGGGTGAAGGGGAGCTTGGCCTGCAAGGGAAAAGGAGGCGTGAGCAGGGCCGAGGAGCATCTCGGGGGCTCCCGTGGAGCAGAGGCTCTTTGGCGGCTGCGCGGGCTCTTTGGCAGCAGCGCTGCCGTCATTGGTGCCCTGGCAGAGGCTTGGCGTGGCCAGCGCAGCCCAGACGCTGGCAGAGGGGCTGAGGCAGCAGGTGCCCAGGCCTTGGGCGCTCCTGCGCCCTGTGCAGCTCTGCCCCGGCGCCGCAGCCCGCCAGAGCGCCCGCACACCTGGGCCAGGCTCCCGCGCGGCTGCTCCCCAAAGGCAGCGCGGAGCAGCGCCAAGGGGCCGGGCACAGCCCCAGCTCTGCCCGTGCAGCCGGCAGCAGGGGCCATACCTGGGGGCTGCACACAGAGCTCTCCCAGTCCATGGACTCGTCTGCACTGCAGCCAACCAGGCCATTGTTCCCCATCATCTGGAAGAGAGCAGGAGACCTTGGTGGGGATGGTGCGTGGGGAAGAGGAAGGATAGGGCGTCCAGTGGCTGCAATGACTGTACCTGGCTGCTGCCATAACTGAGCCACTCCATTGGCTCCGACTCGTTCCCTGACAGCGCCCCATCCATATGTGGAGCCTGTAAGAGAGAAGGAAGCATTTGCAGGACAGATCACAGAGGTGGGGGGCTCTGGCCCCACGGTTCCTCTTGCAGCGGGAAGCAGGAAAGTGGAAAGGGGCCAGGTTGAGCCCCAGTTTTCCCTGCACAGCTGGCAGCATGGGCAATACCTGGAGGGTGCAGGTTGAACTCTCCCATTCCATGGGCTCCTTGTCATTGCAGGCGACATGATTGAGGGTGCCCCAATTCTGGAAGAGAGCAGGAGAGCTTGTGGGGACGGTCATGGTGGCAGCGCTGGCTCTGTGCGCGGGGCCTCGTGTCCCCTGCGTGCACGGGTCAGGCGGTGCACAGAGCCAGGGCGCCAGGCTCAGGCAGCAGCCCCCGAGGCCTAGGCCACTCCTGGCCCTGGCACAGCTCTGCCCCAGCACCCAGGCCTGCCAGAGCTCCCTGCCACCTCTGCCACCAGCCCTGCGGCTGCTCTCGCAGAGCCAAGCGCCAGCCGTCCCCGCGCAGCCTCTGCCTGCACGCACAGTACCTGCACTGAGCTCTCCCATTCCATTTCTTCGATTTCACATGTATCCATTTTTTTTCAATGTCCTGAGTCTGCAACAGAATGGAATTGTTTACATTTGCAGCCATGAGCACCAAGTGTCGCGTGGTGGCTTTGTGGCCTCCCCTGGGAGGCATCGCGCAGGCTGCCCTGCAGCCCCGCAGCTCCCCTGCATCTTGTGGGCACCACGGGTGGCCCCTGGTGCTGCGCGGCCCTGCTGCTCACCTGGCCTTGCTGCTGTGTGGCCAGCACTGGGGCCACTGTGAGGTGCAGCCCTGGGAAGCATCCGTGTTCCCGTGGCGATAACTGCCCCTCCGGGATGTTCCACTGCTGCGTGGGGGGAGGAGGGCAGCAACAGGGGCCAGGGGGGCTGCCATGAGGAAGGGTCTGCGTGTGCTGGACTCCCCCTGGCACTGCTGAGCCTGGCGAAAGAGAGCAGTGCGTGGCCTTGGGCTTGCTGGGTGCCAAGGAGGTCTCCTCACGCAGCCCCATGGTGCTGCTGGCGGCTGCCTGCCCAGAGGCCGGGCTCCACTTGGGGCTCTGCTTCCACCCCTGCAAGCAGCCTTGAACGCCTTGCTCTTTCTTCCCTGCTCCACTCCTGCCCTTACAGCCCCACGAACTAGAGAAAGTTTTGTTTTCCATGGTTGAGACGTGTTCCTTGGTAGCGCAATGAGCGCAAAGGGCGTTGTGTCCTGGGGCCAGGTGTGCATGTCCTCAGCAGAGCCCTTGCGAGTTGGTGGTGTCCTGGGAGCCCCAGGTGCGCTGCTGGGCTCCTTCTCTTGTCCTGCCGCGCACCTTGCAGGCGCCATGTGCTGTGGCTGAGAGCAGCCTTGGTGCGGCATCTGCACTGGTTGCCCTGCCACGGCTTCCTAGGGCTGCAGAGGGCAGAGCAGGCACAAATGTGCCCTCAGCCGCAGCAGGGACCTGCAGCTGCTGCATCTCTGCCCAGCACTGGGGTAAAAGAGTCACTTCCTAACAGAGGTGAATTCTCAGCCTTTGGGAAAGGACACGCTAGGTGCCTTTGGGCAAGGTGCTGCCAGGTGTAGCCCTCCCATTGATGGAAACCCTCCAAAAGCAAGCAGTGCAACCCCTGCCACCAAAGTGCTGCAGCCCAAAGGAGCATCTTGGTGCTGTCCAAGCTTGCTTGCTGGCATGCCGCAGTGCCCCTGCGAGGCAGAGCGCAGCTGCTGGGAAGGGGCTGACGCCAGAGGTGCGCGGAGGGCTCTGGGTGGCTCCCAAGCAGCCGCAGGGCTGGTGGCACGGGGAATTGGTGGCAGGCATGATGAAGGAACTGGAGCATCTATCTTATGAGGAAAGAGTAAGCAAGCTGGGCCTGTTTATCCTGGGGAAGACAAGAGTGACAGGGAAACTTATCAAGAGGTACAAGGAGCTGAGGCGAGGATGTAAAAAGGACAGGGCCAAACTCTTCTTGGTGGAGCCCAGCAACAGCCCAAGGGCTAGAGGGTGCAAATTGCAACACAGTTTCAATGTGTACAAATTGCAACACACTTTCAATGTGCATATGAGGAAGAGCTTTTTGCCTGTTAGGGTGACGGAGCACTGGAAGCGGGTGTTCAGCGAGGTTATGCAGGCTCCTTCTTTAGAGATCTTCCAAACCCTCCTGAGTGTGATCCTGTGCAACACGCTGTAGGGTTCCCTGCTTGTGCAGGGGCGGCTTGGACTGATGATGTGGAGAGGTCCCTTCCAACGTCAAGCACTGTGTGACTGTGTGACCGGGGAGGGCTCCGTGGGCACTCAGGGCAGCAGCGATGTTGGAAGGGCAGCGGTGGGGTTTTGTCAGGCTGTAAGGCCTCTTCTCCCATGGCACAAAATTGTCACCATGAGCAGCTGGCAGATGGCCCTGCAGACAGTAGAGGGACAGAGCAGCCTCCACCGTGGTCCCCAGCACGGGGCCCTTCCTGGCAGCAGCCCATTTCTGCACCAGCCGCCTCCAGGGACACTGACCCTGTGACACGGTCCCTGAGCCTGTCCCAGCCCTGCGGGGCCCTGTGTCCCCCAGGGGCTTGGGGAGTTTGTCCCTGCATCTCCAGACCCCGTGTCCCTGGGGTGTGACAGCTTCCCTTTGCCTGTGGCTTGGGCACTGCGGGGACATGTTGTGTGCAGCACCCGGAGAGTTGAGAGCTGCCCCATGGTGGGGCTGGGTTTTTTTCCCCTTTGGGCATCCCCACCGCCACATGTGAAAGGAAGTCCCAGAAGGAACTTTTTGCTCCCCTGCCCCTGGTGCACACAGGGCTCCACACACAGACCTGTGGTGGGGATGCCTTTTGTGCCTGAGCTCACTTGGAAAAAATACGCAACATATGAACAATGATACAGGAATATATATTTAAACAACAACAAAAAAGAATAACAATAACAAAAATAACGACAACAATAACAATTACAACAACAACAACAGTAACAACAACAAT
This sequence comes from Tinamus guttatus, assembly GCF_059628265.1. Taxonomy (NCBI): domain Eukaryota; kingdom Metazoa; phylum Chordata; class Aves; order Tinamiformes; family Tinamidae; genus Tinamus; species Tinamus guttatus. Next base: position 204,229 of record NW_028288946.1, read on the forward strand.
ATGAAAAACAGTATCAACAATATCAACATCTAAGAACTACTGTGACACTACAAAGAAAAAAATGCAATAGTCTAGGGACGGAGTCCTCGTGCCCAGCGCTTCCCAGCAGCAGCCAGGGTGAAGGGGAGCTTGGCCTGCAAGGGAAAAGGAGGCGTGAGCAGGGCCGAGGAGCATCTCGGGGGCTCCCGTGGAGCAGAGGCTCTTTGGCGGCTGCGCGGGCTCTTTGGCAGCAGCGCTGCCGTCATTGGTGCCCTGGCAGAGGCTTGGCGTGGCCAGCGCAGCCCAGACGCTGGCAGAGGGGCTGAGGCAGCAGGTGCCCAGGCCTTGGGCGCTCCTGCGCCCTGTGCAGCTCTGCCCCGGCGCCGCAGCCCGCCAGAGCGCCCGCACACCTGGGCCAGGCTCCCGCGCGGCTGCTCCCCAAAGGCAGCGCGGAGCAGCGCCAAGGGGCCGGGCACAGCCCCAGCTCTGCCCGTGCAGCCGGCAGCAGGGGCCATACCTGGGGGCTGCACACAGAGCTCTCCCAGTCCATGGACTCGTCTGCACTGCAGCCAACCAGGCCATTGTTCCCCATCATCTGGAAGAGAGCAGGAGACCTTGGTGGGGATGGTGCGTGGGGAAGAGGAAGGATAGGGCGTCCAGTGGCTGCAATGACTGTACCTGGCTGCTGCCATAACTGAGCCACTCCATTGGCTCCGACTCGTTCCCTGACAGCGCCCCATCCATATGTGGAGCCTGTAAGAGAGAAGGAAGCATTTGCAGGACAGATCACAGAGGTGGGGGGCTCTGGCCCCACGGTTCCTCTTGCAGCGGGAAGCAGGAAAGTGGAAAGGGGCCAGGTTGAGCCCCAGTTTTCCCTGCACAGCTGGCAGCATGGGCAATACCTGGAGGGTGCAGGTTGAACTCTCCCATTCCATGGGCTCCTCGTCATTGCAGGCGACATGATTGAGGGTGCCCCAATTCTGGAAGAGAGCAGGAGAGCTTGTGGGGACGGTCATGGTGGCAGCGCTGGCTCTGTGCGCGGGGCCTCGTGTCCCCTGCGTGCACGGGTCAGGCGGTGCACAGAGCCAGGGCGCCAGGCTCAGGCAGCAGCCCCCGAGGCCTAGGCCACTCCTGGCCCTGGCACAGCTCTGCCCCAGCACCCAGGCCTGCCAGAGCTCCCTGCCACCTCTGCCACCAGCCCTGCGGCTGCTCTCGCAGAGCCAAGCGCCAGCCGTCCCCGCGCAGCCTCTGCCTGCACGCACAGTACCTGCACTGAGCTCTCCCATTCCATTTCTTCGACTTCACATGTATCCATTTTTTAACTTTCCTGAGTCTGCAACAGAATGGAATTGTTTACATTTGCAGCCATGAGCACCAAGTGTCGCGTGGTGGCTTTGTGGCCTCCCCTGGGAGGCATCGCGCAGGCTGCCCTGCAGCCCCGCAGCTCCCCTGCATCTTGTGGGCACCACGGGTGGCTCCTGGTGCTGCGCGGCCCTGCTGCTCACCTGGCCTTGCTGCTGTGTGGCCAGCACTGGGGCCACTGTGAGGCGCAGCCCTGGGAAGCATCCGTGTTCCCGTGGCGATAACTGCCCCTCTGGGATGTTCCACTGCTGCGTGGGGGGAGGAGGGCAGCAACAGGGGCCAGGGGGGCTGCCGTGAGGAAGGGTCTGCGTGTGCTGGACTCCCCCTGGCACTGCTGAGCCTGGCGACAGAGAGCAGTGCGTGGCCTTGGGCTTGCTGGGTGCCAAGGAGGTCTCCTCACGCAGCCCCATGGTGCTGCTGGCGGCTGCCTGCCCAGAGGCCGGGCTCCACTTGGGGCTCTGCTTCCACTCCTGCAAGCAGCCTTGAACGCCTTGCTCTTTCTTCCCTGCTCCACTCCTGCCCTTACAGCCCCACGAACTAGAGAAAGTTTTGTTTTCCATGGTTGAGACGTGTTCCTCCGTAGCATAATGAGCGCAAAGGGCAGTTGTGCCCCGGGGCCAGGTGTGCATGTCCTCAGCAGAGCCCTTGCGAGTTGGTGGTGTCCTGGGAGCCCCAGGTGCATTGCTGGGCTCCTTCTCTTGTCCTGCCGCGCACCTTGCAGGCGCCATGTGCTGTGGCTGAGAGCAGCCTTGGTGCGGCATCTGCACTGGTTGCCCTGCCACGGCTTCCTAGGGCTGCAGAGGGCAGAGCAGGCACAAATGTGCCCTCAGCCACAGCAGGGACCTGCAGCTGCTGCATCTCTGCCCAGCACTGGGGTAAAAGAGTCACTTCCTAACAGAGGTGAATTCTCAGCCTTTGGGAAAGGACACGCTAGGTGCCTTTGGGCAAGGTGCTGCCAGGTGTAGCCCTCCCATTGATGGAAACCCTCCAAAAGCAAGCAGTGCAACCCCTGCCACCAAAGTGCTGCAGCCCAAAGGAGAATCTTGGTGCTGGCCAAGCTTGCTTGCTGGCATGCCGCAGTGCCCCTGCGAGGCAGAGCGCAGCTGCTGGGAAGGGGCTGACGCCAGAGGTGCGCGGAGGGCTCTGGGTGGCTCCCAAGCAGCCGCAGGGCTGGTGGCACGGGGAATTGGTGGCAGGCATGATGAAGGAACTGGAGCATCTATCTTATGAGGAAAGAGTAAGCAAGCTGGGCCTGTTTATCCTGGGGAAGACAAGAGTGACAGGGAAACTTATCAAGAGGTACAAGGAGCTGAGGCGAGGATGTAAAAAGGACAGGGCCAAACTCTTCTTGGTGGAGCCCAGCAACAGCCCAAGCGCTAGAGGGTGCAAATTGCAACACAGTTTCAATGTGTACAAATTGCAACACACTTTCAATGTGCATATGAGGAAGAGCTTTTTGCCTGTTAGGGTGACGGAGCACTGGAAGCGGGTGTTCAGCGAGGTTATGCAGGCTCCTTCTTTAGAGATCTTCCAAACCCTCCTGAGTGTGATCCTGTGCAACACGCTGTAGGGTTCCCTGCTTGTGCAGGGGCGGCTTGGACTGATGATGTGGAGAGGTCCCTTCCAACGTCAAGCACTGTGTGACTGTGTGACCGGGGAGGGCTCCGTGGGTACTCAGGGCAGCAGCGATGTTGGAAGGGCAGCGGTGGGGTTTTGTCAGGCTGTAAGGCCTCTTCTCCCATGGCACAAAATTGTCACCATGAGCAGCTGGCAGATGGCCCTGCAGACAGTAGAGGGACAGAGCAGCCTCCACCGTGGTCCCCAGCACGGGGCCCTTCCTGGCAGCAGCCCATTTCTGCACCAGCCGCCTCCAGGGACACTGACCCTGTGACACGGTCCCTGAGCCTGTCCCAGCCCTGCGGGGCCCTGTGTCCCCCAGGGGCTTGGGGAGTTTGTCCCTGCATCTCCAGACCCCGTGTCCCTGGGGTGTGACAGCTTCCCTTTGCCTGTGGCTTGGGCACTGCGGGGACATGTTGTGTGCAGCACCCGGAGAGTTGAGAGCTGCCCCATGGTGGGGCTGGGTTTTATTCCCCTTTGGGCATCCCCACCGCCACACGTGAAAGGAAGTCCCAGAAGGAACTTTTTGCTCCCCTGCCCCTGGTGCACACAGGGCTCCACACACAGACCTGTGGTGGGGATGCCTTTTGTGCCTGAGCTCACTTGGAAAAAATGCGCAACATATGAACAATGATACAGGAATATATATTTAAACAACAACAAAAAAGAATAACAATAACAAAAATAACGACAACAATAACAATTACAACAACAACAACAGTAACAACAACAATATGAAAAACAGTATCAACAATATCAACATCTAAGAACTACTGTGACACTACAAAGAAAAAAATGCAATAGTCTAGGGACGGAGTCCTCGTGCCCAGCGCTTCCCAGCAGCAGCCAGGGTGAAGGGGAGCTTGGCCTGCAAGGGAAAAGGAGGCGTGAGCAGGGCCGAGGAGCATCTTGGGGGCTCCCGTGGAGCAGAGGCTCTTTGGCGGCTGCGCGGGCTCTTTGGCAGCAGCGCTGCCGTCATTGGTGCCCTGGCAGAGGCTTGGCATGGCCAGCGCAGCCCAGACGCTGGCAGAGGGGCTGAGGCAGCAGGTGCCCAGGCCTTGGGCGCTCCTGCGCCCTGTGCAGCTCTGCCCCGGCGCCGCGGCCCGCCAGAGCGCCCGCACACCTGGGCCAGGCTCCCGCGCGGCTGCTCCCCAAAGGCAGCGCGGAGCAGCGCCAAGGGGCCGGGCACAGCCCCAGCTCTGCCCGTGCAGCCGGCAGCAGGGGCCATACCTGGGGGATTCAGCTGGAGCTCTCCCAATCCATGGGCTCCTCCTCGCTGTAGCTGCCCAGGCCACTGCTCCCCATCATCTGGAAGAGAGCAGGAGACATTGATGGGAACAGTGCATGTGGAAGAGGAAGGATAAGAGCGTCCAGCAGCTGCGGGGGTTGTACCTGGCTGCTGCCGTAGCTCAGCCATTCCATGGGCTCTGGCGCATTCTCTGAAAGCCCCCCTTTCATGACAGGAGCCTGCAAGAGAAAGGGAGGTGTATGCAGGACAGTTCTCACATCCGAAGGACTCTGGCCCCAGGACCTCTCTTCCTGCATTGGAAAACAGGAGACCAGGAAGGGGCCAGGCCCAGCCCCAGTTCTCCTCATGCAGCCGGAAGCAGCGGCAATACCTGTAGGGCACAGCTGGAGATCTCCCACTCCATAGGCTCCTCTTTGTCCAAGATAACCAGGCCTTGAATGCCGGGAGTCTGGAAGAGAGCAGGAGAGCTTGTGGGGACGGTCATGGTGGCAGCGCTGGCTCTGTGCGCGGGGCCTCGTGTCCCCTGCGTGCGCGGGGCAGGCGGTGCACAGAGCCAGGGCGCCAGGCTCAGGCAGCAGCCCCCGAGGCCTTGGCCACTCCTGGCCCTGGCACAGCTCTGCCCCAGCACCCAGGCCTGCCAGAGCTCCCTGCCACCTCTGCCACCAGCCCTGCGGCTGCTCTCGCAGAGCCAAGCGCCAGCCGTCCCCGCGCAGCCTCTGCCTGCACGCACAGTACCTGCACTGAGCTCTCCCATTCCATTTCTTCGACTTCACATTTATTCATTTTTTTTCAATGTCCTGAGTCTGCAACAGAATGGAATTGTTTACATTTGCAGCCATGAGCACCAAGTGTCACGCAGTGGCTTTGTGGCCTCCCCTGGGAGGCATCGCGCAGGCTGCCCTGCAGCCCCGCAGCTCCCCTGCATCTTGTGGGCACCACGGGTGGCTCCTGGTGCTGCGCGGCCCTGCTGCTCACCTGGCCTTGCTGCTGCGTGGCCAGCACTGGGGCCACTGTGAGGCGCAGCCCTGGGAAGCATCCGTGTTCCCGTGGCGATAACTGCCCCTCTGGGATGTTCCACTGCTGCATGGGGGGAGGAGGGCAGCGGCAGGGGCCAGGGGGGCTGCCATGAGGAAGGGTCTGCGTGTGCTGGACTCCCCCTGGCACTGCTGAGCCTGGCGACAGAGAGCAGTGCGTGGCCTTGGGCTTGCTGGGTGCCAAGGAGGTCTCCTCATGCAGCCCCATGGTGCTGCTGGCGGCTGCCTGCCCAGAGGCCGGGCTCCACTTGGGGCTCTGCTTCCACCCCTGCAAGCAGCCTTGAACGCCTTGCTCTTTCTTCCCTGCTCCACTCCTGCCCTTACAGCCCCACGTACTAGAGAAAGTTTTGTTTTCCATGGTTGAGACGTGTTCCTTGGTAGCGCAATGAGCGCAAAGGGCCGTTGTGCTCCGGGGCCAGGTGTGCATGTCCTCAGCAGAGCCCTTGTGAGTTGGTGGTGTCCTGGGAGCCCCAGGTGCGCTGCTGGGCTCCTTCTCTTGTCCTGCCGCGCACCTTGCAGGTGCCATGTGCTGTGGCTGAGAGCAGCCTTGGTGCGGCATCTGCACTGGTTGCCCTGCCACGGCTTCCTAGGGCTGCAGAGGGCAGAGCAGGCACAAATGTGCCCTCAGCAGCAGCAGGGATCTGCAGCTGCTGCATTTCTTCCCAGCACTGGGGTACAGTGCTCACTTGCTAAAGCAGATAAATTCCTGACACTCGGGTATGAACGGCAAAGCCAGGAGCAGATGGAGCAGGAGATCCCCCTCACGCAGACAAAAGCCCTCCAAAAGCAAGCAGCGCAACCCCTGCCACCGAAGTGCTGGTGCCCAGAGGAGCATCTTGCTGCTGGCCAAGCTTGCTTGCTGGTATGCCGCAAGAGGCTCCCGCTGGACAGAGCAACCTCCATCCTGGTCCCCAGATCTTGGCATCTCTCATGCCAACAGGAATGTTCTTGGCATCTCTGACATCACAAGCTCAGAAACAAGAACCCTGCTTATCCAGTGTCACCTTTTTCTAAGTAAAGACCAAACTTGGTAAATATATTTTAAGTGACTGACTTTCCCAAGTATGGAAACCTGTGCTGGGCTTGCTGAAGCCAAGGCGCCCTCTCCTTTGACTCTTTTGGTGCTGGGAGTGCGATTGCAGGCTGAGTGTTTGGCTCCGGTTTTATCCGGTTTTATCTCAGCTGCTCCCCGTTTTGTCAGGAACCATACACATATTCCCTACAGGAGCAACAAATTCCACAGCCTGCCATTGGAATGGATACACATTGCTGGAAAAGAACCATTGTTCCTTTGCAGGCCTGGCCTTGGAGCTCCCTTCCTTTCCAGAGAACAATGTCTGCTCTCCTGAGGATGAGCTTGTCCTCTCCTGGCACTGCTTGAGTGCAGGCATTTAGAACGGGAGCACCTGAGTGTGGAGCAGAGCTGCGGTCCCTGCTGCCTGTGGGGAATGCTCTTTGGCTCCGTGATGTCCTACGATCCTTTTCTCCCAGTTTTCTCCCCCACAGAAAAAGCCACTGTGGAAAAACTGTGGAAAAAAGCCGCAGTTTTCTCCAATAGATACACATTAGAGGAAGAATGGGGAAAAAGAAAGAGGGGAAAAGAAAAAGAATAAATAAAAGGAAAGGAAAGGAAAAGAAAGAAAAAAGGAAAGAAATAGAGAAAGAAAGAGACAAAAAAAAAAAAGGACCAGAAACAGGAAAAAAAAAAGAAAAAAGAAAGTAAAAGAAATAGAAAAAGAGAAGAAAAAGAAAGAAAATAAAAAAGCTGAAGGAAAAAGAAAAGGAAAAGAGAAAAAGATGGAAAAAGAAAAAGGAAAAGATGGAAAAGGGACTGTGGCATCCCTAGGGCCACATGTGAAGGGAAGTCCAAAGGGACCTTTTGGTGGCCCTCACTTGCCCCTAGTGTTTGGAATATTGGGCCTACACACAGACACCTGCAGTGGGGATGATTTTAGTGCCTGAGATCACTTGGATAAAATACGCAACACTAAAACAGTGATACAGGAATACATATTTAAACAACAATAAAAACAGAACAATATAAGAAACAATAACAGCAACAATAATAAAAACAATATCAATAAAACTAACAACAAGAATATCAACAATATCAACAAAAACAAATACTACTATAAAAGATTCTTCAGGGACTGCCGAGGCTCACCATCGCGAGACGGAATTAACGACACTTCAATGTGAAGCAGGTTTGATTCTCTTTACTATTGTCTGCTATGTAGCTTTATACAATTCCAACACCCGTAAACGCAGACACGCGCTAAGCAACAGCACTCCCATTGGTTAGACTATAGTGTCCATGCATAGCTAGCTTGCAGCTGACTGGTGTTCTTCTCGATGCTCTGTTGCTGGGCCTCCCGGACGCTTATCTGGCTATGGCTGGCTTAATTCATTAAAAGTTGCTAACAGGCGTTATCTTCTCCTCTGGGTGACCTTGGTTCCCATCACTTCAGCTCCTCATATTCTTGCAAAATCGCCAAGGCCCCAAAATTTCCCCCTCTTTTCAAAAACAGAATTAGTGATATTATGCATCAAGCGTTGCAAGCATTGGCAAAAGCAAGGCAACATAGTCACAAGCACGAGTATAACCATCCCAATCACACACAAGTGGTACAAAATTCCTGTAATCCATGGTCCTAAGCCTAGCGATCTGAGCCAATCTTCTAATACCCAACTTTCTTCCTTTAACTTATGCAGCCCTTCCCTCAAGAGCACAATCTTTTTATGGATGGACTCTGAATGATCGGACAAGTTTAAACAACACATACCCTCAAAATCCTCACACCCATGCCCATGTGCTAATAACAGAAAATCTATTGCGGCTCTATTCTGCAGAACTACATGATTAACGCTAGCTACATCTTGCGATAGCTGGTCTAAAATGTCTGATGTTAAATTTAACTCATTCTTTGTCCAGGATGCTAACTGCTTTAAGGAAGTCATTGTTCAGACGGCGATGCCCCCTGGGAGAAGCAGGGACACAAGGACAGTTTTTTACCCTTGACCAAAACTTTGGATCTCCGACTTCTGTACAATCTAACTCACGTATCGATCCTTTTTTCCTTTTGGATACAAAGGTCATCACTTGGTATATATTAGGATGAAATAAGCTCAGTTTCCCCAGGTAACATGGACCTCCTTGTGGACCGGATGGTATTCCGTTCCATGCCCGATCTCCGCGTATTAAAAACACTCCGGGTGGTAGCCATTTTACAGAGAAGCTTGTTAAATTACATTGGGTATATGTGTGAAGATAAACATCATTAATTTTCAGCCCCGAGTTAACCGTCACCCATTGCAATGTACTTTCTTCAAGTGTGCCTTCGCTATGCGGTTCAAAACTAGCCCATCCACCATTTCGGGTGGTATTTGTGGCATTTAAACTTCCCGACAAGTCTAATTCCTCCGGCGGGGAAGTCAGAGTGCCATTCAGACTTTTCATGATTTCACACTGCCAGCACGCGTCTAACTGTTCTGCCGTTCGCCCTAATTGGTAAGGGCACACAGTAGTATTTAATAGAGTATCATTAAGCAGAACAAAATTAGCTACATACCCATTGAATTCCTGAGGTTGCCAAGCAGGGACACCTATCAAGCAAGTGCGGAAAGGGTCTCCTGGACATTGCAAGCTGAGACAGAAGGCATTTTGGCCTGTCTGATTAGCTATGGTGACCCAAATGTTCTCCCTCTGCTGAATTTCTGTCCGCCATTTCCCCTGCACTATCCCTGTCACCGTTATCAAGATGCTCACCAACCAGCTGAGCCTGGTCCATTCTGACATCCTGGTCCATCAACTCTTTCTGTTTCTTCCGCAACCACGGCCGTACCCACTTGGCCGGTACCCAGGTCGCTCCGTCTCCTGCAAGTACACAAGCATAACCCCGTCCCCACGTAACTAACTCAACTGGACCTTCCCAGATCTGTTTCTGCGGCCAGAAAACTTCTACCTACACCTTTTTTCCTGAAAGATCAGCTGAGTTTTTAGAAAAATGGGTGAAAACAGGTATGTTATCATCATTTCGAGGGTTAAGCCAATTTAAGACAGAGCATGCTTTGCTGATTAATTCGTAGGGACCCTTCTCCCCCTCTTTTTTCAAAGCAAACAATAATTGTTTTAAATTTCGATGGTGACGCTCGATAATGGCCTGACCACCGGAATTATAAGGGATACCCGTTTGATGGGTTATTCCCCATTGCTGGAAAAAGGTTTTACAGGTGTTACTCTTATACACGGGTGCGTTATCTGTCTTTCTGATGTCAGCCTTTCCTAGGACGGCAATTGCCTGAGCCCAATGTTTGCAGGCCGACTTGGCGTTTGTGGAAGTGGCAGGGGTCGCCCAGAGAGCCTTCGAGCAGGTATCCACAGTAACATGTAAATACTTCAGTCGCCCAAAGGATGCAAATTCTGTAACATCCGACTGCCATATCTGCCTTGGTTGTAACCCTCTCGGGTTGGTACCCATTTCCTGTAAAGGGGTCAATCTTGCACAATCAGGACAGGCAGCAATAATAGCGCGAGTTGCTGCTCGGGAGATTTTAAATTCGCGTTGTAACGCTCGAGCAGACTGATGGAAAAATGAGCGAGAAGTTGATGCCTGCTGTTCCGCCGAACAGGGAATACCTGCTGCCGACACGGCACTATCTATGACTGCATTGCCTTCTGTTAAAGGGCCAGGGAGTGCAGTATGGCTACGGATATGTGACACCCAAAAAGCATGCTTCCCTTGTTGGATGATGTTCCAAAGCTGAACAAACAAGGCTTGGAGACTATGGTTGTTTACATGCCCTATAATTGCCCTATGGATTCGTTGAACAATGCCTACCACATACAGGGAATCGATGACTATATTCATGGGTCGATCGTGAAAGGTTAGAAACGCCCAAACTACGGCTTTTAGTTCTAGGACCTGCACAGATGCGGTCTCCCTCCAGATTTGAGTTTTCCAAAGATCTAACTCCGGAAAAGCGTACCCATATTTTCCAGTTCTGCTACTAGCATCCGTGAACACAGTAATCGCATTTGACAATGGTCTTGAGCTCTGGATTTCTCATTCTTCCAGCTCCAAAGAGGTGTGGAAGAGGGGATGCTTAGGACAGTGATTTTCCACTCTAATTCCCTGAATGGCTAAGGCAAATTCTACGCTTTTCAAGTACCATTCTTCAGCTAGCTCCAGAGCCTTTAGAGGCAGTATAATACTGTCAGGCTCTCTGCCGGCAATTGTTCGTAAACGTTGCCGGGCTTTCAAAATTCCCAACCCAATTGCCTCATGCCTCTGAGTTAAGGTGTGTCGTAGGTGACTCGGGAGAAAAACCCATTCGAGTACAAACAGGATCCCCTTCTCGTTTATCTGGGTGATGATTATCACCACCTCCCTTTCTCGGCTGTAGACCACCAGGGATATTGGTAATCTTTCCTGGAATCTGTAGGCAGCTGTTTCGGCTATCTTTTCCTCAATCTGTTCGAGGGCTGAGGCAGCCTTTGTAGTTAAGCTCCGCTTTTCCGCAGGCTCTTTAGCTCCCCTGAGCAGTTGAAACAACGGCTCCATTTCCTCATTCGTAATACCGCAAAAATTCCTGATCCATTGAATGTCTCCCACTAATTTTTGCACACAGTTAACAGTGTCAATTTCTGTCCGCAATTTAAGCTTCTGGGGTCTAATTCTGGCCTCCGTGATAACCATGCCCAAATAATTCCAAGGAGCTTGCCTTTGAACCTTTTCAGGGGCAACGGCCAAGCCAAATCCCTTTAAACAGTTAATTAATTCCTCTTCCTGCTCGGCTGGTAAAACTTCAGGGCTTGCTACTAGGATATTGTCCATATAGTGGTACGTAATCAAATCTGGGTGATTTTCCCTCCACGGTTTCAGGGCCAAATTCACAAACCAATGGCAGATGGTTGGCGAATTTTTCATTCCCTGGGGAAGAACTACCCACTGGTATCGCTCTGATGGGCCTTCCCTGTTGATTGTAGGAACCGTGAAGGCAAATTTTTCACTGTCCTCCGGGTCGAGGGGTATTGTAAAGAAACAATCTTTTAGATCAATTATTAGCAAACTCCATGCCTGTGGGAGCATAACAGGTGAGGGCAAGCCTGGTTGTAGGGCTCCCATGTTTTCCAGGCATGCGTTAACAGCTCGGAGATCATGCAACAACCTCCACTTTCCTGATTTTTTCCTAACGGTGAAAATAGGGGTGTTCCAAGGACTCGTGGATGGCTTAATGTGACCTTGGTCTAACTGTTCTTTGACTAGTTCCTTTAGGTGACGTAGCTTTTCCTCTGGCAGCGGCCATTGGTCCACCCACACAGGGTCCTTTGTGATCCATGTTAACTTTAAGGTAGGGCGGAAGCTGCCCCCAATGGCCGCTAGGGAAAAGGTGTCTGCAAGATGACTCCCCACTGGGCCAGAACATCCCTTCCCAGCAGCCACAACGATGTGCACATCACATAAGGCTTTATCATGGCTCTATTTCCCTCTTTATCCATAACTGTTACAAAACATCGATTAACTTGCGTAGGAGATTGCCCTCCGATACCTGTCACAGGAGCATCAAACTCTTGCAGATCCCACTGTGGTGGCCATGCAAACTTGGGAACGACAGTGATATCTGAACCTGTATCAATCATCATGGCAACATCAGTAAGACGGACATCGTCCGGTCCCATCATACTCACGAGTCTCGTCGGACGCTGAGTAGTTATCTTTTCACAAAAGGTGACTTGGGGGAGGTCCAGAAGATCCAAAGCCCTTGTTTCCATGCTGGGCCTGTCCAGGATTAGGAACTATGGCTCGAAAAGGTATCAGTTGGGCTATCCTGCTCAATGCTGGAATAGTAATAGGAAGGTTGAAGATTTTTATCATTATACCAATATTTCCAGAGTAATCAGCATCAATACACCCTGGTAGAACAAAAACGCCCATTTTTGAAGCTGAGGAATGGCCAATCACCAAAGCGGATAGGCCCCTCCCAGGGGACCAGTGCATGTAGACTCTAATATGTGCACATCAGAATCTCTAATTATTGTGGATTTTGCCACGACCAGATCGACTCCTGCACTTCCGCAAGTTGTGGAGGAGAGTTCGCAGAGGCAGCCATCGTTTGGGGATATTTGTTCGCCGCGTCCCTCATAACGCGGTGGCTCCCGTTTCACTGCAACGGTGTACCGTCCTTACAAAATTGGGACCGACACTCCGCTGCCTTATGCCCAAACTTTTGGCATTTTGCACAGTTCCCATTAAATCCTTTTGGGCCCGTGCCTTCAATCCTAAATTTGTTAGGACACTTCTTTTTCACATGTCCTAGTTGGCCACACTGAAAACACGCTCTCTTTCCAAGGATACAAGTCAGAGTACGGCTCCCAGTCCTCCACCGGTGACGTGGGTGGTGGGTGGGGGGAACGCCGTAGTCTGAATTACTCCTGGCTTTCCCGCTTTCGAATTCTGCACTTTCTTGTTGTGCTTATTCAGCCCTCTCTGCTGATATATATTACACAATAAAGATCTAAAGACCACACACACAAACAGCACAAACACAATTTCCATCCAGTGGCACAACCTCACGTGGCTGTGCACTCCACTAGTGAGTTCCACTGGTTGTCGGCAGGACACTGAGACTGAACATTCTCTCAAGTTGGCAGATTAGAGGGTTGCCAATAGGCTCCTAACTCGGCGGGCGTCCCCGCAGAGACAACGTAGGCCTCAGTGTTAGGAGTCTCACCCCCTCTCTCTCTGCACTGTCTGTTTAAGCCCGGTGCATCCTGCCACGTAGGGCCGTACGTGCCAGCAGGTATCATTGTGATCGGCCCCATCAAGGTGGATATCAGGGTGGTTAACCACGGCAAACCGGTGAACCAATTTTCGTACCAGCTGCGTTTGGAAGAGGGTTCAATGGGTGCTAGTTGGCAAGGCGTGGCACTGAAAATTGGTGACCCTGTAGTTATTTTTGTACTAATTACTCAAGATTGTTCGATCTGTTCAAGTACCCATTTAAAGGTCTGACGTGACTCTACTTGTCCTGTAGTGACAAGCTCCAAAATTAAGATCACGCAAAGGCATCGCGGCCCCCTCTTGCGGAGGCTGTTTTGTTGTTTTCTGGATTCGGTCGGCGTGGAACTCACAGGCTCGGTCGGGACGCTTGTCACCGGGACATACGGGTTACGGGGGCGTCCGATGGTCCGGTCCTGTGTACAGAAACTCACAATTTTCATTAGTTTTATTTTGAAGGTCTGGTTTAATAGACTTAAGCGGGCACCACTTGACTCTGCCATCTTTCCTGACAGTGACCTTTGGGTCGATCTTGGCGTGGGGGGAGCGCTGCCAGCGAGTCCCCCAGCCAAGGGCAGTTTGCTGCAACATGGCCTGCCTGGCCACATTTAGAACACGCCATTACGTCGGCTATTGCGGTGTGAACAGACACCTGAATTGGGGTCAGATGCTCTTCCTTTGCAACATGCTTAATCATGTCTGCGATACTTGACCCCACCGGCAATAATCGCAGGATTTCTTTGGTTGCCGAATTGCATTGTTGGCGTAAACATTCCGCTACAATCGGGCCTTTTGTCTCCGTGGGCAGGGACGAAGAGTCGACCGCTGCTTGGAGACGACCTACAAATTGTGTAAAGCTCTCACTTTCACTTTGCTTTATTGTGGACCATGGCGGTGGTTTGGCAACAACTCTACAGGCCGTGCGAATGGCTTCCCTGGCCGCACGAGTAGTTGTCCTGACTTCATGGGCTCGCAGGCCCTGGGCCTGCGCCTGGGGTGTGATCATTGTTGGATCTGCACCCATTAACCGCTGCAGGCTGGAGCCGTGTAATGGGTGATCTGCCCCAGTTACTTGGGCTAAATACCTCGTACAGTTGTCTTCCCTTCTTGTTTGAAAACGATCATCCCTGCTGCATCAAAGATCAGCCTACAAGTTTGTTTTATATCGAACGGGAGCATATCGTCCCCCCCGAAGATACCATCTATGAGGGTTGAGACCATGGCAGAATTAATCCCTTTATCTGCAATTGCTTTAACAATCACTTCTACGTCCTTAGATTTTATCGGCGAGTGGACCCTCTGTCCCCCGTCCGTCACCCGGACCGGGAACGCTAGCGCGGCTGATGGGGCCCAGTCGGCACATGCGATCTTTATTTCCTTCCAGTCCGTGAGAGGGGTTTCTCCCCTTCGCGGTTTTTCTTTAATTCAGACGGGAATATTTTGGCCCTTAGTTCTGTTTACCTTCTTTTTCTCCTTCCTTAAGTTTGAATCAGTTGTGAGCCACTCGTCCTGACTAGTGTCTGATCCGGAGTCGGAACTCGACTGACTGGTCACTTCCGGGCTCCGGTACTTTTTCGTTGGGCTCCGGCCCCGCCTACTTCCGTCCCGCCCACTTCCGTTCCGGGCGGGCTGTTCCCCCCCTCTTGGCTCGCCCCGCCTTCTACTCGCGGAGGCGCCTTTTGTGAAATGGCCGCTCTGGTTCTCAGCGCCTCCCTGGGGCCTCCCTCACCGGTCCGGTCAGGGTCATTGGTTCTCAGCGCCTCCCTGGGGCCTCCCTCACCGGTCCGGTCAGGGTCATTGGTTCTCAGCGCCTCCCTGGGGCCTCCCTCACCGGTCCGGTCACTCCCATTGGTTCTCAGCGCCTCCCTGGGGCCTCCCTCACCTGTCCGGTCAGGGTCATTGGTTCTCAGCGCCTCCCTGGGGCCTCCCTCACCTGTCCGGTCAGGGTCATTGGTTCTCAGTGCCTCACTCGCGCTTGTTAGTTCTAACGGTTCCTCCCTGTTCCCGCCGGGGGCACCCTCGCCTGGCCCTTCCCCTTGCGGCTCGGCGCCATTTTGGGGGGCATAGGGTGGTGGCCTGGCCCAGACGTCCCCAAGCTCTGGCTTCTTTTCAATGTTCCTAGCTTCCTCGGCTAGCTCGCCCCAAACAGATTTCGTCTGTTTCTGCTCCTCTGTAAGCGGGACGGGGTTCGGGGATGGAGGGGATGTATCGCCCTCTTGCAGATCTTTAACCTCAGCAGAATCGCCATCATCTGGGGGGTGCAAAGTCTGTGCGGTTGCCCCGACTCCCATTTTCGGAGTGGCCAACAAACAGTCCTTTACCACCACCCAGGTCTCCTGCTCTTTTATAGCTTTCTGCAAGGCTTGTACAGCTTTTCCCCAAGCCTTAAGGTTTTTCCCACAACCCGAAGACATCGTCTCCTCGGCTAACGCCTTAGTACATTTGTCCCACACTTTAGGGACACACTAAAGGGCAGCTCTGGTTCAGCCGGGCAGGGCAAGGGCAGGGCCTGCGGGTGCCTGGAGGGGAGCTGGAGCCAGGTGAAGGCAGCTGGGGACAATAGAGCAGAGCTGAGGCCTTGGCACCCTTCCCACAGCTGAGCAGTGATGCAACCCTCCGCTTTTCCTTCCAGGTTTCTTCACTCGTGCAGGTCCCCGGAGCAGATCTGTGCGCGAGGAGGATGGTGGCAGTGTGGCTGGGTCTGTCCCTGTGGCCATCACTATCTTTGCTGCCATGGTGATTTGTCTATTGGACGGTCTGCAAGATGCCACTGTGAGTTCGGACTGTCCCATGGGGCTGGAGGGTTCCCCACAGTGCCCCAGCTTCACTGATGCCATGGAAGTCCTGGCTCCATGGCACCTCTGCCCTCCTGCCATGTCTCACTGCAAACGCTGATCCTGCCATGGTGTTGGGCAGTCGCTCCCACGTACCCTTCTTTCGTGGTGGTGGTGCCGGACTTGGGGCTTGGGTTGGCGTCAGGAAATCCCAGCACAGGAGTCTCGGCCGCTCCTAACAGCTGTGCTGAGCGGTGCCGACAGTTTGACCACAGCCTCATCATCCCGGAGCTGCTGTAGGGCTGCATGTCCCACCGCACAGTGTGTGATGTGTCAGGGCGGCCGAGAAGAGACCTACCGCCAGCTGGAGAGCATCTTGTGCGGCTCTCAGAGCTGTCTGCAGAGCTCTGTTGTAGACAGAGTAATAGCAACGGTGTCTGCAGAGCTGCAAGCAGCCCAGGTGAGTTTGTTCTCTCTTAGGGAGACTCCGGATGCTGGTGCCCATCTCTGGCTACGGAGAGTCTTCGGGATATGTCCTTGTTTGTGGGGCTTAGGGAGGTACCTGGAGCTGTGCAGAGAGGCAGTGATGGGCTGTTTGTGAAAAAGGGGCAGTGGGAATCACATCACGGGATCTATGTGGTGCCTGGAGGCTGAACGTGGGGGACAGCCGGTCGTGCTCCCACCATGCAGGAACTGTTGTGTTCCAGGGTGTGACGCCCGCTGTGAGGACGGCAGCGAGCGACGTCCCGGTGGCCCTGGCCCGCTCCCACCGGCGCGAGGTGGTGTCAGCACTGCAAGGCCACCTGAGGAGCCTGCAGGAGGTGTCGGCGGAGGTGGTGCTCGTCACCCTGCGCAATGTGGCTGCCCGCCACGGTCGAGTTCCCAGCCTGATGCTCCGCATTTCTGTGGGTGCCCAGTGGGAGACACAATTCCTGCCCCTGCCCAAAACGTCCAGGCTGGGCTGTAGAGAACCTGCTGAAGACCAAATGTGCCGGGCTTTGCCCTGTGCCGTGCCCAGAGCTTCCCTGCACCCCTCAAGAAAGGTGCCCCCACACAAGTGCTCTGGCAGGAACCTCCCCGTGCCATAGCCGCCCCCAGCGCAGCGACCGCTCTCCCACCCCCCTGCCCAGCATGGCCCCATGGCCTCCGTGCCCCACTGCCCCAGTCCTGGTGCACAAAACAACCAGGGCACAGGGCCCAAGGGCTGTGGAGGTTCTGGCTGATAGGGACTGCCCACTCCTCAGCGCTGCAGTGTGTGCCCTTTGCGGGAGCAACACTGCTGACCTTGCACAGTGTGCTGAGTGAGGTGCAGAGCGGTGGGATGCTGCGCGCCGTCTGCGGTGGTGAGTGTCGGCACCACGGAAGGGCCCACGGAGAGGGGAAGGGGCCGGGGTGGCTCTGGGCACCTTGCTGGGGTCTTGGGGTGGGCATGGCAGGGAATGGGAAGTGCCATGAGAGGGACCGTTTGGGAAGAAAGGGGCAAGGGCCACAGCAGACAGTGTCTGGGAGCAAGACTGTGCAGAGGAGAAGGTTCTGGTGTGGGAGAGGGGAGAAACAAGGCAGCATTTCAATCCAGATGTCTCAGACCATAGCACGTCAAGCAGGCTGTGCTCCGGGCAGTTGGGGCCATGATGGGTGTCCTCCTGTGCCTGGAGAAGTACCGTGAGCGCGCCTGGCAGAGGCTTCCCTGGCTGCTGCATCAGTACCGGGAAGTGTGGGACCCTGCTGGGGTGACCACGGTGAGGCACTGCGAGGGGCACCGCATTGCTGGGGCCGTGGGGATGGTGCAAGGCGTTTGGAGAGCTGCAGGGTGCTGGAAGGAACAGGAACTCTGTATGTTTGAATACCTTTGAGCAGGAAGAGGGATCTGGGGCTTTGCAGGGGCTTGCTAGAAGAAATGGCACGGCAGGAGGCTGGGATGGAGAGGATGGATCCTGGGAGGGGAGGCTGTGCCGCCTCTGTGTCGGGGGGCATAGGGAACTCTGTCCTCACAGCCAGGGCCATGTCCAGCCCCTGTGGTGGAGAGAGGTGCGAGGGGGACGATGTGGTGGGAAAGGCCCTCCTGGCAGGGCAGCACGGAGGAGAGAGACCTCGTGGTCGAGCCAGCAGCCCCGTGCAGGCTGGGGTCTCCCTGGAAGTGGGTTCAGGCCGGGGCAGCTCCTAGCGGTGCCAGTTTCCTTTCCCCATGGCTCACGGTGACAGCTGCCCTCTCCCTCCCGTGCTCCCTTGCAGACTCTGTGCTATTTCCTGGGGGCTGTGGCAGATGTTCGGAGCCACCTGCCTCGCGCCAGGCCTCTGGCCATCAATGCTGCCGTGCACGAACAGGTAAGGCCCGATGCTGCGTCGCTGGCCTGCGCGTGTGCGGGGCTTTGGGCTTTTGGCCGTGGGTCCATGGCCAGAACTGCTCGTGAGAGGATCACTGAGAGCACAGTTTAGTTCTGTCCCCCTCCACGCTGCTCTTGCTTTCCGTAAAACACACCTTGTTCCCACAGCTTTGCAATGAGATGGAGCCGCCCAGCCCAGAGCACTGAGCAGAGCTGTGCCGCTGCATCGTGCTGCAGGGTAGGGAAGGAGAGCCGGCCCTGTGCCGCCGTGTCCCGGCTGCTGTCCTGCCAACGGGCAGGTGTGGGATGCTGGCCACTAACGCCAAGAATAATTTCTTCCCCGCAGCCCAAATCTGCCAAGAGGAGGTGATTGTGTTCCTCTACTGCAAGCTGAGGGACGGGAGCAGGGCGGATTGAGTGGCAACCGTGCAAATGCTGCAGGCTCTGGTCTGTTTTAACAGTAAGTAACACGTGCTGGAGAAATGGAGTGCTTCTGGGATGCTGCTGCTTCTTCTGAATTGGCAATATGGCCCCACTTTTCTGCCCCATTTGTGCACAAAAAGCAGGGGAGCTGTGACAAATCCCTCTGAAAATGGAGGCTCAGCCTCAGAACCCACCTTCCCTTGTATTTTGCAGTCCCCAATGCGAGGGAGAACATGCCAGTGTTGGTGAAGCTGGCACAGTCCGTGTGCCACGACCCTGCAGTGCAGGTGAGCTGGTTTGGACAGGGACGGTACCGCTGCAGGGGCCGAGCAGCCCTTTCCCCAGGACAGAGGCTGGAGAGGCCAAACCAGCAGTCAAGGACAGGGCCTGGGGTCGGAGTCTGGTGGCAGCTGCAGAGCAAGGGCTGCTCCCTCGTTGTCTCCGCCTGGCCAGATGGGCTGCAGCTCTGTGAAGGCCGTCAAACCCGCGCGTTTGGTGTGGGTTGTGACTGCAGCCTCTCCACCAGGTGAGAGCAGCCGTCCTGCATTTCATCGGGCAGCTGCTGCGCTCCAGCGCCCCGGGCTGCTCGGCATGGGGACGTGGTGGGACACATATTCACTGAGTTCAGCCGCTCCTCACGCAAACTGGTAAGGGCAGAGGGTGGCGCTGGTCTGTGTCCCGTGCCACAGCGGTGCCATGGGCATCCTTAGCATTGGGTGTTCTGCCTGGTGAGCAGGAGCAATGACGCTGGTGCCGCAGTGGGAGCAGCCTCCCATCACCGTGCACTGAAAGGGCTGGGAATGGGCATCCACGGGTGTTTCCCACCTTTGTCTCGCAGACATCAGGAACTCTTTCTGAGATGGAAGCCCAGGAAGAAAAGGCCATTCAGCGCCTGTGCAGGCACATCCTGGGCACACTGGATGTCTCCACCAGAGCAGTGACCAAAGTGAGTTTTCCGCTGCTGGACGCTGTTGCTTTCTGTCTTTCCCCGGTGTGTTGACACTGCCCATCTTAGCCCCTAAAGCAGCCAGGAAGAGCTAGGGCTGCCCTTGCTCGTTCAGCGCATGCTGTGTCTGAAAGGAGCACAGCTGGGCATGTCTTGGCTGCCTTCTGTAAATGAGACATAGGGACTGGGGGGACCATAGGGCATCCCCTTGCAGCAGGGAGGCGAGCTGTCCGCGGGGGTGAGTTTTGGCGGCTGCTCTCGGCAAGCAGGCAGCCAAAGTGAGGGAAAAGGTGCACAAAGCCAGGTGGGCGAGAGGGAGAGAAAGTGGAGGAGGAAGCCAGAGTGAGGCTGAGGGAGGCCCAGGGGCTGGGCTGGTGCCGCAGAAGCATCAATAACAGGAGGCCTGGGAGGGAGAGGTGGAAATAGCGGCGCTGGTGCCACAGAAGCATCAATAACAGGAGGCCTGGGAGGGAGAGGTGGAAATAGCGGCGTGCCCAGTGGCCCTGTTCTTGCCTGCAGCTCCTATGGCCCAAACTGCTGCAGTAAGTGATGCCAGCCCAGTACACGGGCATGCTGGTCCCGCTCTGCCGCTGCCTGTGTGCACCGGCCAAGAGGTGGGAGAGAGCAGAGTGCCATGAAGAGGAGGCAGCACACGAGCTCCTGGAGTCTGAGGAGCAAGGTGGGAAGCAAAGGTGCAGGCGGCGCAGCTGGGGTCCCCTTCAGCTGTGCGTGGGGCTGCGGGACATGGTGCGGGCAGGGCCTGGTGGGGCTGGGCGTCTCACGTGGCTTTTCCTTGTGTCCACAGCTGCTCTGCCAGCGCCCCAGGCCCTGCTGGTTTGCCTGTTGGTGAGTAACAGGGCCCCAGGAAAGAGCTTTCATGGCTGCAGAGAGGGGAGACGCAGAAGAGATGGTGCCACGGCCAGTGCAGGGCACCCTGGGAGAAAGCAGGAGGATGTCAGAGGGTGCCTGGGCAGCCCCTGCCCGTCCAGAGCTCCTGCTCCTCCCAGGGATGGCAGCGCTCAGGCAAGTCTGTCAGCTGCCTCCTGGCATCCAGGGCAATGCCAGCCTCCCTGCCCGCCTGCCTGCGGGGTGGCCACGGCTCCTGCGGCTTGCACGAGGCCATCCGTCTTCTGCCCTAGGTGGTGGCCGCGGTGACTCCCCACACAGGCACTGGCTGTGGCGCTGCAGCCCTGTAGCTGCTGCAGGCGCTTCCCAGCATGATCCACGGGAGCGTGGGGGCAAGCTGGGCTGCAGAGATCCCCGTGCTGCTGCAGCACCTTGCAGGTAAAGTGTCCACAGAGGGAGAGGCTGCATGCGGAGAGGGCAGCACCGAGTCTGGCGGAGAGGGTGCAGTCATGTTTGCCGGAACTTATCAGGCCAATGGCCTGAGGCTTTGGGACATGAGACACGGTGCTGGAATAGCAGCAAGAGCTTCTGATTTCTCTGGCTTTGCAGGAACAACTGCGAGAAACCTGGACATGGTGGAATGGGAGAGCCTTCTGCTGAAGGTACAGCATCCCTGTGGGGGCACACATGGATGGGACAAGCAGGCCCAGGAAAAGGGCAAGGAGGAACCTCGGAACTCCCTGTTGAGGCACTGAGTGGCACAAGCAGGTCCCAAGGCCTCAGTGCCTTCCCTGGCCACGCAGGCTGCCTGCTTGGAAGAGCTGCTCTCAGCACGTGCAGAATGACTGGGCATAAAGGCAGCTGAAGGCCAGGGCAGAAGCCTCCTCCTCGGGGGGCCTGTGCCGTGGCACTGCCTGCTCCTGCCATGTGCAGCACCCAAGGGCTTGAATGGCTCCTGAGGGGAAGAGCGAGAGGCAGTTACAGGAGGGGCCGGTGGGCAGAGGGGCAGTCGCGAGAGGGTGCTCTGCCCCGGCCATCTCCAGGGTCCCTGGGGTGTGCAAAAGGTCCTGGCCAGGAACAGGGGGGCATTTACTTCATCTCCCGCTTCACCCTAGTTCTTGCGAACCTCACTGGACGTTGTTGCGAACGACGTCTGGATTATTGACCTTAGCCGGGAAATGAGCCATCAGCTGGGCTGCTCTCCACGCCTGTCCTGGGAAAAGGTTTGTTCCCTGTGCAGTGTTGCTGCTGTTCACGTACCCCGAGGGCTGCGGTGACAAAACCCTGGGGGGCTCCGGACAGGACTCGGGTCGGCAGTGCTGCTCTGCTCCGTGCCTGGTTTTGCCCCTGCCCTCTCTCTTTGCCCAGAAAGGCGCTTTTGCCCCTCCAGGCTAAGCTGGTCCTGGGGCCAGTCTGGCCAGCAGCTGCTGTTGGTGCTGCGGGTGCCTTGGCGTGTGCTGGCACCGTGGGGCTGCCATGGGCTGGCCCTGTCCTGCCAGGCTGGGCTGTCACTGCAGCTGGGGCCTGGCCTCTTCTCTTGCAGAGGTTCCTGTACAAGGCGCTCGGCAGAGCCCTGGCAGCTTGCGGGAGTCCCCGCTTCGTACAAGAGCAGACCCTGGGACACCTGCAAAGTGCAAACTTCCTGGAGCTGTGGGAGGCACAGGTGAGGGTTCCTCTTGTTGTGCTGCGTGTCCTGGGGCTCAGGGGCTCCGTGTGCCCTGCTCTGGCCCTGCTGCATTTCTGTTCACTACCATTACCTCAGGAAAGCTGCCTGGCCAGTGGAGCTGGCCAGGGCTGGTCACTGTGGTGAGAGTGACTCCCCATTTTTGCTGCGTTGTAGGGAATGGTTTCAGTTGTGCCCCGCTGTGCTGAGAGGCACTTTCAGCTGGCCTTGTCATCTGTTGAGCGGTTCCTGGGCACCTGCAAAGAGAGGCGCAAGCAGAGGGTGAGCGGGGACCTTTTGCCAGGAGCTCTGCATGGGCAGGCGGCGGGTTCTGGGTATCCCAGGGCTGTGGGTGGCCCCTTGTTCCTGCCCGGCTTTGCCAGGGCTTGAGGCGCTGCAGTCGGGAGAGGGCCAGCGGCCGTGGCGATGCCGGTGACCTTGTGCCTGTGTCTTGCTCCTGCCGCGAGGCGGCGTCTTCCAAGACTTTGGCTCCTTGGTGGGACTGCTGGGGCCTCTGACGTGTGAGGAGTCAGCCGCAGCCCATCGGCGGGCAGTGACCTGCGTCTGCCGCCTTCTCCAGAGAGCTGGTGAGAGGAATAGGCAGGGCTGCTCCTGCTGCTGCCTGGGGGAAGGAGCCCAGCACCAGGCCCTGTCCCCCTGTGCCGTAGCACCTTGTCCAGCTTGCAAAGACACTGTGTTGCCTTGGGGGACCCTGGCTTTGTGTGGCCTTTGCTGGCCTCCCTCATGTCCTCGCTCAGCACCCAGGGATCCGTAGGTTGCCTCCCCATGAACGTCACTCCCCTTTCTGATAGTTCCAGCCAAAAACATGGACGTGGCGCCATGGACCCAGGTCGCATGTCTGTCCAAGAGGCTCAGCGCCGTCACCTCTGGGTCTCTGCTGGCAACCTCCACCAACATTGCCAAGGTACCTGGCCCTCAACAAGCAGGACGGGGACCATGATATGTTTGTGTGCACGTGTGTGTGGGAGTGCTGCTCTCAGGACACGTGTTTTGCATCTGAGCAACTCCTGCGGTGCACTCGCTTGTGTTTCTGATTTCTCCCCAGCTTGTCTGCAAACATTTCCTACAAGGCCAGGCCACAGGCTTCATGAACAGCATCGTGGAGAACCTGCTGTGCGACAGGCCCATGGGCATGTGGGCTGCAGGTCCATGGACACTCACCTTCCTGGGGGATTGTGTTGAGAAGATATTCCAGGAGGAGGTGAGAGAGACATTTTTTAGGTTTGCCTTTGGCTGTTCTCTGAGGTAGTGTGTTGGCCCCGAGGCACAACAGTGAAAGGACGCACCGAGCCTTTCTTTCTCGCCCATCTCCTTTCAGGTGCCTGAGCGCATGTCTATCCTTTGCACGTGCCTGTGGAGCACCCAGCAGAGCACTCCCCGGTGCATGGTGCTGCGAACGATGGTCCTGCTGTGCCGCTCTCACCAAGAGCCGGTGCTGGGCAGCCTCCTGCAGACACTGCTGCCCATGGACAGGTCTGTGCAGCCGCCCTTCCCACTGCCGTCAGAGCCAGCCGCGGGGCTCGTCTGCGTGGGCGGCCCTCTCGGCAGCCAGTGCTTTTGCCCTGCGCAAGGCTGAGCGCTGCAGCTCGTGTCCCTGTCGGGACCTGGGCACTGGCAGTCCCCGTGCGCACAAGGAGGGTGTATGGCTTCTCCAGAGGTACCTTGGGTAGCCAGGGATGTCAGCTCATGTGCTGGCATGTGTTCCTTTGCAGCAACACAGCAGAGGTGTGGAGGAGCCTGGGGAGAAGCGCCATGGGCTGCCCAATCCTGGTGCGCTTAACACAGAAGTTGGGGGCAGCTGGAAAGAGCCATGGGAGCAACTGCTGCTTTGGGGAGCTGGGCAGCAGCCAGGCTGCCCTGGAGCCTCGCATGGTATGGTCAGCAGCCCCGGCGGCCGTGCTGCTTTGCGTGTGCTTTCCAAGCGGTGCTTGAGTGTGGTGCGTGAGGGTTTCCTGCCCTTTGTGAGGGCCCGTGGAGCCTTGTGGGGTGCTGAGCTGGTGTGGTAGCAGCGTGGGGAGCTGGGACAGCTTGTGGCTGCCAGGCTGAAAGGCTCTTCCTGCAGTGAGAGTTGGAGTGAGTAAAAGCCCCTGACTGTCAGGGGGATGTGGTCTGTGGGCAATGGCCTTGTTTTACCAGGTGGTTCTTGGTTGAATTTCTCTGTAGATCACTCGCGCCCTCTGTGAGGTGGTGTCAGCGCTGAGAAGCGACACTCTGGTTTGGCGCCTGCTTCCTCAGCTGCTTCCAAACCTCCTGGAGCAGCTCAGTGAGACGCTGGGGGAGGAAATGGAAGTGTCCCTTGGAGAGCTGATGAGGAGTGACCCACCGGGCAGGTGAGGAGCAGCAGGAGCAGAATCTGTGTGTGCAGCCCATGGCCTTGCAGGAGCACCTGCCTATTGCCCTGGTGCTGGGCTGCCTCCGTGGTAGGTGGGACTGGGCTCTGTAGGGCAGCGCACTGGGCACTGGACCATTTCAGCACCTCAGCTGAGTGTTGCGGCTGGAGTCCATCATGGGGCTGTGCTAAAAAGCAGCTTCCCACAAAGTATTGTACCTGGAGCTTTCCTTGGCTTCTCCCTGCAGCCTGTTTGTGGAGGCGCTCGAGCTGGTGCCGACCAAGAGCCTGGAGCACCGGTGGCTGCGGCTGCTGCGGGACCAGGGAGCGTGGGCGTCATTGACAGCATCCCAGGCCAACGTGTGTCTCCTGGCGAGGTGAGAGCCCCTGGTGGGGGCCGTGCTGGAGGAAGGGCTGCCGGGATCTGGGGGCTGCCCCGAGCTCTGCCACGAGCGGTGTCTGCACTGGGGTGGGCGCAGCTGGGAGCGGTGCCGCGGGGCTGTGCTGTGTGAGCACGTGCTACAAGGCTGTTGGTGCTCTGTGCGCAGTGTGCTGCTGCGCACGGAGCAGGTCCCGCAGCGCCTGGTGCAGCAGTTCTTCCGCTGGCCGCGTTCCCACTCGGCGAACCTGCGGCTCACAGCCACCGCGTTCTGTGCCGAGGTGAGGCATCCGCGGGGCGAGGGGGCTCGCAGGGCTTCCTGCATCTCAACCATGGTGAGGGGTGCTCCATGCCAGCACTCACGTGTCTTGATTGCAGCTCATGAAGGACCAGCTAGTGAGGGAGAGGAAGATCGTGACACCCCTCCTAGAGACGCTGGCAGAGCGATCGCGCGACCTTGTCAGCAGCGTGAGTCGATTGGCCGTGAGGGACCTGGGCAACGTGGCCACAGGAGCACCCACCAAGGTGAGGCAGCCTCTGATGGGCTTTGAGCGCAAGCCGAGCTGGGGAGGAGCGCGGAGGTGCTCTAGGAGCCGAGGCAGGTGCAGGGCTGTGCTGAGGCAATGCCCTGGCATCAGCGCTCTCCCCTGGGCTTGCTCTAGAAAGCGCTGCCACTGGCGCCACAGCGAAGAGTAGCGCTGAGAGACAAGAGCTCATGTGCGTGTCGCTCTGCAGCTGCAGAGACACTGGGCCGCGGCGGTGAGAGCGCTGCTCAGGGGCCTAGAGGATGTGGGCAGCCCGGAGGTGGCTATGGAGAGCCTGGTGGCACTGACCAAGGTGCTGGGACGGCTGGAGGCGAGGGCCGTGGGCTCTGCCTTTGGAGAGGTGGCCAGGAGCTGCCGGGCACTCTGGGGGGTGGTAAGTGGAGCCGCTGGCTCTCTGTGGGCAGGCGGGAGTCCACACGGGTTGCTGTCCCCTGCGGGCTGCTGTTGGCAGGGGGCAGCCGCCGCCAGCCCTGTGGGCAGCACCGCGCGGGTGCCGAGCACTGTGTGCTAGTAGCCTGCCCAACAGTCTTTCTCGTCACAGGAGGAAGAGGAGCTGCACTGCTCGGCCTTCGGCCTCTACAGTGCCCTGGCCTCCTCTGCGTCGGGGAGGAGGTTGTTTTTCAGCAGGGAGGTGGAGGAGGCCTTTCCCAGCTTAGTGCTGCACCTTCGGGACCCGTCGCCGGCTGTGTGCAATGTAAGAGCCCCAGGCACCCCACAGAAAGCCCCGTGGAGCTGGCTGAGCCATGGGGGCACTCGCTCCCTTCTGCATGGGGCTGCCGGAGTCTCCACGGGCCCTGGGTGATGCTGCCCTGCTGGCAAGGTTCCTTCCTCAGTGCCCGGGCAGGTGCAGAGCATCCCCATGACAGGGCCCAGGGCTCTTTTGCAGGTGTGCAAGGTGGCCCTGCGTCTGTGCGCCCCGTTTCTGGGATCAAAGAGGCTGCGGAGGCGTCTCAACATGAGCGTTGGGCTGAGCACAGAGGAGATGAAGGACGAGGTCTGCAGACACCTGGTGAGTGAGCTGTGTGCTGGGGCTGTGTCCCTGTGCTGGCCGCCCACCCCGTGACTCCCACATCACGGGGTCGTCCTGGTACTGGCCATGGGTGGGCAGGCGATTGGGCAGAGGGGAGCAAAGGGGGCTGTTGGAGATGGGGATGAGCTCCCGCTGCCTGCACTGTGTGTTGTTGCAGGCCCAAGACTGTCCCGCGCTGTTGGAGCAGCTCCTGAGCACATCTTGGAGCTGCTGCTTGGGAAGCCACCAGGTGCAACAGGCGGCAGCCGTCCACGTCCTGGGTGAGTAGCAGCGGGGGGCTGAGGCGCTGCTCCTGGCCAAGGCCCCAGGTTGGGTTCAAGGTCGGGCTCTGGGGCAGCTCTGGGCTGTGACCATACCCGTGCCCTGGTGGCGGTTTCCCCGTGCCAGGCCTGCTCCAGGACACAGCGCCAGCCACGTGGCTAGAGCAGTGGGGCCTGTCTAGCGAGGTGCCCAGAGGTTCCATGGGTGCCCAAAGCCAGGGGGCTCAGGGATGGGGTCTTGTGTGGCCCTGGGTTTGTGTCAGGGAAGACACCCCATCTGGGCACCACGGGGCATCAGGGCCTTGTTCCCACGCTGCTCCCCTCAACATCAGTGTCTTTGCAGCTCACTGGAGGCCAGAGCACGTGGAGGAGCCCCGTGCTCGACGGGAAGTAGCTGCAGAGCTCTGCGCGGGGGGAGGCCAGCAGCACAGAGCAGGAGGGAAATAAATCTCTGTCCCTGCGGGGAGGCACTGTCTGTCCATGTGGGGCTGTGTGCAGTGTGGCAATAACCCTGGTCCTGCCTCCCTGGGGATGTGGGCCCTGCGTGGTGCTGACTGGGGACAGTGGAGAGCACAGGGACTGGAGGGAAGGGGTTTGCAGGCACTGAGCTTAGTGGGTCACTGCCAGGTGCCTCGGGACACCAGGGTCACTGGGAGCACTGGGAAGAACCTGGGGGGTCCTAGTGAAGGATCGCAAAGCAAAGCCAGCTCCGCTCTCCGCCAGCAGCAGCCCATGGCAGCGGATGAGCAGATCTGCTGCCCCGCAGCCCTGCTCTGCTGCACTGCTGGCCTGGCACAGCTGCAGGCACGAGGGAGAAGCCCCTGCCGCACGGTTTGTCGGTGCCAGCAGCGTGCGGGCAGAGCTGCGCAGCCCCTCTGCGGCACCAGGAGGCTCCATCATTGCCAGAATGGAAACAAAACCACCCAGCCTGCCCCAGCCTTCCTCAAAGCACTTGCCAAGGACATTCTCTGCGCCCACAAGTTCCCACAACCCACGGTGGGACTGGAAGGCCCAGCAGCAACCGGCTCTTGTCACTCATGTGCCATTGCACAGCAGTCAGAGGTGGCCCATCCACAGGCAGGCACATCACTGCAGAGCACAGGGTGAAATAAAACCCCCAGGCCACAAAAAGGCACTTCCAAATGCCGCTTTCAAACCTGCATCAACAAGTCCCCTGCTTGGGAACGGGAGGCTGCCACAAAAGCACTTTCAGAAGGAAACTGCTCAGCCGTTTCCTGTTTCTCGTTTGTGTTTTGGGGAAACAGGCATTGCCAGAGCAATACTATCTCAAAGTAGCTTTTCCCACGCAGAGCAGATGAGACACCTATGGGTGGAGAAGTTTGCTCTAAATCAAGAGCTTCTCCTTTGAGCTGCTCTTCAGCTCAGCTACAAGAAGGTGTGGAAACATAATCAGGAATGATATTCTTTTCCTGAGAAGATGGAGCACAAAAGCACTGTTGGGGTTCCTTCCAGTGCAGATGATACCTTCTCACTGGCCTTGATGAGAGAGCAGTAAGGCCATCCCCATGAGCTGCCCAGAGCTCCCCTCTGCAGGGATGCGCTCAGCCGATTCCCTGTGGAACAAGGCTGTTCTTCTCCATTCTATGCCTTTCTAGAAATACTCCAGAAAACATTCCCCCTGCTCTCATCACTCCGTCAGTTACTCACCAGGGTTACGGCTGTGGTTAGCAGTCTGGCAGGATTCAATGGAGTGAAGGTTTGCAGGGCCCCTATCTTCCCTTTGCTCTTTTTCAGCACTCATTGAACACAGAGGAGCAAAAGGAGGAAGGGTCTTGGCATATGCAAGTCTTTCAGCTCAGAGCCGAAGAAAATCCATTCCCCCAGGTTGGTGTAATGGCACACCAGTGTGTCCAGTGTGTCAGTGTGTCCTGCTGGTTGGCAAGGTAAGCCTCTCTCATCTTTGCAGAAATCAAGAAATCCAAGCGACACGGATGGCTCCCAGCCATAGCAAGTGCTTTGCCTCCGAAGGCACCTCTGTCAGTTCTGCAACAAGAGCTTTCTGCTGTGTTTTGTTTCTAAAGGCCAGTCCAACTCCCTACTGCAGGACTGAAAGTTACACCTGAGCGTGTCTAAGGGATTTGTCTAAGGGCAGCTTAACCTTTAGCTTCAGTGCTTCCATATTTCATTGACTGAAAACAATTCTATAAGAAACCTATCTAGCTTCCAGCGAGAGAGAACACGCCCTAGGTATGCAACGCGCTGGAAGGAAAAAAAGGGACTGCGTCTTCTTTGAAGCCACCCTCACCCCTCAGTGTGTCCAGTGGAAAGAGAGGAGGATTGAAGCACAAGAATGCACATGCCCTTTCACTGTTTTCTCCCTAACACAGGACTGAAGAGGCAGGAGGATGCTGTTGAATTACCCTTGGGCCTTTGTAGAAATGCTCCAGAAATATTCCCGCTGCTCTCCTCACTCCATCACTTACTCACCACGGTTATGGCTGTGGTTACCAGTCTGGCAGGACTCAAGCGAGTGAAGGTTTGCAGGGCCACCTATCTTCCCTTTGCTCTTTTTCAGCACTCATTGAACACAGAGGAGCAAAAGGAGGAAGGCTGAGCAGGGTCTTGGCATATGCAAGTCTTTCAGCTCAAAGGCTAATAAAATCCATTCCCCCAGTTTGGTGTAATGGCACATGTCCAGTGTGTCAGTGTGTCCTTCTGGTTGAGCTCTGGGTAAGGGAGCTGGGACATTGGCTCACCAGGCAACAGGGTCCTCCAGCCTTCTTGAATGGCCAGCAATTGGGCTACAAAGCACTCCTGAAATATTCAGGGAGGTAATCTTTGGACCTGCGTAACCTAATTCTTTGTTTTCTTCCTTCAATAGTGACTGACGTGTTTGCCTCCCTTGGGCTAGTGCTGGGGAAAAGAGCCTTCCAGACCATCTAGCTCCAATCTAGCTTCAAATGCTTGGAGGAACTGGGCAGGAGCTTGATCGTATTGGAGCGGAGAGAGCACTGCAATCTGCTCTCAGTAGTCTCAGGGGCATCTCAAGGGAGGATGCTTTTTGTCACTGTGAGGCAGCATGACGTACGGCAGGAACAGCATTGCTACTGTCTATTAATAGTGTGATAATCAAAGGCAAAGAAAAGAAGACACACGCACACAAAAAAGGAAAGAAACCGGGGCAGCACTGGCTCCCATCACCCTCAACTACCACCAAACAGGAGTGTTGCGCGTCTATGCACAGTGTCATGGCTCTGATTAGAGAATGGCAGTGATTGTAGGGAAGTTCAGGCAAGCTCGTACTTCCAAAAATCACTGGCTTCTCATTGCATGTGTCCAACTTGGGTTCTGCGTGAGAGCAAACTGCATGGCTGCTCATAGCTGCAGTTGGAAGTGAATTTGTCTTGTCTTGGATGCCATGGCATATGCAAACCTCTCTGGTAAAGGAAGGGCTGAGCTGGGCACTGAACACGAGTCTCCAGCCACGTGCTCCATGGTGCAGTTTCCTCCAAAGGCTGTAGGTGAAATCTGGAAATGTCCCATCTTTGCTGGTGCTTCCCTTCCCTTCCTTTGAGAGGATAGGGGTAAAGCACCCGCGGTTTCTAGGTGCACTTGAAAAGCCAAAGGAATGCAGTGCTTAGTCTCTGCTGAGAATTCAGGTTAGCGGGGCTGAGACAGCTGAGCTTGCAAGCAAATAAAGGGGGAGAGAAAATAGCTGCAGGTAATGAGTGTAGCCTCTCTCATCTTTGCAGAAATCAAGAAATCCAAGTGACATGGAGGGCCCCAGTTGTGCGGTTGGTTCAGAGTCTTGAAGAGTCTCCAGCCCATCGTGACCTATTTTGGCAGAGGCGCTTTGGCAAAGCGTAGGAAGGGGAGAAACCTCTGCCACTGACTGTGGCAGCCATGCTGCATGGCCAAAATCACTTGGTGTGCCTCTCCTGCTGGCCATAACCTTGAGCTGTCTGCAAAGCCTTTGTCCAAAGCAGAGCAGAGCCAAGGGAAGCAGGTAGAGAGCACGCTGTGATTGTGCTGCCCATGGGAGCGAGAGCTTTAGGTGGGGGAGGGCAGAATGGTGCCTCTCTTGGTGCCGTCTCCGTGCTGTGCTGGAGGCAGCTTTCCTGCTCTCAGCAGAGAAGTGGGTGGTGGCAGGGGGCCGAGGAAGAGGCGACCCGACCTGTGCAAGCTTGGCTTCCTGCAGTAACGCTCCGAGGCTGCCCAATAGAGAGGCCTCTCATTTACGTTGTTTCAGCGCTTTAGAGTTCTCGTTTGGACGGTATTCCCGGTGCCTTGACTCATGGCAGCTCTGTGAGTCCTTTTTGGGACTGGAATTGGCGGACCCTCTTCTCATATCAGCTTGAGAAATCCTGCCTACACATAAGCATCATTGCACAGTGTTCTTTTTGTCCAGCAAAGCTGTCATTTCCAAATTCTAAAGTCCATTTTTAAAATTAGTGTAATTCTAATTAATTTAATCCTGATATTTAGAAATCAATTCTAATATTAAAATTCTTCCTCTTCTCCTAAGAGTACATTTTTGTACTTGGCAGAGTTGGAGATGGACTAGCGCTGAATGAAGATCCATTAAATCTAGCTGCTCCACTAGTAACTAGTATTTTGTGTAATGCCTTTCACGTCATTCTCTTCTCTTTCATGCTCTCATATCCTTCACTGTAACCCTCAAAGTCATTTGGGCATAGTGTAAAGAGTGCCGTAATTATTCAATTGGAATATCATTCTTGTAGGTGTGTTAAGACATCCCTGTATCCTCCTGCTCCTTGCCCCAGGAGCTTGCTTAGGAGCAGTTTTTACGTACCCGATAGCCAAGAAGGAACAAAGGAACACACATGAGAGTGTAACTTAAGAACAACACCAGTCATTTTATTTAGAAAACATAAGGGACTACTTTGGAGCGGATGGGGGCGGGGGCGGGAAAAAGAAGAAACAAGAGTTTTCAGGAGATTGGTGAGGCAGCAATTCTGGGGAAGGGCAGGTTGGGTGCAGGTGTTCAGAGGCTGGCATGTTGCAAGAGGGTGTGAGGTCGCCGTAGCAGAGGGAAAGCCTTGCTCCTTACTGGCAGCAGGAGCGATAGCGCTTCTTTGGCGGGAGCTGTTCAAGACACCTTTCCTCTTGAGACTGCGCTGTAGGTGTGGGAGGGGAGGAGGGGGAAGCGAGGCTCCTCTTGCGATTGCCTTTTGGCTTCTGCTTCTGGCTGCTGCCTGATGCTGCTCCCAGCTCAGGAGGAGGGTGCTCGGTGTCTCTGTTGGCCACGCTCGATAGTACATTGTCTGGCAGAGCAGGACTATTGGGTGTGCTGCAGCCGCTGTCTTGAGTGTGTGGTGAGGGAGAAAATGTCCCGTGAAAGGCCTGTGCCTTAGACGTGTCAGCAGCTCCCATTGCCTCCGTGGCCTCAAGCAGACGGCAGTGCTTTGGTGGGAGTGGAGTGCTATTTTTCACCTGTGCGGCCCTTTCTTTGTCACGACGCACCTCGATATACATCTTCCTGTTGGGGGGTAACAGCCTTGGTCTGTTCTTGGTGGAGATTGCAAGCAGCAAGTCAGTAATGCAGATTTGGACAAACTCGTCATTTTCTAAGAGCTCTATGCATTCTTCAGAATTTTCCTCCAAATCCTCATTGCAGTAGCAAGGGAAGTTCAGTGGCTTGTTTTCTGTGGGAAAAGGGTCGGTCTCGTGAGCCGATGTGCCATGTGCATGCTTGGGAGAGGCCTGTGCTTCTGAAAGAGCTGGGGGTGTCAGATCCCCAGACTCTTCTAATTCTTCTTGGGAGATTTCCTCCAAATCCTCAATGCAGTCGAAGGCGATGTTGGTGGGGGCATTGCCTGTGTGATCGGGATGCGTTTTGGGAGGCAATGTGCCATGTGTGTCCTTGGGAGAGCCCGGTGCTTCTGGCAAAGATGTGGGTGTCAGATGGCAGGGCTCTTGTGGAGCTGGCGCCTGGAGGCAGTGGTCAGCCCCTGTGGTGGAGCTGCAGCTGGGCTGCTGCCCCTCATGGGCAGCACAGAGAGGTGCAGGCGCGGGTGCTGGCTGCAGCTCTTGCATGGAGGTGCCGCTGGCGGGCGGGCTGTCCGTCAGCGGAGGAGCAGAGGAGCTCTCGCTTGGCTCCTGCTCCTGCTCTGCAGGGCAGGCACACATGCTGTCGCCTGCTGCACCTCGGCTGCTGCGCTGCGTTTGCTCAGCCCTTGCTTTAGCCAGGCCGCTTGTCTCCTGGAAGGCTCTTGGTGACTTGAGATAGGAAGAGAAAGAAGTAGTTATCCTTTAAAGAAGGAAGGGCAAAGTAGCGATGCTCCAGCTTACGGAGGAAACGGTCTCGAAGCACAAGCGCTGTCCAGGGAGACTGCGGGTTCCAGAGCAAACATTCCGCCAGAGCCGCTGGCAACCAGCTGCGGGGGCCAAGCAGCCCTTTGAGCCTTGAAAGTCACAAACACAGAGCCATGTGTGTGGTGCCTTTGCGCCGTGCCATCCCTGAGCAACGGCCTCTCCAGTAGGATGGAGGTTGCTCCCAGCCACAGCAAGTGCTTTGCCTCCGAAGGCACCTCTGTCAGTTCTGCAACGAGAGCTCTCTGCTGTGTTTTGTTTCTAAAGGCCAGTCCAGCTCCCTACTGCAGGACTGAAAGTTACACCTGAGCGTGTCTAAGGGATTTGTCTAAGGGCATCTTAACCTTTAGCTTCAGTGCTTCCATATTTCATTGACTGAACACAATTCTATAAGAAACCTATCTAGCTTCCAGTGAGAGAGAACACGCCCTAGGTATGCAACGCGCTGGAAGGAAAAAAAGGGACTGCGTCTTCTTTGAAGCCACCCTCGCCCCTCAGTGTGTCCAGTGGAAAGAGAGGAGGATTGAAGCACAGGAAAGCACATGCCCTTTCGCTGTGCTCTCCCTAACACAGGACTGAAGAGGCAGGAGGATGCTGTTGAATTACCCTTGGGCCTTTGTAGAAATGCTCCAGAAATATTCCCGCTGCTCTCATATCTCTGTCAGTTACTCACCAGGGTTATGGCTGTGGTTAGCAGTGTGGCAGGATTCAATGGAGTGAAGGTTTGCAGGGCCACCTATCTTCCCTTTGCTCTTTTTCAGCACTCATTGAACACAGAGGAGCAAAAGGAGGAAGACTGAGCAGGGTCTTGGCATATGCAAGTCTTTCAGCTCAAAGGCTAATAAAATCCATTCCCCCAGTTTGGTGTAATGGCACGTGTCCAGTGTGTCAGTGTGTCCTTCTGGTTGAGCTCTGGGTAAGGGAGCTGGGACATTGGCTCACCAGGCAACAGGGTCCTCCAGCCTTCTTGAATGGCCAACAACTGTGCTACAAAGCGCTCCTGAAATATTCAGGGAGGTAGTCTTTGGACCTGCGTAACCTAATTCTTTGTTTTCTTCCTTCAATAGTGACTGACGTGTTTGCCTCCTTTGGGCTAGTGCTGGGGAAAAGAGCCTTGCAGACCATCTAGCTCCCCTTCAAATGCTTGGAGCAACTGGGCAGAAGCTCGATCATATTGGAGCGGAGAGAGCACTGCAATCTGCTCTCAGTAGTCTCAGGGGCATCTCAAGGGAGGATGCTTTTTGTCGCTGTGAGACAGCATGATGTATGGCAGGAACAGCATTGCTACTGTCTATTAATCGTGTGATAATCAAAGGCAAAGAAAAGAAGACACACGCACACAAAAAAGGAAAGAAACCGGGGCAGCACTGGCTCCCATCACCCTCAACTACCACCAAACAGGAGTGTTGCGCGTCTATGCACAGTCATGGCTCTGATTAGAGAATGGCAGTGAATGTAGGGAAGTTCAGGCAAGCTCGTACTTCCAAAAATCACTGGCTTCTCATTGCATGTGTCCAACTTGAAAGGGGTTCTGCGTGAGAGCAAACTGCATGGCTGCTCATAGCTGCAGTTGGAAGTGAATTTGTCTTGTCTTGGATGCCATGGCATATGCAAACCTCTCTGGTAAAGGAAGGGCTGAGCTGGGCACTGAACACGAGTCTCCAGCCACGTGCTCCATGGTGCAGTTTTCTCCAGGGGCTGCAGGTGAAATCTGGAAATCTGCTGGTGCTTCCCTTCCCTTCCTTTGAGAAGATAGGAGCAAAGCGCCCACAGTTTCTAGGCACACTTGAAACGCCAAAGGAATGCAGTGCTTAGTCTCTGCCGAGAATTCAGGTTAGAGGAGCTGAGACAGCTGAGCTTGCAGCCAAATAAAGGGGGAGAGGGAATAGCTGCAGGGAATGAGTGTAGCCTCTCTCATCTTTGCAGAAATCAAGAAATCCAAGCGACACGGAGGGCTCCAGTTGTGCGGTGGGTTCAGAGCCTTGAAGAGCCTCCAGGCCATCGTGACCTATTTTGGCAGAGGCTCTTTGGCAAAGCATAGGAAGGGGAGAAACCTCTGCCACTGACTGTGGCAGCCATGCTGCATGGGCAAAATCACTTGGTGTGCCTCTCCTGCTGGCCATAACCTTGAGCTGTCTGCAAAGCCTTTGTCCAAAGCAGAGCAGAGCCAAGGGAAGCAGGTAGAGAGCACGCTGTGATTGTGCTGCCCATGGGAGCGAGAGCTTTAGGTGGGAGAGGGCAGAATGGTGCCTCTCTTGGTGCCGTCTCCGTGCTGTGCTGGAGGCAGCTTTCCTGCTCTCAGCAGAGAAGTGGGTGGTGGCAGGGGGCCGAGGAAGAGGCGACCCGACCTGCGCAACTTGGCTTCCTGCAATAAAACTCCGAGGCTGCCCAATAGAGAGGCCTCTCATTTACGTCGTTTCAGCATTTTAGAGCTCTCGTTTGGATGGTATTCCTGGTGCCTTGACTCATGGTAGCTCTATGAGCCCTTTTTGGGACTGGAATTGACAGACCCTCTTCTCACATGAGGTTGAGAAATCCTGCCTATACCCAAGCATCATTGCACAGTGTTCTTTTTGTCCAGCAAAGCTGTCATTTCCAAATTCTAACCTCCATTTTTTAAATTAATGTAATTCTAATTAATTTAATCCTGACATTTAGAAATCAATTCTAATATTAAAATTCTTCCTCTTCTCCTAAGAGTACATTTTTGTACTTGGCAGAGTTGGAGAGGGACCAGCGCTGAATGAAGATCCATTAAAACTAGCTGCTTCACTAGTAACTAGTATTTTGTGTAATGCCTTTCACGTCATTCTCTTCTCTTTCATGCTCTCATATCCTTCACTGTAACCCTCAAAGTCCTTTGGGCATAGTGTAAAGAGCGCCGTAATTATTCAATTGGAATATCATTCTTGTAGGTGTGTTAAGACATCCCTGTATCCTCCTGCTCCTTGCCCCAGGGGCTTGCTTAGGAGCAGTTTTTACGTAGCCGATAGCCAAGAAGGAACACACACGAGAGTGTAACTTAAGAACAACACCAGTCATTTTATTTAGAAAACATAAGGGACTACTTAGAAACGGATGGGGAAAAAAATAAAGCAAACCAAAACAGAAAAAAACAAGAGTTTTCTGGAGGTGGCTGAGGCAGCAGTTCTGGGAAAGGGCAGGTTGGGTGCAGATGTTCAGAGGCTGGCACGTTGCAAGAGGGTGTGAGGTCGCCGTAGCAGAGGGAAAGCCTTGCTCCCTACTGGCAGCAGGAGCGATAGCGCTTCTTCGGTGGGAGCTGTTCAAGACACCTTTCCTCTTGAGACTGCGCCGTAGGTGTGGGAGGGGAGGAGGGGGAAGCGAGGCTCCTCTTGCGATTGCCTTTTGGCTTCTGCTTCTGGCTGCTGCCTGATGCTGCTCCCAGCTCAGGAGGAGGGTGCTCGGTGTCTCTGTTGGCCACGCTCGATAGCACATTGTCTGGCAGAGCAGGACTATTGGGTGTGCTGCAGCCACTGTCTTGAGTGTGTGCTGAGGGAGAAAATGTCCCGTGAAAGGCCTGTGCCTTAGATGTGCCAGCAGCTCCCATTGCATCCGTGGCCTCAAGCAGACGGCAGTGCTCTGGTGGGAGTGGAGTGCTATTTTTCACCTGTGCGGCCCTTTCTTTGTCACGACGCACCTCGATATACATCTTCCTGTTGGGGGGTAACAGCCTTGGTCTGTTCTTGGTGGAGATTGCAAGCAGCAAGTCAGTAATGCAGATTTGGACAAACTCGTCATTTTCCAAGCGCTCTTTGAATTCTTCAGAATTTTCCTCCAAATCCTCATTGCAGTAGCAAGGGAAGTTCAGTGGCTTGTTTTCTGTGGGAAAAGGGTCGGTCTCGTGAGCCGATGTGCCACGTGCATGCTTGGGAGAGGCCTGTGCTTCTGAAAGAGCTGGGGGTGTCAGATCCCCAGACTCTTCTAATTCTTCTTGGGAGATTTCCTCCAAATCCTCAATGCAGTCGAAGGCGATGTTGGTGGGGGCATTGCCTGTGGGGTGGGGATGCGTTTTGGGAGGCAATGTGCCATGTGTGTCCTTGGGAGAGCCCGGAGCTTCTGGCAAAGATGTGGGTGTCAGATGGCAGGGCTCTTGTGGAGCTGGCGCCTGAAGGCAGTGGTCAGCCCCTGTGGTGGAGCTGCAGCTGGGCTGCTGCCCCTCATGGGCAGCACAGAGAGGTGCAGGCGCGGGTGCTGGCTGCAGCTCTTGCATGGAGGTGCCGCTGGCGGGCGGGCTGTCCGTCAGCGGAGGAGCAGAGGAGCTCTCGCTTGGCTCCTGCTCCTGCTCTGCAGGGCAGGCACACATGCTGTCGCCTGCTGCACCTCGGCTGCTGCGCTGCGTTTGCTCAGCCCTTGCTTTAGCCAGGCCGCTTGTCTCCTGGAAGGCTCTTGGTGACTTGAGATAGGAAGAGAAAGAAGTAGTTATCCTTTAAAGAAGGAAGGGCAAAGTAGCCATGCTCCAGCTTACGGAGGAAACGGTCTCGAAGCACAAGCGCTGTCCAGGGAGACTGCGGGTTCCAGAGCAAACATTCCGCCAGAGCCGCTGGCAACCAGCTGCGGGGGCCAAGCAGCCCTTTGAGCCTTGGAAGTGAATTTGTCTTGTCTTGGATGCCATGGCATATGCAAACCTCTCTGGTAAAGGAAGGGCTGAGCTGGGCACTGAGTGCGAGCCTCCAACCACTTGCTCCATGGTGCAGTTTCCTCCAAGGGCTGCAGGTGAAATCTGGAAATGTCCCATCTTTGCTGGTGCTCCCTTCCCCTTCCTTTGAGAAGATAGGAGCAAAGGGCCCGCGGCTTCTAGGTGCACTTGAAAAGCCAAAGGAATGCAGTACTTAGTCGCTTAGTGCTTAGACGCAATGCTTAAGCAATGATACACGAATATATATATAAACAACAACAAAAATAACAATATAATAAACAATATCAAGAAAAATAACAACAATATAGTAAACAATAACAACAATAAAACCAACAACAATAATAACAACAATAAATGCTAATATCAAAGTGTACAGAGAAAAATCCAAAGAAGAAGTTAGTGCTGGTGCCTCTGTGCCGAGAACTTGCCGGCAGCAGCCAGGGTGAAGGGGAGCTTGGCCTGCAAAGGAAAAGGAGGCGTGAGCAGGGCCGAGGAGCATCTCGGGGGCTCCCGTGGAGCAGAGGCTCTTTGGCGGCTGCGCGGGCTCTTTGGCAGCAGCGCTGCCGTCATTGGTGCCCTGGCAGAGGCTTGGCGTGGCCAGCGCAGCCCAGAGGCCGGCAGAGGGGCTGAGGCAGCAGGTGCCCAGGCCTTGGGCGCTCCTGCGCCCTGTGCAGCTCTGCCCCGGCGCCGCAGCCCGCCAGAGCGCCCGCACACCTGGGCCAGGCTCCCGCGCGGCTGCTCCCCAAAGGCAGCGCGGAGCAGCGCCAAGGGGCCGGGCACAGCCCCAGCTCTGCCCGTGCAGCCGGCAGCAGGGGCCATACCTGGGGGATTCAGCTGGAGCTCTCCCAATCCATGGGCTCCTCCTGGCTGTAGCTGCCCAGGCCACTGCTCCCCATCATCTGGAAGAGAGCAGGAGACATTGATGGGAACAGTGCATGTGGAAGAGGAAGGATAAGAGCGTCCAGCAGCTGCGGGGGTTGTACCTGGCTGCTGCCGTAGCTCAGCCATTCCATGGGCTCTGGCGCATTCTCTGAAAGCCCCCCTTTCATGACAGGAGTCTGCAAGAGAAAGGGAGGTGTATGCAGGACAGTTCTCACATCCGAAGGACTCTGGCCCCAGGACCTCTCTTCCTGCATTGGAAAACAGGAGACCAGGAAGGGGCCAGGCCCAGCCCCAGTTCTCCTCATGCAGCCGGAAGCAGCGGCAATACCTGTAGGGCACAGCTGGAGATCTCCCACTCCATAGGCTCCTCTTTGTCCAAGATAACCAGGCCTTGAATGCCGGGAGTCTGGAAGAGAGCAGGAGAGCTTGTGGGGACGGTCATGGTGGCAGCGCTGGCTCTGTGCGCGGGGCCTCGTGTCCCCTGCGTGCACGGGGCAGGCGGTGCACAGAGCCAGGGCGCCAGGCTCAGGCAGCAGCCCCCGAGGCCTAGGCCGCTCCTGGCCCTGGCACAGCTCTGCCCCAGCACCCAGGCCTGCCAGAGCTCCCTGCCACCTCTGCCACCAGCCCTGCGGCTGCTCTCGCAGAGCCAAGCGCCAGCCGTCCCCGCGCAGCCTCTGCCTGCACGCACAGTACCTGCACTGAGCTCTCCCATTCCATTTCTTCGACTTCACATTTATTCATTTTTTTTCAATGTCCTGAGTCTGCAACAGAATGGAATTGTTTACATTTGCAGCCATGAGCACCAAGTGTCGCGCGGTGGCTTTGTGGCCTCCCCTGGGAGGCATCGCGCAGGCTGCCCTGCAGCCCCGCAGCTCCCCTGCATCTTGTGGGCACCACGGGTGGCCCCTGGTGCTGCGCGGCCCTGCTGCTCACCTGGCCTTGCTGCTGCGTGGCCAGCACTGGGGCCACTGTGAGGCGCAGCCCTGGGAAGCATCCGTGTTCCCGTGGCGATAACTGCCCCTCCGGGATGTTCCACTGCTGCATGGGGGGAGGAGGGCAGCAACAGGGGCCAGGGGGGCTGCCGTGAGGAAGGGTCTGCGTGTGCTGGACTCCC
Source organism: Tinamus guttatus (assembly GCF_059628265.1). NCBI lineage: Eukaryota > Metazoa > Chordata > Aves > Tinamiformes > Tinamidae > Tinamus > Tinamus guttatus. The sequence continues at coordinate 243,735 of NW_028288946.1, forward strand.
CCTGGCACTGCTGAGCCTGGCGACAGAGAGCAGTGCGTGGCCTTGGGCTTGCTGGGTGCCAAGGAGGTCTCCTCACGCAGCCCCATGGTGCTGCTGGCGGCTGCCTGCCCAGAGGCCGGGCTCCACTTGGGGCTCTGCTTCCACCCCTGCAAGCAGCCTTGAATGCCTTGCTCTTTCTTCCCTGCTCCACTCCTGCCCTTACAGCCCCACGTACTAGAGAAAGTTTTGTTTTCCATGGTTGAGACGTGTTCCTTGGTAGCGCAATGAGCGCAAAGGGCCGTTGTGTCCCGGGGCCAGGTGTGCATGTCCTCAGCAGAGCCCTTGCGAGTTGGTGGTGTCCTGGGAGCCCCAGGTGCGCTGCTGGGCTCCTTCTCTTGTCCTGCCGCGCACCTTGCAGGCGCCATGTGCTGTGGCTGAGAGCAGCCTTGGTGCGGCATCTGCACTGGTTGCCCTGCCACGGTTTCCTAGGGCTGCAGAGGGCAGAGCAGGCACAAATGTGCCCTCAGCCGCAGCAGGGACCTGCAGCTGCTGCACCTCTGCCCAGCACTGCGCTACAGTGCTCACTTGCTAAAGCAGATAAATTCCTGACACTCGGGTATGAACGGCAAAGCCAGGAGCAGATGGAGCAGGAGATCCCCCTCACGCAGACAAAAGCCCTCCAAAAGCAAGCAGCGCAACTCCTGCCACCGAAGTGCTGGTGCCCAGAGGAGCATCTTGCTGCTGGCCAAGCTTGCTTGCTGGTATGCCGCAAGAGGCTCCCGCTGGACAGAGCAACCTCCATCCTGGTCCCCAGATCTTGGCATCTCTCATGCCAACAGGAATGTTCTTGGCATCTCTGACATCACAAGCTCAGAAACAAGAACCCTGCTTATCCAGTGTCACGTTTTCCTAAGTAAAGACCAAACTTGGTAAATATATTTTAAGTGACTGACTTTCCCAAGTATGGAAACCTGTGCTGGGCTTGCTGAAGCCAAGGCGCCCTCTCCTTTGACTCTTTTGGTGCTGGGAGTGCGATTGCAGGCTGAGCGTTTGGCTCCCGTTTTATCCGGTTTTATCTCAGCTGCTCCCCGTTTTGTCAGGAACCATACACATATTCCCTACAGGAGCAACAAATTCCACAGCCTGCCATTGGAATGGATACACATTGCTGGAAAGAAGCGTTGTTCCTTTGCAGGCCTGGCCTTGGAGCTCCCTTCCTTTCCAGAGAACAATGCCTGCTCTCCTGAGGATGAGCTTGTCCTCTCCTGGCACTGCTTGAGTGCAGGCATTTAGAAGGGGAGCACCTGAGTGTGGAGCAGAGCTGCGGTCCCTGCTGCCTGTGGGGAATGCTCTTTGGCTCCCTGATGTCCTACGATTCTTTTCTCCCAGTTTTCTCCCCCACAAAAAAAGCCACTGGAAAAACTGTGGAAAAAAGCCGCAGTTTTCTCCCATAGATACACATTAGAGGAAATATGGGGAAAAAGAAAGAAGGGGAAAAGAAAAATAATAAATAAAACAAAAGGAAAGGAAAGGAAAGGAAAGGAAAGGAAAGGAAAGGAAAGGAAAGGAAAGGAAAGGAAAGGAAAGGAAAGGAAAGGAAAGGAAAGGAAAGGAAAGGAAAGGAAAGGAAAGGAAAGGAAAAAGGAAAGAAAGAGAGAAAGAAAGAGACTAAAAAAAAAAAGGACCAGAAAAAAGAAAAAAAAAGAAAAAAGAAAGTAAAAGAAATAGAAAAAGAGAAGATAAAGAAGGAAAATAAAAAAGGAGAAGGAAAAAGAAAAGGAAAAGAGAAAAAGATGGAAAAGGAAAAAGGAAAAGATGGAAAAGGGACTGTGGCATCCCTAGGGCCACATGTGAAGGGAAGTCCAAAGGGACCTTTTGGTGGCCCTCACTTGCCCCTATTGTTGGGATATTGGGCCTACACACAGACACCTGCAGTGAGGATGATTTTAGTGCCTGAGATCACTTGGATAAAATACGCAACACTAAAACAGTGATACAGGAATACATATTTAAACAACAATAAAAACAGAACAATATAAGAAACAATAACAACAACAATAATAAAAACAATATCAATAAAACTAACAACAAGAATATCAACAATATCAACAAAAACAAATACTACTATAAAAGATTCTTCAGGGACTGCCGAGGCTCACCATCGCGAGACGGAATTAACGACACTTCAATGTGAAGCAGGTTTGATTCGCCTTACTATTGTCTGCTATGTAGCTTTATACAATTCCAACACCCGTAAACGCAGACGCGCTAAGCAACAGCACTCCCATTGGTTAGACTATAGTGTCCATGCATAGCTAGCTTGCAGCTGACTGGTGTTCTTCTCGATGCTCTGTTGCTGGGCCTCCCGGACGCTTATCTGGCTATGGCTGGCTTAATTCATTAAAAGTTGCTAACAGGCGTTATCTTCTCCTCTGGGTGACCTTGGTTCCCATCACTTCAGCTCCTCATATTCTTGTAAAATCGCCAAGGCCCCAAAATTTCCCCCTCTTTTCAAAAACAGAATTAGTGATATTATGCATCAAGCGTTGCAAGCATTGGCAAAAGCAAGGCAACATAGTCACAAGCACGAGTATAACCATCCCAATCACACACAAGTGGTACAAAATTCCTGTAATCCATGGTCCTAAGCCTAGCAATCTGAGCCAATCTTCTAATACCCAACTTTCTTCCTTTAACTTATGCAGCCCTTCCCTCAAGAGCACAATCTTTTTATGGATAGACTCTGAATGATCGGACAAGTTTAAATAACACATACCCTCAAAATCCATGCCCATGTGCTAATAACAGAAAATCTATTGCGGCTCTATTCTGCAGAACTGCATGATTAACGCTAGCTACATCTTGCGATAGCTGGTCTAAAATGTCTGATGTTAAATTTAACTCATTCTTTGTCCAGGATGCTAACTGCTTTAAGGAAGTCATTGTTCGGGCGGCGATGCCCCCTGGGAGAAGCAGGGACACAAAGACAGTTTTTTACCCTTGACCAAACCTTTGGATCTCCGACTTCTGTACAATCTGACTCATGTATTGATCCTTTTTTCCTTTTGGATACAAAGGTCATCACTTGGTATATATTAGGATGAAATAAGCTCAGTTTCCCCAGGTAACATGGACCTCCTTGTGGACCGGATGGTATTCCATTCCACGCCTGATCTCCGCATATTAAAAACACTCCTGGTGGTAGCCGTTTTGCAGAGAAGCTTGTTAAATTACATTGGGTATATGTGTGAAGAGAAACATCATTAATTTTCAGCCCCGAGTTAACCGCCGCCCATTGCGATGTACTTTCTTCAAGTGTGCCTTCGCTATGCGGTTCAAAACTAGCCCATCCACCATTTCGGGTGGTATTTGTGGCATTTAAACTTCCCAACAAGTCTAATTCCTCCGGCGGGGAAGTCAGAGTGCCATTCAGACTTTTCATGATTTCACACTGCCAGCACGCGTCTAACTGTTCTGCCGTTCGCCCTAATTGGTAAGGGCACACAGTGGTATTTAATAGAGTATCATTAAGCACAGCAAAATTAGCTACATACCCATTGAATTCCTGAGGTTGCCAAGCAGGGACACCTATCAAGCAAGTGCGGAAAGGGTCTCCTGGACATTGCAAGCTGAGACAGAAGGCATTTTGGCCTGTCTGATTAGCTATGGTGACCCAAATGTTCTCCCTCTGCTGAATTTCTGTCCGCCATTTCCCCTGCACTATCCCTGTCACCGTTATCAAGATGCTCACCAAGCAGCTGAGCCTGGTCCATTCTGACATCCTGGTCCATCAACTCTTTCTGTTTCTTCCGCAACCACGGCCGTACCCACTTGGCCGGTACCCAGGTCGCTCCGTCTCCTGCAAGTACACAAGCATAAACCCGTCCCCACGTAACTAACTCAACTGGACCTTCCCAGATCTGTTTCTGCGGCCAGAAAACTTCTACCTACACCTTTTTTTCCTGAAAGATCAGCTGAGTTTTCAGAAAAATGGGTGAAAATAGGTATGTTATCATCATTTCGAGGGTTAAGCCAATTTAAGACATAGCACACTTTGCTGATTAATTCGTAGGGACCCTTCTCCCCCTCTTTTTTCAAAGCAAACAATAATTGTTTTAAATTTCGATGGTGATGCTCGATAATGGCCTGACCACCGGAATTATAAGGGATACCCGTTTGATGGGTTATTCCCCATTGCTGGAAGAAGGTTTTACAGGTGTTACTCTTATACACGGGTGCGTTATCTGTCCTTCTGATGTCAGCCTTTCCTAGGATGGCAATTGCCTGAGCCCAATGTTTGCAGGCCGACTTGGCATTTGTGGAAGTGGCAGGGATCGCCCAGAGAGCCTTCGAGCAGGTATCCACAGTAACATGTAAATACTTCAGTCGCCCAAAGGATGCAAATTCTGTAACATCCGACTGCCATATCTGCCTTGGTTGTAACCCTCTTGGGTTGGTACCCATTTCCTGTAAAGGGGTCAATCTTGCACAATCAGGACAGGCAGCAATAATAGCGCGAGTTGCTGCTCGGGAGATTTTAAATTCGCGTTGTAACGCTCGAGCAGACTGATGGCAAAATGAGCGAGAAGTTGATGCCTGCTGTTCCGCCGAACAGGGAATACCTGCTGCCGACACGGCACTATCTATGACTGCATTACCTTCTGTTAAAGGGCCAGGGAGTGCAGTATGGCTACGGATATGTGACACCCAAAAAGCATGCTTCCTTTGTTGGATGATGTTCCAAAGCTGAACAAACAAGGCTTGGAGACTATGGTTGTTTACATGCCCTATAACTGCCCTATGGATTCGTTGAACAATGCCTACCACATACAGGGAATCGATGACTATATTCATGGGTCGATCGTGAAAGGTTAGAAACGCCCAAACTACGGCTTTTAGTTCTAGGACCTGCACAGATGCGGTCTCCCTCCAGATTTGAGTTTTCCAAAGATCTAACTCCAGGAAAGCGTACCCATATTTTCCAGTTCTGCTACTAGCATCCGTGAACACAGTAATCGCATTTGACAATGGTCTTGAGCTCTGGATTTCTCATTCTTCCAGCTCCAAAGAGGTGTGGAAGAGGGGATGCTTAGGATAGTGATTGTCCACTCTAATTCCCTGAATGGCTAAGGCAAATTCTACGCTTTTCAAGTACCATTCTTCAGCTAGCTCCAGAGCCTTTAGAGGCAGTATAATACTGTCAGGCTCTCTGCCGGCAATTGTTCGTAAACGTTGCCGGGCTTTCAAAATTCCCAACCCAATTGCCTCATGCCTCTGAGTTAAGGTGCGTCGTAGGTGACTCGGGAGAAAAACCCATTCGAGTACAAACAGGATCCCCTTCTCGTTTATCTGGGCGATGATTATCACCACCTCCCTTTCTCCGTTGTAGACCACCAGGGATATTGGTGATCTTTCCTGGAATCTGTAGGCAGCTGTTTCGGCTATCTTTTCCTCAATCTGTTCGAGGGCTGAGGCAGCCTTTGTAGTTAAGCTCCGCTTTTCCGCAGGCTCTTTAGCTCTCCTGAGCAGTTGAAAAAACGGCTCCATTTCCTCATTCGTAATACCGCAAAAATTCCTGATCCATTGTATGTCTCCCACTAATTTTTGCACACAGTTAACAGTGTCAATTTCTGTCCGCAATTTAAGCTTCTGGGGTCTAATTCTGGCCTCCGTGATAACCATGCCCAAATAATTCCAAGGAGCTTGCCTTTGAACCTTTTCAGAGGCAACGGCCAAGCCAAATCCCTTTAAACAGTTAATTAATTCCTCTTCCTGCTCGGCTGGTAAAACTTCAGGGCTTGCTACTAGGATATCGTCCATATAGTGGTACGTAATCAAATCTGGGTGATTTTCCCTCCACGGTTTCGGGGCCAAATTCACAAACCAATGGCAGATGGTTGGCGAATTTTTCATTCCCTGGGGAAGAACTACCCACTGGTATCGCTCTGATGGGACTTCCCTGTTGATTGTAGGAACCGTGAAGGCAAATTTTTCACTGTCCTCTGGGTCGAGGGGTATTGTAAAGAAACAATCTTTTAGATCAATTATTAGCAAACTCCATGCCTGTGGGAGCATAACAGGTGAGGGCAAGCCTGGTTGTAAGGCTCCCATGTTTTCCAGGCATGCGTTAACAGCTCGGAGATCATGCAACAACCTCCACTTTCCTGATTTTTTCCTAACGGTGAAAATGGGGGTGTTCCAAGGACTCGTGGATGGCTTAATGTGACCTTGGTCTAACTGTTCTTTGACTAGTTCCTTTAGGTGATGTAGCTTTTCCTCTGGCAGCGGCCATTGGTCCACCCACACAGGGTCCTTTGTGATCCATGTTAACTTTAAGGCAGGGCGGAAGCTGCCCCCAATGGCCGCTAGGGAAAAGGTGTCTGCAAGATGACTCCCCACTGGGCCAGAACATCCCTTCCCAGCAGCCACAACGATGTGCACATCACATAAGGCTTTATCATGGCTCTATTTCCCTCTTTATCCATAACTGTTACAAAACATCGACTAACCTGCGTAGGAGATTGCCCTCCGATACCTGTCACAGGAGCATCAACCTCTTGCAGATCCCACTGTGGTGGCCATGCAAACTTGGGAACGATAGTGATATCTGAACCTGTATCAATCATCATGGCAACATCAGTAAGACGGACATCGTCCTGTCCCATCATACTCACGAGTCTCGTCGGATGCTGAGTAGTTATCTTTTCACAAAAGGTGACTCGGGGGGGTCCAGAAGATCCAAAGCCCTTGTTTCCACGCTGGGCCTGTCCAGGATTAGGAACTATGGCTCGAAAAGGTATCAGTTGGGCTATCCTGCTCAATGCTGGAATAGTAATAGGAAGGTTGAAGATTTTTATCATTATACCAATATTTCCAGAGTAATCAGCATCAATACACCCTGGTAGAACAAAAATGCCCATTTTTGAAGCTGAGGAATGGCCAATCACCAAAGCGGATAGGCCCCTCCCAGGGGACCAGTGCACGTAGACTCTAATATGTGCACATCAGAATCTCTAATTATTGTGGATTTTACCACGGCCAGATCGACTCCTGCACTTCCGCAAGTTGCGGAGGAGAGTTCGCAGAGGCAGCCATCGTTCGGGGATATTTGTTCGCCGCGTCCCTCATAACGCGGTGGCTCCCGTTTCCCTGCAACGGTGTACCGTCCTTACAAAATTGGGACCGACACTCCGCTGCCTTATGCCCAAACTTTTGGCATTTTGCACAGTTCCCATTAAATCCTTTTGGGCCCGTGCCTTCAATCCTAGATTTGTTAGGACACTTCTTTTTCACATGTCCTAGTTGGCCACACTGAAAACACGCTCTCTTTCCAAGGATACAAGTCAGAGTACGGCTCCCAGTCCTCCACCGGTGACATGGGTGGTGGGTGGGGGGAGCGCCGTAGTCTGAGTTACTCCTGGCTTTCCCGCTTTCGAATTCTGCACTTTCTAGTTGTGCTTATTCAGCCCTCTCTGCTGATATATATTACACAATAAAGATCTAAAGACCACAGACACAAACAGCACAAACACAATTTCCATCCAGTGGCACGACCTCACGTAGCTGTGCACTCCACTAGTGAGTTCCACTGGTTGTCGGCAGGACACTGAGACTGAACATTCTCTCAAGTTGGCAGATTAGAGGGTTGCCAATAGGCTCCTAACTCGGCGGGCGTCCCCGCAGAGACAACGTAGGCCTCAGTGTTAGGAGTCTCACCCCCTCTCTCTGCACTGTCTGTTTAAGCCCGGTGCATCCTGCCACGTAGGGCCGTACGTGCCAGCAGGTATCATTGTGATCGGCCCCATCACGGTGGATATCAGGGTGGTTAACCACGGCAAACCGGTGAACCAATTTTCGTACCAGCTGCGTTTGGAACAGGGTTCAATGGGTGCTAGTTGGCAAGGCATGGCACTGAAAATTGGTGACCCTGTAGTTCTTTTTGTACTAATTACTCAAGATTGTTCGATCTGTTCAAGTACCCATTTAAAGGTCTGACGTGACTCTACTTGTCCTATAGTGACAAGCTCCAAAATTAAGATCACGCAAAGGCATCGCGGCCCCCTCTTGCAGAGGCTGTTTTGTTGTTTTCTGGATTCGGTCGGCGTGGAACTCACAGGCTCGGTCGGGACGCTTGTCACCGGGGCATACGGGTTACGGGGGCGTCCGATGGTCCGGTCCTGTGTACAGAAACTCACAATTTTCATTAGTTTTATTTTGAAGGTCTGGTTTAATAGACTTAAGCGGGCACCACTTGACTCTGCCATCTTTCCTGACAGTGACCTTTGGGTCGATCTTGGCGTGGGGGGAGCGCTGCCAGCGAGTCCCCAGTCAAGGGCAGTTTGCTGCAACATGGCCTGCCTGGCCACATTTAGAACATGCCATTACGGTGGCTATTGCGGTGTGAACACCCACCTGAATTGGGGTCAGATGCTCTTCCTTTGCAACATGCTTAATCATGTCTGCGATACTTGACCCCACCGGCAATAATCGCAGGATTTCTTTGGTTGCCGAATTGCATTGTTGGCGTAAACATTCCGCTACAATCGGGCCTTTTGTCTCCGTGGGCAGGGACGAAGAGTCGACCGCTGCTTGGAGACGACCTACAAATTGTGTAAAGCTCTCACTTTCACTTTGCTTTATTGTGGACCATGGCGGTGGTTTGGCAACAACTCTACAGGCCGTGCGAATGGCTTCCCTGGCCGCACGAGTAGTTGTCCTGACTTCATGGGCTCGCAGGTCCTGGGCCTGCGCCTGGGGTGTGATCATTGTTGGATCTGCACCCATTAACCGCTGCAGGCTGGAGCCGTGTAATGGGTGATCTGCCCCAGTTACTTGGGCTAAATACTTCGTACAGTTGCCTTCCCATTCTTGTTTGAAAACGATCATCCCTGCTGCATCAAAGATCAGCCTACAAGTTTGTTTTATATCGAACGGGAGCATATCGTCCCCCCCGAAGATACCATCTATGAGGGTTGAGACCATGGCAGAATTAATCCCTTTATCTGCAATTGCTTTAACAATCACTTCTACGTCCTTAGATTTTATCGGCGAGTGGACCCTCTGTCCCCCCTCCGTCACCCGGACCGGGAACGCTAGCGCGGCTGATGGGGCCCAGTCGGCACATGCGATCTTTATTTCCTTCCAGTCCATGAGAGGGGTTTCTCCCCTTCGCGGTTTTTCTTTAATTCAGACGGGAATATTTTGGCCCTTAGTTCTGTTTACCTTCTTTTTCTCCTTCCTTAAGTTTGAATCAGTTGTGAGCCACTCGTCCTGACTAGTGTCTGATCCGGAACCGGAACTCGACTGACTGGTCACTTCCGGGCTCCGGTACTTTTTCGTTGGGCTCCGGCCCCGCCTACTTCCGTCCCGCCCACTTCCGTTGTGGGCGGGCTGTTCCCCCCCTCTTGGCTCGCCCCGCCTTCTACTCGCGGAGGCGCCTTTTGTGAAATGGCCGCTCTGGTTCTCAGCGCCTCCCTGGGGCCTCCCTCACCGGTCCGGTCAGGGTCATTGGTTCTCAGCGCCTCCCTGGGGCCTCCCTCACCTGTCCGGTCAGGGTCATTGGTTCTCAGCGCCTCCCTGGGGCCTCCCTCACCGGTCCGGTCAGGGTCATTGGTTCTCAGCGCCTCCCTGGGGCCTCCCTCACCGGTCCGGTCAGGGTCATTGGTTCTCAGCGCCTCCCTGGGGCCTCCCTCACCTGTCCGGTCAGGGTCATTGGTTCTCAGTGCCTCACTCGCGCTTGTTAGTTCTAACGGTTCCTCCCTGTTCCCGCCGGGGGCACCCTCGCCTGGCCCTTCCCCTTGCGGCTCGGCGCCATTTTGGGGGGCATAGGGTGGTGGCCTGGCCCAGACGTCCCCAAGCTCTGACTTCTTTTCAATGTTCCTAGCTTCCTCGGCTAGCTCGCCCCAAACAGATTTCGGCTGTTTCTGCTCCTCTGTAAGCGGGACGGGGTTCGGGGATGGAGGGGATGTATCGCCCTCTTGCAGATCTTTAGCCTCAGCAGAATCGCCATCATCTGGGGGGTGCAAAGTCTGTGCGGTTGCCCCGACTCCCATTTTCGGGGTGGCCAACAAACAGTCCTTTACCACCACCCAGGTCTCCTGCTCTTTTATAGCTTTCTGCAAGGCTTGTACAGCTTTTCCCCAAGCCTTAAGGTTTTTCCCACAACCCGAAGACATCGTCTCCTCGGCTAACGCCTTAGTACATTTGTCCCACACTTTAGGGACACACTTCAGGGACTTCATCTGCGCGCCCCAGGCATGCAGGGGTGATGGGAGCAATGCTGCCCAAAGCAGGGTGCGCAATGGGAGCAGTGAGGTGAGGCTCCTGGAGCGATAGCTTGGGGAAGCCTGTGCTCGCATTGGGTTGCTTTGTGAGCACAAGCTGCAGAACCTGCTCCTCATGGGAGCTCTGGGTGTGTGTGGTGCTTTTGCAGTGTGCTGCCATCAGCAGTGGGGAGTTATGCACAGAGAGCAGGAGAATTTGTCAAGGAGACATCTCCTGAGGCCACGCTCCCTGCTTGGACAGGCACAAGAGAGACCTGGTAGGTGGCAGGGATTTAAGTAATGCTGGTGTCAGCCTGCCGAGTAGAGAAGCAAATCTGTACAGCCAGGGAGGCCTCAGAGACTCCTTCAGATGTATTCATTCCCTTAGCTGTTTTGGCCACAGTCTTTTGTCTTGAGAATGATGCCATGTGTTTGTGCCTTTGGCATTCCTGCTTGCCTGCCCATGACCACGAGGGAGGGACAGAAGCGATGTTTGTGAAGGGAGCGGTGTTGCCTCTGACCTCCTGTGGAGTCGTTCCTGGAGGAAAATGGCCGCCTGATGAACCAGCCATAAGAGACGTTGGAGCAAGCACATGGCACAGAACAAAAGCTTCCTTGGAACCTGCGACCTAAGGGAAGATCGATGGAACCTGACAACAGCCGATCAGGAGAAAGACTCTAGCCAATCAGATGAGACGGGAGCGCGCGTGGGCGCGGGAAAGGAACTGGTATATAAGGGATGGCTTTGCTTCAAAAAACTGTTTTTTTTTTTTTTCACATTGATTCACATTGGATCGTTCTGACCCCACGGTTTTTCTCTCCTCACCTCCTGCCATCTGAAAAGGCTCCTGTCTGCTTGTCTGGCGCAATAGCTGCAACCTGAAGCAGAGCAGCAGCAGCCACAGCACTGCGGTGCCTTCCAGCAGGGCCACAAGAGGAAGGAAACTGGAGGACGTCCTGCAGGAACGGTGGTTTCTCCTGGCCTTCCATCTATATCAGAGAAGAAAGCGTCGCCAGGCCCAGAGATGCCACGGCAAGAGTAAGTGTGTGGCGTGTCCCAGCACGGCCTGGCGTTGCTGAGCACCCAGGAGCAGCATGGGGTGCGCGAAGGCTCCTGCTGCCCGGGGAGGATGTGCCAGGCGCCGCTTTGCCCGGCTCCAGGGTGACCGGGCTTAGCCCCAGGGAGCGCGTGGGGCTGGTGCTGGCTGCAGGGCCTGGCAGGTGGCAGCGGGAGCGCGAGTGCAGGGGCTGCGGGCGCGCAAGGGCAGGCTGGGCGGCAGCCAGCGTGCATTTCCTCCCTGCCCTTGCAGCGTGCTGCCAGCGCGAGCCCTCCGGGGTCTGCAGCGGGCACAGCCCTGTGAAGCCTGCCGGGAGGAGTCGAGCTGGCTGCAGGCCCAAGGCTGTGGAGAATGGGCCAGCAGCCCTTCCTCTGGTAAATGCGTGCCAATGTCGGCGCCTCTCTCCTGCGGGGCTGCTTCGCTTGTCCTGCTGATGGCACCGGAGGAAACGCTGCACTTGGCTGTGGGCGCTGTGGCCTGCGGAGCGGTGGCTGCAGAGATGGGGGAGCTCTGCAGGGGCTCTGTGCCCTGCTGCTGCCGGCACCAACGACTGAGCGGCTTCATCTTTCCCCCGTAGTGTCGGGAAGAAGACGGAGACCCGGGAGAATGGAGCAAAGCGCGAGGCCTTCCTGCCCTAAGGGTGCCCGGAGCGGGCGCGAGGGGAGGAGAGGAGGCGCTGACATGCGTGAGGGGGAGCGGAGGGGGAGCGAGTGCCCTGAGCGGCGAAGGGCGGACACGGGAGCGGCCGGCAGTGGCCACGAAGGGCAGCTCTGGTTCGGCCGGGCAGGGCAAGGGCAGGGCCTGCGGGTGCCTGGAGGGGAGCTGGAGCCAGGTGAAGGCAGCTGGGGATAATAGAGCAGAGCTGAGGCCTCGGCACCCTCCCCACAGCTGCTGCAGTGATGCAACCCTCCGCTTTTCCTTCCAGGTTTCTTCACTCGTGCAGGTCCCCGGAGTGGATCTGTGCGCGAGGAGGATGGTGGCAGTGTGGCTGGGTCTGTCCCCGTGGCCATCACTACCTTTGCTGCCATGGTGATTTGTCTATTGGACCGTCTGCAGGATGCCACTGTGAGTTCGGACTGTCCCATGGGGCTGGAGGGTTCCCCACAGTGCCCCAGCTTCCCTGATGCCATGGAAGTCCTGGCTCCATGGCACCTCTGCCCTCCTGCCATGTCTCACTGCAAATGCTGATCCTGCCATGGTGTTGGGCAGTCGCTCCCACGTACCCTTCTTTCGTGGTGGTGGTGCCAGACTTGGGGCTTGGGTTGGCGTCAGGAAATCCCAGCACAGGAGTCTCGGCCGCTCCTAACAGCTGTGCTGAGCGGTGCCAACAGTTTGACCACAGCATCATCATCCCAGATCTGCTATAGGGCTGCATGTCCCACCGCACAGTGTGTGATGTGTCAGGGCGGCCGAGAAGAGACCTACCGCCAGCTGGAGAGCATCTTGTGCGGCTCTCAGGGCTGTCTGCAGAGCTCTGTTGTAGACAGAGTAATAGCAACGGTGTCTGCAGACCTGCAAGCAGCCCAGGTGAGTTTGTTCTCTCTTAGGGAGACTCCGGATGCTGGTGCCCATCTCTGGCTACGGAGAGTCTTCGGGACGTGGCCTTGTTTGTGGGGCTTAGGGAGGTACCTGGAGCTGTGCAGAGAGGCAGTGATGGGCTGTTTGTGAGAAAGGGGCAATGGGAATCACATCACGGGATCTATGTGGTGCCTGGAGGCTGAACGTGGGGGACAGCCGGTCGTGCTCCCACCATGCAGGAACTGTTGTGTTCCAGGGTGTGACGCCCGCTGTGAGGATGGCAGCGAGCGACGTCCCGGTGGCCCTGGCCCGCTCCCACCGGCGCGAGGTGGTGTCAGCACTGCAAGGCCACCTGAGGAGCCTGCAGGAGGTGTCGGCGGAGGTGGTGCTCGTCACCCTGCGCAATGTGGCTGCCCGCCACGGTCGAGTTCCCAGCCTGATGCTCCGCATTTCTGTGAGTGCCCAGTGGGAGACAAAACTCCTGCCCCTGCCCAAAACGTCCAGGCTGGGCTGTAGGGAACCTGCTGAAGACCAAATGTGCCGGGCTTTGCCCTGTGCCGTGCCCAGGGCTTCCCTGCATCCCTCGAGAAAGGTGCCCACACGCAAGTGCTCTGGCAGGAACCTTCCCGTGCCATAGCCGCCCCCAGCGCAGCGACCGCTCTCCCACCCCCCTGCCCAGCATGGCCCCATGGCCTCCGTGCCCCACTGCCCCAGTCCTGGTGCACAAAACAACCAGGGCACAGGGCCCAAGGGCTGTGGAGGTTCTGGCTGATAGGGACTGCCCACTCCTCAGCGCTGCAGTGTGTGCCCTTTGCGGGAGCAACACTGCTGACCTTGCACAGTGTGCTGAGTGAGGTGCAGAGCGGTGTGATGCTGCGCGCCGTCTGTGGTGGTGAGTGTCGGCATCACGGCAGGGCCCACGGAGAGGGGAAGGGGCCGGGGTGGCTCTGGGCGCCTTGCTGGGGTCTTGGGGTGGGCATGGCAGGGAATGGGAAGTGCCATGAGAGGGACCGTTTGGGAAGAAAGGGGCAAGGGCCACAGCAGACAGTGTCTGGGAGCAAGACTGTGCAGAGGAGAAGGTGCTGGTGTGGGAGAGGGGAGAAACAAGGCAGCATTTCAATCCAGATGTCTCAGACCACGGCACATGATGTGCCTGGAACCTGATCTACCACACTGAGCCTTGGCACCCCCGGGGGCCTGGGCACAAAGCAGGCTTGGGGACCACTGCAAGGTCTCCTGCCAGCCAGAGACTGTGACACGATGCTGTTTCCCTTCCTGTGTTGCAGTGCTGGAGCAGCAGGATAAACATATGCTTCCATGAGTGGGAGAAATGTGTCTTCCCTCATGTGGAAGCTGCCCAGCTCTGCGCCCTCATCCACCTCCTCTTCTGCTACGTGGGCAAGAACTGGCAGGGCAGCAGCGAGGGTGCCCGTGCGGGCTGGAGGGGCTGTGCAAGCAGCCAAAGGGAATAGACTGGCCACAAAAGCGCCCGAGAGGGGAGTCTGCAGACCGTGCAGTGGGGCAGGTGGTGCCGGGCAGCGGGCAGGAGCGCGGCTGCCTGTGGTGGCCCTGAGGCATCAGCATGGAGGCTGGGGCTACCTGCTGGGAAGAGTCCAAATCCTGGGAGCATTTGGCAGGGTGCGCTAGGGGTGCAGGAGGAGATGCTCCCTGTGCTGGCGAGCAAGCCCTTCTCAGCAGAGGTGAACGGGAAGGGGAAGACTCCATGTGGGAAGGGTAGGCTGGTGTGTGAGACAGGCACTGGAGAGATGCTGAGCCCTCGATGTGGCGTGTCCCTGTCCCTTGTCAGGTCAAGCAGGCTGTGCTCCGGGCAATGGGGGCCATGATGGGTGTCCTCCTGTGCCTGGAGAAGTACCGTGAGCGCGCCTGGCAGAGGCTTCCCTGGCTGCTGCATCAGTACCGGGAAGTGCGGGACCCTGCTGGGGTGACCACAGTGAGGCACTGCGAGGGGCACAGCACTGCTGGGGCCGTGGGGATAGTGCAAGGCGTTGGAGAGCTGCAGGGTGCTGGAAGGAACAGGAGCTCTGTATGTTTGAATACCTTTGAGCAGGAAGAGGGATCTGGGGCTTTGCAGGGGCTTGCTAGAAGAAATGGCACGGCAGGAGGCTGGAATGGAGAGGATGGATCCTGGGAGGGGAGGCTGTGCTGCCTCTGTGTCGGGGGGCATAGGGAGCTCTGTCCTCACAGCCAGGGCCATGTCCAGCCCCTGTGGTGGAGAGAGGTGTGAGGGGGACGGTGTGGTGGGAAAGGCCCTCCTGGCAGGGCTGCATGGAGGAGAGAGACCTCGTGGTCGAGCCAGCAGCCCCGTGCAGGCTGGGGTCTCCCTGGAAGTGGGTTCAGGCCGGGGCAGCTCCTAGCGGTGCCAGTTTCCTTTCCCCATGGCTCACGGTGACAGCTGCCCTCTCCCTCCCGTGCTCCCTTGCAGAGTCTGTGCTATTTCCTGGGGGCTGTGGCAGATGTTCGGAGCCACGTGCCTCGCGCCAGGCCTCTGGCCATCAATGCTGCCGTGCATGAACAGGTAAGGCCCGATGCTGCGTCGCTGGCCTGCGCGTGTGCGGGTCTTTGGGCTTTTGGCCGTGGGTCCATGGCCAGAACCGCTTGTGAGAGGATCACTGATAGCACAGTTTAGTTCTGTCCCCCTCCACGCTGCTCTTGCTTTCCCTAAAACACACCTTGTTCCCACAGCTTTGCAACGAGATGGAGCCACCCAGCCCAGAGCACTGAGCAGAGCTGTGCCGCTGCATCATACTGCAGGGTAGGGAAGGAGAGCTGGCCCTGCGCCGCCGTGTCCTGGCTGCTGTCCTGCCAACGGGCAGGTGTGGGATGCTGGCCACTAACGCCAAGAATAATTTCTTCCCTGCAGCCCAAATATGCCCAGAGGAGGTGATTGTGTTCCTCTACTGCAAGCTGAGGAACGGGAGCAGGGCGGATTGAGTGGCAGCCGTGCAAATGCTGCAGGCTCTGGTCTGTTTTAACAGTAAGTAACACGTGCTGGAGAAATGGAGTGCTTCTGGGATGCTGCTGCTTCTTCTGAATTGACAATATGGCCCCACTTTTCTGCCCCATTTGTGCACAAAAAGCAGGGGAGCTGTGACAAATCCCTCTGAAAAATGGGGGCTCAGCCTCAGAACCCACCTTCCCTTGTATTTTGCAGTCCCCAATGCGAGGGACAACATGCCAGTGTTGGTGAAGCTGGCACAGTCCGTGTGCCACCACCCTGCAGTGCAGGTGAGCTGGTTTGGACAGGGACGGTACCGCTGCAGGGGCCGAGCAGCCCTTTCCGCAGGACAGAGGCTGGAGAGGCCAAACCAGCAGTCAAGGACAGGGCCTGGGGTCGGAGTCTGGTGGCAGCTGCAGAGCAAGGGCTGCTCCCTCGTTGTCTCGGCCTGGCCAGAGGGGCTGCAGCTCTGTGAAGGCCGTCAAACCCGGGCGTTTGGTGTGGGTTGTGACTGCAGCCTCTCCACCAGGTGAGAGCAGCCGTCCTGCATTTCATCGGGCAGCTGCTGCACTCCAGCGCCCCGGGCTGCTCGGCATGGGGACATGGTGGGGCACATCTTCACTGAGTTCAGCCGCTCCTCACGCAAACTGGTAAGGGCAGAGGGTGGCGCTGGTCTGTGTCCCGTGCCGCAGCGGTGCCATGGGCATCCTTAGCATTGGGTGTTCTGCCTGGTGAGCAGGAGCAATGACGCTGGTGCCGCAGTGGGAGCAGCCTCCCATCACCGTGCACTGAAAGGGCTGGGAATGGGCATCCACGGGTGTTTCCCACCTTTGTCTCGCAGACATCAGGAACTCTTTCTGAGATGGAAGCCCAGGAAGAAAAGGCCATTCAGCGCCTGTGCAGGCACATCCTGGGCACACTGGATGTCTCCACCAGAGCAGTGACCAAAGTGAGTTGTCCGCTGCTGGACGCTGTTGCTTTCTGTCTTTCCCCGGTGTGTTGACACTGCCCATCTTAGCCCCTAAAGCAGCCAAGAAGAGCTAGGGCTGCCCTTGCTCGTTCAGCGCATGCTGTGTCTGAAAGGAGCACAACTGGGCATGTCTTGGCTGCCTTCTGTAAATGAGACATAGGGACTGGGGGGACCATAGGGCATCCCCTTGCAGCAGGGAGGCGAGCTGTCCCCAGGGGTGAGTTTTGGCGGCTGCTCTCAGCAAGCAGGCAGCCAAAGTGAGGGAAAAGGTGCACAAAGCCAGGTGGGCGAGAGGGAGAGAAGGTGGAGGAGGAAGCCAGGCTGAGGCTTAGGGAAGGAGTGAGGCCCAGGGGCTGGGCTGGTGCCACAGAAGCATCAATAACAGGAGGCCTGGGAGGGAGAGGTGGAAATAGCGGCATGCCCAGTGGTCCTGTTCTTGCCTGCAGCTCCTGTGGCCCAAACTGCTGCAGTACGTGGTGCCGGCCCAGTACACGGGCATGCTGGTCCCGCTCTGCCGCTGCCTGTGTGCACCAGCCAAGAGGCGGGAGAGAGCAGAGTGCCATGAAGAGGAGGCAGCACACGAGCTCCTGGAGTCTGAGGAGCAAGGTGGGAAGCAAAGGTGCAGGCGGCGCAGCTGGGGTCCCCTTCAGCTGTGCGTGGGGCTGGGGGACATGGTGCGGGCAGGGCCTGGTGGGGCTGGGCGTCTCACGTGGCTTTTCTTTGTGCCCACAGCTGCTCTGCCAGAGCCCCAGGCCCTGCTGTTTTGCCTGTTGGTGAGTAACAGGGCCCCAGGAAAGAGCTTTCATGGCTGCAGAGAGGGGAGACGCAGAAGAGATGGTGCCACGGCCAGTGCAGGGCACCCTGGGAGGAGGCAGGAGGATGTCAGAGGGTGCCTGGGCAGCCCCTGCCCATCGGGAGCTCCTGCTCCTCCCAGGGATGGCAGTGCTCAGGCAAGGCTGTCGGCTACCTCCTGGCATCCAGGGCAATGCCAGCCTCCCTGCTCGCCTGCCTGCGGGGTGGCCACGGCTCCTGCGGCTTGCACGAGGCCATCTGTCTTCTGCCCTAGGTGGTGGCTGCGGTGACTCCGCACACAGGCACTGGCTGTGGCGCTGCAGGCCTGTAGCTGCTGCAGGCGCTTCCCAGCATGATCCACGGGAGCGTGGGGGCAAGCTGGGCTGCAGAGATCCCCGTGCTGCTGCACCACCTGGCAGGTAAAGTGTCCACAGAGGGAGAGGCTGCATGCGGAGAGGGCAGCACCGAGTCTGGCGGAGAGGGTGCAGTCATGTTTGCCAGAACTTATCAGGCCAATGGCCTGAGGCTTTGGGACATGAGACACGATGCTGGAGTAGCAGCAAGAGCTTCTGATTTCTCTGGCTTTGCAGGAACAACTGTGAGAAACCTGGACATGGTGGAATGGGAGAGCCTTCTGCTGAAGGTACAGCATCCCTGTGGGGGCACACATGGATGGGGCAAGCAGGCCTAGGAAAAGGGCAAGGAGGAACCCTGGAACTCCCTGTTGAGGCACTGAGTGGCACAAGCAGGTCCCAAGGCCTCAGTGCCTTCCCTGGCCACGCAGGCTGCCTGCTTGGAAGAGCTGCTCTCGGCACGTGCAGAATGGCTGGGCATAAAGGCAGCTGAAGGCCAGGGCAGAAGCCTCCTCCTCGGGGGCCTGTGCCGTGGCACTGCCTGCTCCTGGCACGTGCAGCGCCCAAGGGCTTGAGTGGCTCCTGAGGGGAAGAGCAAGAGGCAGTTACAGGAGGGGCCGGTGGGCAGAGGGGCAGTTGCGAGAGGGTGCTCTGCCCTGGCCATCTCCAGGGTCCCTGGGGTGTGCAAAAGGTCCTGGCCAGGAACAGGGGGGCATTTACTTCATCTCCCGCTTCACCCTAGTTCTTGCGAACGTCACTGGACGTTGTTGTGAACGATGTCTGTATTATTGACCTTAGCCGGGAAATGAGCCATCAGCTGGGCTGCTTTCCGCGCCTGTCCTGGGAAAAGGTTTGTTCCCTGTGCAGTGTTGCTGCTGTTCATGTACCCCGAGGGCTGCGGTGACAAAACCCTGGGAGGCTCCGGACAGGACTCGGGTCGGCGGTGCTGCTCTGCTCCGTGACTGGTTTTGCCCCTGCCCTCTCTCTTTGCCCAGGAAGGGGCTTTTGCCCCCTCCATTCTAAGCTGGTCCTGAGGCCAGTCTGTCCAGCGGCTGCTGTTGGTGCTGCGGGTGCCTTGGCGTGTGCTGGCACCGTGGGGCTGCCATGGGCTGGCCCTGTCCTGCCAGGCTGGGCTGTCACTGCAGCTGGGGCCTGGCCTCTTCTCTTGCAGAGGTTCCTGTACAAGGCACTCGGCACAGCCCTGGCAGCTTGCGGGAGTCCCCGCTTCGTACAAGAGCAGTCCCTGGGGCACCTGCAAAGTGCAAACTTCCTGGAGCTGTGGGAGGCACAGGTGAGGCTTCCTCGTGTTGTGCTGCGTGTCCTGGGGCTCAGGGGCTCTGTGTGCCCTGCTCTGGCCCTGCTGCATTTCTGTTCACTACCAATACCTCAGGAAAGCTGCCTGGCCAGTGGAGCTGGCCGGGGCTTGTCACTGTGGTGAGAGTGACTCCCCATTTTTGCTGCGTTGTAGGGAATGGTTTCAGTTGTGCCCCGCTGTGCTGAGAGGCACTTTCAGCTGGCCTTGTCATCTGTTGAGCGGTTCCTGGGCACCTGCAAAGAGAGGCGCAAGCAGAGGGTGAGCAGGGACCCTGTGCCAGGAGCTCTGCATGGGCAGGCGGCGGGTTCTGGGTATCCCAGGACTGTGGGTGGCCTCTTGTTCCTGCCTCTGCCACCTTCTCCAGAGAGCTGGTGAGAGGAATAGGCAGGGCTGCCCCTGCTGCTGCCTGGGGGAAGGAGCCCAGCACCAGGCCCTGTCCCCCAGTGCCGTAGCACCTTGTCCAGCTTGCAAAGACACTGTGTTGCCTTGGGGGACCCTGGCTTTGTGTGGCCTTTGCTGGCCTCCCTCATGTCCTCGCTCAGCACCCAGGGATCCGTAGGTTGCCTCCCCATGATCGTCTCTGCCCTTTCTGATAGTTCCAGCCAAAAACATGGACGTGGCGCCATGGACCCATGTCGCATGTCTGTCCAAGAGGCTCAGCACCGGCACTTCTGGGTCTCTGCTGGCAACCTCCACCAACATTGCCAAGGTACCTGGCCCTCAACAAGCAGGACGGGGACCATGATATGTTTGTGTGCACGTGTGTGTGGGAGTGCTGCTCTCAGGACACGTGTTTTGCATCTGAGCAACTCCTGTGGTGCACTTGCTTGTGTTTCTGATTTCTCCCCAGCTTGTCTGCAAACATTTCCCACAAGGCCAGGCCACAGGCTTCATGAACAGCATCGTGGAGAACCTGCTATGCGACAGGCCCATGTGCATGTGGGCTGCGGGTCCATGGACACTCACCTTCCTGGGGGATTGTGTTGAGAAGATATTCCAGGAGGAGGTGAGAGAGACATTTTTTAGGTTTGCCTTTGACTGTTCTCTCAGGTAGTGTGTTGGCCCCGAGGCACCACGGTGAAAGGACGCACCGAGCCTTTCTTTCTCGCCCATCTCCTTTCAGATACCTGAGCGCATTTCTATCCTTTGCACGTGCCTGTGGAGCACCCAGCAGAGCACTCCCCGGTGCGTAGTGCTGCGAACGATGGTCCTGCTGTGCCGCTCTCATCAAGAGCCGGTGCTGGGCAGCCTCCTGCAGACACTGCTGCCCATGGACAGGTCTGTGCAGCCGCCCTTCCCACTGCCGTCAGAGCCAGCTGCGGAGCTCGCCTGCATGGGCGGCCCTTTCGGCAGCCAGTGCTTTTGCCCCGCGCAAGGCTGAGCGCTGCAGCTCGTGTCCCTGTCGGGACCTGGGCACTGGCAGTCCCCGTGCGCACAAGGAGGGTGTATGGCTTCTCCGGAGGTACCTTGGGTAGCCAGGGATGCCGACTTACGTGCTGGCGTGTGTTCCTTTGCAGCAACACAGCAGAGGTGTGGAGGAGCCTGGGCAGAAGTGCCGTGGGCTGCCCAATCCTGGTGCGCTTAACACAGAAGTTGGGGGCAGCTGGAAAGAGCCATGGGAGCAACTGCTGCTTTGGGGAGCTGGGCAGCAGCCAGGCTGCCCTGGAGCCTCGCATGGTATGGTCAGCACCCCCGGCGGCCGTGCTGCTTTGCACATGCTTTCCAAGCGGTGCTTGAGTGTGGTGCGTGAGGGTTTCCTGCCCTTTGTGAGGGCCCATGGAGCCTTGTGGGGTGCTGAGCTGGTGTGGTAGCAGCGTGGGGAGCTGGGACAGCTTGTGGCTGCCAGGCTGAAAGGCTCTTCCTGCAGTGAGAATTGGAGCGAGTAAAAGCCCCTGACTGTCAGGGGGATGTGGTCTGTGGGCAATGGCCTTGTTTTACCAGGCGGTTCTTGGTTGAATTTCTCTGTAGATCACTCGCGCCCTCTGTGAGGTGGTGTCAGCACTAAGAAGCGACACTCTGGTTCGGCGCCTGCTTCCTCAGCTGCTTCCAAACCTCCTGGAGCAGCTCAGTGTGACGCTGGGGGAGGAAATGGAAGTGTCCCTTGGAGAGCTGATGAGGAGTGACCCACCGGGCAGGTGAGGAGCGGCAGGGGCAGAATCTGTGTGTGTGGCCCATGGCCTTGCAGGAGCACCTGCCTATTGCCCTGGTGCTGGGCTGCCTCCGTGGTAGGTGGGACTGGGCTCTGTAGGGCAGCGCACTGGGCACTGGACCATTTCAGCACCTCAGCCGAGTGTTGTGGCTGGATCCATCATGGGGCTGTGCTAAAGAGCAGCTTCCCACAAAGTATTGTACCTGGAGCTTTCCTTGGTCTCTCTCCCTGCAGCCTGTTTGTGGAGGTGCTGGAGCTGGTGCCGGCCAAGAGCCTGGAGCACCGGTGGCTGCGGCTGCTGCGGGACCAGGGAGCGTGGGCGTCATTGACAGCATCCCAGGCCAGCGTGTGTCTCCTGGCGAGGTGAGAGCCCCTGGTGGGGGCTGTGCTGGAGGAAGGGCTGCCGGGATCTGGGGCCTGCCCCGAGCTCTGCTCCAGTGCGAGCGGTGTCTGCACCGGGGTGGGCGCAGCTGGGAGCGGTGCCGCGGGGCTGTGCTGTGTGAGCACGTGCTACAAGGCTGTTGGTGCTCTGTGCGCAGTGTGCTGCTGCGCACGGAGCAGGTCCCGCAGCGCCTGGTGCAGCGGCTCTTCAGCTGGCTGCGTTCCCGCTCGGCGAACCTGCGGCTCACAGCCACCACGTTCTGTGCCGAGGTGAGGCAGCCGTGGAGCGAGGGGGCTCGCAGGGCTTCCTGCATCTCACCCAGGGTGAGGGGTGCTCCATGCCAGCACTCATGTGTCTTGATTGCAACTCATGAAGGACCAGCTAGTGAGGGAGAGGAAGATCGTGACGCCCCTCCTAGAGATGCTGGCAGAGCGATCGCGCGACCCTGTCAGCAGCGTGAGTCGAATGGCCATGAGGGACCTGGGCAACGTGGCCACAGGAGCACCCACCAAGGTGAGGCAGCCTCTGATGGGCTTTGAGCGCAAGCTGAGTTGGGAAGGAGCGCGGAGGTGCTCGAGGAGCCGAGGCAGGTGCAGGGCTGTGCTGAGGCAATGCCCTGGCATCAGGGCTCTCCCCTGGGCTTGCTCTAGAAAGCGCTGCCACTGGCGCCACAGCAAAGAGTAGCGCTGAGAGACAAGAGCTCATGTGCGTGTCGCTCTGCAGCTGCAGAGGCACTGGGCCGCGGCGGTGA
Source organism: Tinamus guttatus (assembly GCF_059628265.1). Lineage (NCBI taxonomy): Eukaryota > Metazoa > Chordata > Aves > Tinamiformes > Tinamidae > Tinamus > Tinamus guttatus. The sequence goes on from NW_028288946.1 coordinate 266,220, forward strand.
GAGCGCTGCTCAGGGGCCTGGAGGACGTGGGCAGCCTGGAGGTGGCTGCGGAGAGCCTGGTGGCACTGACCAAGGTGCTGGGATGGCTGGAGGCGAGGGCTGTGGGCTCTGCCTTTGGAGAGGTGGCCAGGAGCTGCCGGGCACTCTGGGGGGTGGTAAGTGGAGCCGCTGGCTCTCTGTGGGCAGGCGGGAGTCCACACGGGTTGCTGTCCCCTGCGGGCTGCTGTTGGCAGGGGGCAGCCGTCGCCGGCCCTGTGGGCAGCACCGTGCGGGTGCCGAGCACTGTGTGCTAGCAGCCTGCCCAACAGTCTTTCTCGTCACAGGAGGAAGAGGAGCTACGCTGCTCGGCCTTCGGCCTCTGCAGCGCCGTGGCCTCCTCTGCTTCGGGGAGGAGGTTGTTTTTTGTCAGGGAGGTGGAGGAGGCCTTTCTCAACCTAGTGCTGCACCTTCGGGACCCGTCCCCGGCTGTGTGCAATGTAAGAGCCCCAGGCACCCCACAGAAAGCCCCGTGGAGCTGGCTGAGCCATGGGGGCACTCGCTCCCTTCTGCATGGGGCTGCAGGAGTCTCCACGGGCCCTGGGTGATGCTGCCCTGCTGGCAAGGTTCCTTCCTCAGTGTCCAGGCAGGTGCAGAGCATCCTCATGACAGGGCCCGGGGCTCTTTTGTAGGTGTGCAAGGTGGCCCTGCATCTGTGCGCCCCGTTTCTGGGGTCGAAGAGGCTGCGGAGGCGTCTCAACATGAGCGTTGGGCTGAGTGCAGACGAGATGCAGGACGAGGTCTGCAGACACCTGGTGAGTGAGCCATGTGCTGGGGCTGTGTCCCTGTGCTGGCCGCCCACCCCGTGACTCCCACGTCATGGGGTTGTCCCAGTACTGGCCATGGGTGGGCAGGCGATTGGGCAGAGGGGAGCAAAGGGGGCTGTTGGAGACGGGGATGAGCTCCCGCTGCCTGCACTGTGTGTTGTTGCAGGCCCAAGACTGTCCCGCGCTGTTGGAGCAGCTCCTGAGCACATCTTGGAGCTGCTGCTTGGGAAGCCACCAGGCGCAACAGGCGGCAGCCGTCCACGTCCTGGGTGAGTAGCAGCGGGGTGCTGAGGCGCTGCTCCTGGCCAAGGCCCCAGGTTGGGTTCAAGGTTGGGCTCTGGGGCAGCTCGGGGCTGTGGCCATACCCGTGCCCTGGTGGTGGTTTGCCCGTGCCAGGCCTGCTCCAGGACACAGCGCCAGCCACGTGGCTAGAGCAGTGGGGCCTGTCTAGCGAGGTGCCCAGAGGTTCCATGGGTGCCCAAAGCCAGGGGGCTCGGGGATAGGGTCTTGTGTGGCCCTGGGTTTGTGTCAGGGAAGACACCCCATCTGGGCACCACGGGGCATCAGGGCCTTGTTCCCACGCTGCTCCCCTCAACATCAGTGTCTTTGCAGCTCACTGGAGGCCAGAGCACGTGGAGGAACCCCGTGCTCAATGGGCAGTAGCTGCAGAGCTCTGCGGCGGGGGAGGCCAGCAGCACAGAGCAGGAGGGAAATAAATCTCTGTCCCTGCGGGGAGGCACTGTCCGTCCATGTGGGGCTGTGTGCGGTGTGGCAACAACCCTGGTCCTGCCTCCCTGGGGATGTGGGCCCTGCGTGGTGCTGACTGGGGACAGTGGAGAGCACAGGGACTGGAGGGAAGGGGTTTGCAGGCACTGAGCTTAGTGGGTCACTGCCAGGTGCCTCGGGACACCAGGGTCACTGGGAGCACTGGGAAGAACCTGGGGGGTACTAGTGAAGGATCCCAAAGCAAAGCCAGCTCCGCTCTCCGTCGGCAGCAGCCCATGGCAGCGGATGAGCAGATCTGCTGCCCCGCAGCCCTGCTCTGCTGCACTGCTGGCCTGGCACAGCTGCAGGCATGAGGGAGAAGCCCCTGCCGCACGGTTTGTCGGTGCCAGCAGCGTGCGGGCAGAGCTGCGCAGCCCCTCTGCGGCACCAGGAGGCTCCATCATTGCCAGAATGGAAACAAAACCACCCAGCCTGCCCCAGCCTTCCTCAAAGCACTTGCCAAGGACATTCTCTGCGCCCACAAGTTCCCACAACCCACGGTGGGACTGGACGGCCCAGCAGCAACCAGCTGTTGTCACTCATGTGCCATTGCACAGCAGTCAGAGGTGGCCCATCCACAGGCAGGCACATCACTGCAGAGCACAGGGTGAAATAAAACCCCCAGGCCACCAACAGGCACTTCCAAACGCCGCTTTCAAACCTGCATCAAGTCCCCTGCTTGGGAACGGGAGGCTGCCACAAAAGCACTTCGAGAAGGAAACTGCTCAGCCGTTTCCTGTTTCTCGTTTGTGTTTTGGGGAAACAGGCATTGCCAGAGCAATACTATCTCAAAGTAGCTTTTCCCACGCAGAGCAGATCAGACAGCTATGGGTGGAGAAGTTTGCTCTAAATCAAGAGCTTCTCCTTTGAGCTGCTCTTCAGCTCAGCTACAAGAAGGTGTGGAAACATAATCAGGAATGATTTTCTTGAGAAGATGGAGCACAAAAGCACTGCTGGGGTTCCTTCTAGTGCTGCTGATACCTTCTCACTGGCCTTGATGAGAGAGCAGTAAGGCCATCCCCATGAGCTGCTCAGAGCTCCCCGCTGCAGGGATGGGCTCAGCCGATTCCCTGTGGAACAAGGCTGTTCTTCTCCATTCTAGGCCTTTCCAGAAATGCTCCAGAAAACATTCCCCCAGCTCTCATCAATGGAGTGAAGGTTTGCAGGGCCTCGTACTTCCAAAAATCACTCGCTTCTCATTGCATGTGTCCAACTTGAAGGGGGTCCTACGTGAGAGCAAACTGCATGGCTGCTCATAGCTGCAGTGGGAAGTGAATTTGTCTTGTCTTGGATGCCATGGCATATGCAAACCTCTCTGGTAAAGGAAGGGCTGAGCTGGGCACTGAACGCGAGTCTCCAGCCACGTGCTCCATGGTGCCATTTCCTCCAAGGGCTGCAGGTGAAATCTGGAAATGTCCCATCTTTGCTGGTGCTTCCCTTCCCTTCCTTTGAGAAGATAGGGGCAAAGCACCCGTGGATTCTAGGCGCACTTGAAAAGCCAAAGGAATGCAGTGCTTAGTCTCTGCCAAGAATTCAGGTTAGAGGGGCTGAGACAGCCCAGCTTGCAACCAAATAAAGGGGGAGAGGGAGTAGCTGCAGGGAATGAGTGTAGCCTCTCTCATCTTTGCAGAAATCAAGAAATCCAAGCGACACGGAGGGCTCCAGTTGTGTCGTGGGTTCAGAGCCTTGAAGAGCCTCCAGCCCATCGTGACCTATTTTGGCAGAGGCGCTTTGGCAAAGCGTAGGAAGGGGAGAAACCTCTGCCACTGACTGTGGCAGCCATGCTGCATGGGCAAAATCACTTGGTGTGCCTCTCCTGCTGGCCATAACCGTGAGCTGTCTGCAAAGCCTTTGTCCAAAGCAGAGCAGAGCCAAGGGAAGCAGGTAGAGAGCGCGCTGTTGTTGTGCTGCCCATGGGAGTGAGAGCTTTAGGTGGGGGAGGGCAGAATGGTGCCTCTCTTGGTGCCGTCTCCGTGCTGTGCTGGAGGCAGCTTTCCTGCTCTCAGCAGAGAAGCGGGTGGTGGCAGGGGGCCGAGGAAGAGGCGACCCGACCTGCGCAAGCTTGGCTTTCTGCAATAAAGCTCTGAGGCTGCCCAATAGAGAGGCCTCTCATTTACGTAATTTCAGCGCTTTAGAGTTCTCGTTTGGATGGTATTCCTGGTGCCTTGACTCATGGCAGCTCTATGAGCCCTTTTTGGGACTGGAATTGACGGACCCTCTTCTTACAGCAGGTTGAGAAATCCTGCCTATACCCAAGCATCATTGCACAGTGTTCTTTTTGTCCAGCAAAGCTGTCATTTCAAAATTCTAACCTCCATTTTTAAAATTCATGTAATTCTAATTAATTTAATCCTGACATTTAGAAATCAATTCTAATATTAAAATACAACCTCTTCTCCTAAGAGTACATTTTTGTACTCGTCAGAGTTGGAGAGGGACTAGCGCTGAATGAAGATCCATTAAATCTAGCTGCTCCACTAGTAAGTAGTATTTTGTGTAATGCCTTTCACGTCATTCTCTTCTCTTTCATGCTCTCATATCATTCACTGTAACCCTCAAAGTCTTTTGGGCATAGTGTAAAGAGCGCCGTAATTATTCAATTGCAATATCATTCTTGTAGGTGTGGTAAGACGTCCCTGTACCCTCCTGCTCCTTGCCCCAGGGGCTTGCTTAGGAGCAGTTTTTACGTAGCCGATAGCCAAGAAGAAACACACACGAGAGTGTAACTTAAGAACAACACCAGTCATTTTATTTAGAAAACATAAGGGACTACTTTGGAGCGGATGGGGGGGGAAAAAAAAAAAAGAAGAAACAAGAGTTTTCAGGAGATTGGTGAGGCAGCAGTTCTGGGGAAGGGCAGGTTGGGTGCAGATGTTCAGAGGCTGGCACGTTGCAAGAGGGTGTGAGGTCACCGTAGCAGAGGGAAAGCCTTGCTCCTTACTGGCAGCAGGAGCGATAGCGCTTCTTCGGCGGGAGCTGTTCAAGACACCTTTCCTCTTGAGACTGCGCTGTAGGTGTGGGAGGGGAGGAGGGGGAAGCGAGGCTCCTCTTGCGATTGCCTTTTGGCTTCTGCTTCTGGCTGCTGCCTGATGCTGCTCCCAGCTCAGGAGGAGGGTGCTCGGTGTCTCTGTTGGCCACGCTCGATAGCACATTGTCTGGCAGAGCAGGACTATTGGGTGTGCTGCAGCCGCTATCCTGAGTGTGTGCTGAGGGAGAAAATGTCCCGTGAAAGGCCTGTGCCTTAGACGTGTCAGCAGCTCCCATTGCCTCCGTGGCCTCAAGCAGACAGCAGTGCTTTGGTGGGAGTGGAGTGCTATTTTTCACCTGTGCGGCCCTTTCTTTGTCACGACGCACCTCGATATACATCTTCCTGTTGGGGGGTAACAGCCTTGGTCTCTTGTTGGTGGAGATTGTAAGCAGCAAGTCAGTAATGCAGATTTGGACAAACTTGTCATTTTCCAAGAGCTCTATGCATTCTTCAGAATTTTCCTGCAAATCCACATTGCAGTAGCAAGGGAAGTTCAGTGGCTTGTTTTCTGTGAGAAAAGGGTCGGTCTCGTGAGCCCATGTGCCATGTGCATGCTTGGGAGAGGCCTGTGCTTCTGAAAGAGCTGGGGGTGTCAGATCCCCAGACTCTTCTAATTCTTCTTGGGAGATTTCCTCCAAATCCTCAATGCAGTAGAAGGCGATGTTGGTGGGGGCATTGCCTGTGGGATGGGGATGCGTTTTGGGAGGCAATGTGCCATGTGTGTCCTTGGGAGAGCCCGGAGCTTCTGGCAAAGATGTGGGTGTCAGATGGCAGGGCTCTTGTGGAGCTGGCGCCTGGAGGCAGTGGTCAGCCCCTGTGGTGGAGCCGCAGCTGGGCTGCTGCCCCTCATGGGCAGCACAGAGAGGTGCAGGCGCGGGTGCTGGCTGCAGCTCTTGCATGGAGGTGCCGCTGGCGGGCGGGCTGTCCGTCAGCGGAGGAGCAGAGGAGCTCTCGCTTGGCTCCTGCTCCTGCTCTGCAGGGCAGGCACACATGCTGTCGCCTGCTGCACCTCGGCCGCTGCGCTGCGTTTGCTCAGCCCTTGCTTTAGCCAGGCCGCTTGTCTCTTGGAAGGCTCTTGCTGACTTGAGATAGGAAGAGAAAGAAGTAGTTATCCTTTAAAGAAGGAAGGGCAAAGTAGCCATGCTCCAGCTTAGGGAGGAAACGGTCTCGAAGCACAAGCGCTGTCCAGGGAGACTGCGGGTTCCAGAGCAAACATTCCGCCAGAGCCGCTGGCAACCAGCTGCGGGGGCCAAGCAGCCCTTTGAGCCTTGAAAGTCACAAACACAGAGCCACGGGTGTGACGCCTTTGCGCCGTGCCATCCCTGAGCAACGGCCTCTCCAGTAGGATGGAGGTTGCTCCCAGCCACAGCAAGTGCTTTGCCTCCAAAGGCACCTCTGTCAGTTCTGCAACAAGAGCTCTCTGCTGTGTTTTGTTTCAAAAGGCCAGTCCAGCTCCCTACTGCAGGACTGAAAGTTACGCCTGAGCGTGTCTAAGGGATTTGTTTAAGGGCAGCTTAACCTTTAGCTTCAGTGCTTCCATATTTCATTGACTGAACACAGTTCTATAAGAAACCTATCTAGCTTCCAGCGAGAGAGAACACGCCCTAGGTATGCAACGCGCTGGAAGGAATAAAAGGGACTGCGTCTTCTTTGAAGCCACCCTCACCCCTCAGTGTGTCCAGTGGAAAGAGAGGAGGATTGAAGCACACGAAAGCACATGCCCTTTCGCTGTGCTCTCCCTAACACAGGACTGAAGAGGCAGGAGGATGCTGTTGAATTATCCTTGGGCCTTTCTAGAAATGCTCCAGAAATATTCCCGCTACTCTCATCACTCCGTCAGTTACTCACCAGGGTTATGACTGTGGTTAGCAGTCTGGCAGGATTCAATGGAGTGAAGGTTTGCAGGGCCACCTCTCTTCCCTTTGCTCTTTTTCAGCACTCATTGAACACAGAGGAGCAAAAGGAGGGAGACTGAGCAGGGTCTTGGCATATGCAAGTCTTTCAGCTCAGAGGCTAATAAAATCCATTCCCCCAGTTTGGTGTAATGGCACGTGTCCAGTGTGTCAGTGTGTCCTTCTGGTTGAGCTCTGGGTAAGGGAGCTGGGACATTGGCTCACCAGGCAACAGGGTCCTGCAGCCTTCTGGAATGGCCACCAATTGGGCTACAAAGCACTCCTGAAATATTCAGGGAGGTAATCTTTGGACCTGCGTAACCTAATTCTTTGTTTTCTTCTTCCAATAGTGACTGACGTTTTTGCCTCCCTTGGGCTAATGCTGGGAAAAAGAGCCTTGCAGACCATCTATCTCCCCTTCAAATGCTTGGAGGAACTGGGCAGAAGCTTGATCATATTGGAGCGGAGAGACCACTGTAATCTGCTCTCAGTAGTCTCAGGGGCATCTCAAGGGAGGATGCTTTTTGTCACTGTGAGGCAGCATGACGTATGGCAGGAACAGCATTGCTACTGTCCATTAATAGTGTGATAATCAAAGGCAAAGAAAACAAGACACACGCACAGAAAAAAAGAAAGAAAACGGGGCAGCACTGGCTCCCATCACCCTCAACTACCACCAAACAGGAGTGTTGTGCGTCTATGCACAGTGTCATGGCTCTGATTAGAGAATGGCAGTGAATGTAGGGAAGTTCAGGCAAGCTCGTACTTCCAAAAATCACTGGCTTCTCATTGCATGTGTCCAACTTGAAAGGGGTTCTGCATGAGAGCAAACTGCATGGCTGCTCATAGCTGCAGTGGGAAGTGAATTTGTCTTGTCTTGGATGCCATGGCATATGCAAACCTCTCTGGTAAAGGAAGGGCTGAGCTGGGCACTGAACGCGAGTCTCCAGCCACGTGCTCCATGGTGCAGTTTCCTCCAAGGGCTGCAGGTGAAATCTGGAAATGTCCCATCTTTGCTGGTGCTTCCCTTCCCTTCCTTTGAGAAGATAGGGGCAAAGCGCCCACAGTTTCTAGGTGCACTTGAAAAGCCAAAGGAATGCAGTGCTTAGTCTCTGCCGAGGATTCAGGTTAGAGGGGCTGAGACAGCCGAGCTTGCAACCAAATAAAGGGGGAGAGGGAATAGCTGCAGGTAATGAGTGTAGCCTCTCTCATCTTTGCAGCAATCAAGAAATCCAAGCGACATGGAGGGCTCCAGTTGTGCGGTGGGTTCAGAGCCTTGAAGAGCCTCCAGCCCATCGTGACCTATTTTGGCAGAGGCTCTTTGGCAAAGCGTAGGAAGGGGAGAAACCTCTGCCACTGACTGTGGCAGCCATGCTGCATGGGCAAAATCACTTGGTGTGCCTCTCCTGCTGGCCATAACCTTGAGCTGTCTGCAAAGCCTTTGTCCAAAGCAGAGCAGAGCCAAGGGAAGCAGGTAGAGAGCACGCTGTGATTGTGCTGCCCATGGGAGCGAGAGCTTTAGGTGGGGGAGGGCAGAATGGTGCCTCTCTTGGTGCCGTCTCCGTGCTGTGCTGGAGGCAGCTTTCCTGCTCTCAGCAGAGAAGTGGGTGGTGGCAGGGGGCCGAGGAAGAGGCGACCCGACCTGTGCAAGCTTGGCTTCCTGCAGTAACGCTCCGAGGCTGCCCAATAGAGAGGCCTCTCATTTACGTTGTTTCAGCGCTTTAGAGTTCTCGTTTGGACGGTATTCCCGGTGCCTTGACTCATGGCAGCTCTGTGATTCCTTTTTGGGACTGGAGTTGACGGACCCTCTTCTCATATCAGCTTGAGAAATCCTGCCTACACATAAGCATCATTGCACAGTGTTCTTTTTGTCCAGCAAAACTGTCATTTCCAAATTCTAACCTCCATTTTCAAAATTAATGTAATTCTAATTAATTTAATCCTGACATTTAGAAATCAATTCTAATATTACAATTCAACCTCTTCTCCTAAGACTACATTTTTGTACTTGGCAGAGTTGGAGATGGACTAGCGCTGAATGAAGATCCATTAAATCTAGCTGCTCCACTAGTAACTAGTATTTTGTGTAATGCCTTTCACGTCATTCTCTTCTCTTTCATGCTCTCATATCCTTCACTGTAACCCTCAAAGTCCTTTGGGCATAGTGTAAAGAGTGCCGTAATTATTCAATTGGAATATCATTCTTGTAGGTGTGTTAAGACATCCCTGTATCCTCCTGCTCCTTGCCCCACGGGCTTGCTTAGGAGCAGTTTTTACGTAGCCGATAGCCAAGAAGGAACAAAAGAACACACATGAGAGTGTAACTTAAGAACAACACCAGTCATTTTATTTAGAAAACATAAAGGACTACTTAGGAACGGATGGGTGGAAAAATAAAAAAAAAAAACAGAAGAAATAAGAGTTTTCAGGAGATTGGTGAGGCAGCAGTGCTGGGGAAGGGCAGGTTGGGTGCAGATGTTCAGAGGCTGGCACGTTGCAAGAGGGTGTGAGGTCGCCGTAGCAGAGGGAAAGCCTTGCTCCCTACTGGCAGCAGGAGCGATAGCGCTTCTTCGGCGGGAGCTGTTCAAGACACCTTTCCTCTTGAGACTGCGCCGTAGGTGTGGGAGGGGAGGAGGGGGAAGCGAGGCTCCTCTTGCGATTGCCTTTTGGCTTCTGCTTCTGGCTGCTGCCTGATGCTGCTCCCAGCTCAGGAGGAGGGTGCTCGGTGTCTCTGTTGGCCACGCTCGTTAGCACATTGTCTGGCAGAGCAGGACTATTGGGTGTGCTGCAGCCGCTGTCTTGAGTGTGTGCTGAGGGAGAAAATGTCCCGTGAAAGGCCTGTGCCTTAGACGTGTCAGCAGCTCCCATTGCCTCCGTGGCCTCAAGCAGACAGCAGTGCTTTGGTGGGAGTGGAGTGCTATTTTTCACCTGTGCGGCCCTTTCTTTGTCACGACGCACCTCGATATACATCTTCCTGTTGGGGGGTAACAGCCTTGGTCTGTTCTTGGTGGAGATTGCAAGCAGCAAGTCAGTAATGCAGATTTGTACAAACTCGTCATTTTCTAAGAGCTCTTTGAATTCTTCAGAATTTTCCTCCAAATCCTCATTGCAGTAGCAAGGGAAGTTCAGTGGCTTGTTTTCTGTGGGAAAAGGGTCGGTCTCGTGAGCCCATGTGCCATGTGCATGCTTGGGAGAGGCCTGTGCTTCTGAAAGAGCTGGGGGTGTCAGATCCCCAGACTCTTCTAATTCTTCTTGGGAGATTTCCTCCAAATCCTCAATGCAGTCGAAGGCGATGTTGGTGGGGGCATTGCCTGTGGGATGGGGATGCGTTTTGGGAGGCAATGTGCCATGTGTGTCCTTGGGAGAGCCCGGTGCTTCTGGCAAAGATGTGGGTGTCAGATGGCAGGGCTCTTGTGGAGCTGGCGCCTGGAGGCAGTGGTCAGCCCCTGTGGTGGAGCTGCAGCTGGGCTGCTGCCCCTCATGGGCAGCACAGAGAGGTGCAGGCGCGGGTGCTGGCTGCAGCTCTTGCATGGAGGTGCCGCTGGCGGGCGGGCTGTCCGTCAGCGGAGGAGCAGAGGAGCTCTCGCTTGGCTCCTGCTCCTGCTCTGCAGGGCAGGCACACATGCTGTCGCCTGCTGCACCTCGGCCGCTGCGCTGCGTTTGCTCAGCCCTTGCTTTAGCCAGGCCGCTTGTCTCTTGGAAGGCTCTTGGTGACTTGAGATAGGAAGAGAAAGAAGTAGTTATCCTTTAAAGAAGGAAGGGCAAAGTAGCCATGCTCCAGCTTATGGAGGAAATGGTGTCGAAGCACAAGCGCTGTCCAGGGAGACTGCGGGTTCCAGAGCAAACATTCCGCCAGAGCCGCTGGCAACCAGCTGCGGGGGCCAAGCAGCCCTTTGAGCCTTGAAAGTCACAAACACAGAGCCACGGGTGTGATGCCTTTGCGCCGTGCCATCCCTGAGCAACGGCCTCTCCAGTAGGATGGAGGTTGCTCCCAGCCACAGCAAGTGCTTTGCCTCCGAAGGCACCTCTGTCAGTTCTGCAACAAGAGCTCTCTGCTGTGTTTTGTTTCTAAAGGCCAGTCCAGCTCCCTACTGCAGGACTGAAAGTTACACCTGAGCGTGTCTAAGGGATTTGTCTAAGGGCATCTTAACCTTTAGCTTCAGTGCTTCCATATTTCATTGACTGAACACAATTCTATAAGAAACCTATCTAGCTTCCAGTGAGAGAGAACACGCCCTAGGTATGCAACGCGCTGGAAGGAAAAAAAGGGACTGCGTCTTCTTTGAAGCCACCCTCGCCCCTCAGTGTGTCCAGTGGAAAGAGAGGAGGATTGAAGCACACAAAAGCACATGCCCTTTCGCTGTGCTCTCCCTAACACAGGACTCGAGAGGCAGGAGGATGCTGTTGAATTACCCTTGGACCTTTCTAGAAATGCTCCAGAAATATTCCCACTGCTCTCATCACTCTGTCAGTTACTCACCAGGGTTATGGCTGTGGTTAGCAGTGTGGCAGGATTCAATGGAGTGAAGGTTTGCAGGGCCACCTATCTTCCCTTTGCTCTTTTTCAGCACTCATTGAACACAGAGGAGCAAAATGAGAAAGGCTGAGCAGGGTCTTGGCATATGCAAGTCTTTCAGCTCAGAGCCGAAGAAAATCCATTCCCCCAGTTTGGTGTGATGGCACACCAGTGTGTCAGTGTGTCCTTCTGGTTGAGCTCTGGGTAAGGGAGCTGGGACATTGGCTCGCCAGGCAACAGGGTCCTCCAGCCTTCTTGAATGTCCAGCAATTTGGCTACAAAGCGCTCCTGAAATATTCAGGGAGGTAGTCTTTGGACCTGCATAACCTAATTCTTTGTTTTCTTCTTTCAATACTGAGTGATGTGTTTGCCTCCGTTGGTATAGTGCTGGGGAAAAGAGCCTTCCAGACCATCCATCTCCCCTTCAAATGCTTGGAGGAACTGGGCAGAAGCTTGATCATATTGGAGCGGAGAGAGCACTGCAGTCTGCTCTCAGTAGTCTCAGGGACATCTCAAGGGAGGATGCTTTTTGTCACTATGAGGCAGCATGACGTATGGCAGGAACAGCATTGCTACTGTCTATTAATAGTGTGATAATCAAAGGCAAATAAAAGAAGACACACTCACACAAAAAAGGAAAGAAAACGGGGCAGCACTGGCTCCCATCACCCTCAACTACCACCAAACAGGAGTGTTGCGCGTCTATGCACAGTGTCATGGCTCTGATTAGAGAATGGCAGTGATTGTAGGGATGTTCAGGCAAGCTCGTACTTCCAAAAATCACTGGCTTCCATTGCATGTGTCCAACTTGAAGGGGGTTCTGTGTGAGAGCAAACCGCATGGCTGCTCATAGCTGCAGTGGGGAGTGAATTTGTCTTGTCTTGGATGCCATGGCATATGCAAACCTCTCTGGTAAAGGAAGGGCTGAGCTGGGCACTGAACACGAGTCTCCAGCTACGTGCTCCATGGTGCAGTTTCCTCCAGGGGCTGCAGGTGAAATCTGGAAATCTGGAAATCTGCTGGTGCTTCCCTTCCCTTCCTTTGAGAGGATAGGGGCAAAGCACCCGCGGTTTCTAGGTGCACTTGAAAAGCCAAAGGAATGCAGTGCTTAGTCTCTGCTGAGAATTCAGTTTGGAGGGACTGAGACAGATGAGCTTGCAAGCAAATAAAGGGGGAGAGGAAATAGCTGCAGGGAATGAGTGTAGCCTCTCTCATCTTTGCAGAAATCAAGAAATCCAAGCGACACGGAGGGCTCCAGTTGTGCGGTGGGTTCAGAGCCTTGAAGAGCCTCCAGCCCATTGTGACCTATTTTGGCAGAGGCACTTTGGCAAAGCGTAGGAAGGGGAGAAACCTCTGCCACTGACTGTGGCAGCCATGCTGCATGGGCAAAATCACTTGGTGTGCCTCTCCTGCTGGCCATAACCTTGAGCTGTCTGCAAAGCCTTTGTCCAAAGCAGAGCAGAGCCAAGGGAAGCAGGTAGAGAGCACGCTGTGATTGTGCTGCCCATGGGAGCGAGAGCTTTAGGTGGGGGAGGGCAGAATGGTGCCTCTCTTGGTGCCGTCTCCGTGCTGTGCTGGAGGCAGCTTTCCTGCTCTCAGCAGAGAAGTGGGTGGTGGCAGGGGACCGAGGAAGAGGCGACCCGACCTGCGCAACTTGGCTTCCTGCAATAACGCTCCGAGGCTGCCCAATAGAGAGGCCTCTCATTTATGTCGTTTCAATATTTTAGAGCTCTCGTTTGGATGGTATTCCTGGTGCCTTGACTCATGGTAGCTCTATTAGCCCTTTCTGGGACTGTAATTGACAGACCATCATCTAACATCAGCTTGAGAAATCCTGCCTATACTCAAGCATCATTGCACAGTGTTCTTTTTGTCCAGCAAAGCTGTCATTTCAAAATTCTAACCTCCATTTTTAAAATTAATGTAATTCTAATTAATTTAATCCTGACATTTGGAAATCAATTCTAATATTACAATTCAACCTCTTCTCCTAAGAGTACATTTTTGTACTCGTCAGAGTTGGAGAGGGACTAGCGCTGAATGAAGATCCATTAAATCTAGCTGCTCCACTAGTAACTAGTATTTTGTGTAATGCCTTTCACGTCATTCTCTTCTCTTTCATGCTCTCATATCATTCCCTGTAACCCTCAAAGTCCTTTGGGCATAGTGTAAAGAGTGCCGTAATTATTCAATTGGAATATCATTCTTGTAGGTGTGTTAAGACATCCCTGTATCCTCCTGCTCCTTGCCCCAGGGGCTTGCTTAGGAGCAGTTTTTACGTAGCCGATAGCCAAGAAGAAACACACAGGAGAGTGTAACTTAAGAACAACACCAGTCCTTTTATTTAGAAAACATAAGGGACTACTTAGAAACGGAGGAAAAAAAAAAGAAGAAAAAAAAAAAACAGAAGAAATGAGTTTTCTGGAGGTGGTTGAGGCAGCAGTGCTGGGGAAGGGCAGGTTGGGTGCAGATGTTCAGAGGCTGGCACGTTGCAAGAGGGTGTGAGGTCGCCGTAGCAGAGGGAAAGCCTTGCTCCCTACTGGCAGCAGGAGCGATAGCGCTTCTTCGGCGGGAGCTGTTCAAGACACCTTTCCTCTTGAGACTGCGCCGTAGGTGTGGGAGGGGAGGAGGGGGAAGCGAGGCTCCTCTTGCGATTGCCTTTTGGCTTCTGCTTCTGGCTGCTGCCTGATGCTGCTCCCAGCTCAGGAGGAGGGTGCTCGGTGTCTCTGTTGGCCACGCTCGATAGCACATTGTCCGGCTGAGCAGGACTATTGGGTGTGCTGCAGCCACTGTCTTGAGTGTGTGGCGAGGGAGAAAATGTCCCGTGAAAGGCCTGTGCCTTAGACGTGCCAGCAGCTTCCATTGCATCCGTGGCCTCAAGCAGACGGCAGTGCTTTGGTGGGAGTGGAGTGCTATTTTTCACCTGTGTGGCCCTTTCTTTGTCACGACGCACCTCGATATACATCTTCCTGTTGGGGGGTAACAGCCTTGGTCTGTTCTTGGTGGAGATTGCAAGCAGCAAGTCAGTAATGCAGATTTGGACAAATTCCTCATTTTCCAAGAGCTCTATGCATTCTTCAGAATTTTCCTGCAAATCCTCATTGCAGTAGCAAGGGAAGTTCAGTGGCTTGTTTTCTGTGGGAAAAGGGTCGGTCTCGTGAGCCGATGAGCCATGTGCATGCTTGGGAGAGGCCTGTGCTTCTGAAAGAGCTGAGGGTGTCAGATCCCCAGACTCTTCTAATTCTTCTTGGGAGATTTCCTCCAAATCCTCAATGCAGTCGAAGGCGATGTTGGTGGGGGCATTGCCTGTGGGATGGGGATGCGTTTTGGGAGGCAATGTGCCATGTGTGTCCTTGGGAGAGCCCGGTGCTTCTGGCAAAGATGTGGGTGTCAGATGGCAGGGCTCTTGTGGAGCTGGCGCCTGGAGGCAGTGGTCAGTCCCTGTGGTGGAGCTGCAGCTGGGCTGCTGCCCCTCATGGGCAGCACAGAGAGGTGCAGGCGCGGGTGCTGGCTGCAGCTCCTGCATGGAGGTGCCGCTGGCGGGCGGGCTGTCCGTCAGCGGAGGAGCAGAGGAGCTCTCGCTTGGCTCCTGCTCCTGCTCTGCAGGGCAGGCACACATGCTGTCGCCTGCTGCACCTCGGCCGCTGCGCTGCGTTTGCTCAGCCCTTGCTTTAGCCAGGCCGCTTGTCTCTTGGAAGGCTCTTGCTGACTTGAGATAGGAAGAGAAAGAAGTAGTTATCCTTTAAAGAAGGAAGGGCAAAGTAGCGATGCTCCAGCTTAGGGAGGAAATGGTGTCGAAGCACAAGCGCTGTCCAGGGAGACTGCAGGTTCCAGAGCAAACATTCCGCCAGAGCCGCTGGCAACCAGCTGCGGGGGCCAAGCAGCCCTTTGAGCCTTGAAAGTCACAAACACAGAGCCACGGGTGTGACGCCTTTGCGCCGTGCCATCCCTGAGCAACGGCCTCTCCAGTAGGATGGAGGTTGCTCCCAGCCACAGCAAGTGCTTTGCCTCCAAAGGCACCTCTGTCAGTTCTGCAACAAGAGCTCTCTGCTGTGTTTTGTTTCTAAAGGCCAGTCCAACTCCCTACTGCAGGACTGAAAGTTACACCTGAGCGTGTCTAAGGGATTTGTCTAAGGGCAGCTTAACCTTTAGCTTCAGTGCTTCCATATTTCATTGACTGAACACAATTCTATAAGAAACCTATCTAGCTTCCAGCGAGAGATAACACGCCCTAGGTATGCAATGCGCTGGAAGGAAAAAAAAGGGACTGCGTCTTCTTTGAAGCCACCCTCGCCCCTCAGTGTGTCCAGTGGAAAGAGAGGAGGATTGAAGCACAAGAATGCACATGCCCTTTCACTGTGTTCTCCCTAACACAGGACTCGAGAGGCAGGAGGATGCTGTTGAATTACCATTTTGGCCTTTCTAGAAATGCTCCAGAAATATTCCCGCTGCTCTCATCACTCCGTCAGTTACTCACCAGGGTTATGGCTGTGGTTAGCAGTGTGGCAGGATTCAATGGAGTGAAGGTTTGCAGGGCCACCTATCTTCCCTTTGCTCTTTTTCAGCACTCATTGAACACAGAGGAGCAAAAGGAGGAAGGCTGAGCAGGATCTTGGCACATGCAAGTCTTTCAGCTCAGAAGCTAATAAAATCCATTCCCCCAGTTTGGTGTAATGGCACGTGTCCCGTGTGTCAGTGTGTCCTTCTGGTTGAGCTCTGGGTAAGGGAGCTGGGACATTGGCTCACCAGGCAACAGGGTCCTCCAGCCTTCTGGAATGGCCAACAGTTGGGCTACAAAGCACTCCTGAAATATTCAGGGAGGTAGTCTTTGGACCTGCGTAACCTAATTCTTTGTTTTCTTCCTTCAATAGTGACTGACGTGTTTGCCTCCCTTGGGCTAGTGCTGGGGAAAAGAGCCTTGCAGACCATCTAGCTCCCCTTCAAATGCTTGGAGGAACTGAGCAGAAGCTTGATCATATTGGAGCGGAGAGAGCACTGCAATCTGCTCTCAGTAGTCTCAGGGGCATCTCAAGGGAGGATGCTTTTTGTCGCTGTGAGACAGCATGACGTATGGCAGGAACAGCATTGCTACTGTCTATTAATAGTGTGATAATCAAAGGCAAAGAAAAGAAGACACACGCACACAAAAAAGGAAAGAAACCGGGGCAGCACTGGCTCCCATCACCCTCAACTACCACCAAACAGGAGTGTTGCGCGTCTATGCACAGTGTCATGGCTCTGATTAGAGAATGGCAGTGAATGTAGGGAAGTTCAGGCAAGCTCGTACTTCCAAAAATCACTGGCTTCTCATTGAATGTGTCCAACTTGAAAGGGGTTCTGCGTGAGAGCAAACTGCATGGCTGCTCATAGCTGCAGTGGGAAGTGAATTTGTCTTGTCTTGGATGCCATGGCATATGCAAACCTCTCTGGTAAAGGAAGGGCTGAGCTGGGCACTGAACACGAGTCTCCAGCCACGTGCTCCATGGTGCAGTTTTCTCCAGGGGCTGCAGGTGAAATCTGGAAATCTGGAAATCTGCTGGTGCTTCCCTTCCCTTCCTTTGAGAAGATAGGAGCAAAGCGCCCACAGTTTCTAGGCGCACTTGAAACGCCAAAGGAATGCAGTGCTTAGTCTCTGCCGAGAATTCAGGTTAGAGGAGCTGAGACAGCCGGGCTTGCAGCCAAATAAAGGGGGAGAGGGAATAGCTGCAAGGAATGAGTGTAGCCTCTCTCATCTTTGCAGAAATCAAGAAATCCAAGCGACATGGAGGGCTCCAGTTGTGCGGTGGGTTCAGAGCCTTGAAGAGCCTCCAGGCCATCGTGACCTATTTTGGCAGAGGCTCTTTGGCAAAGCATAGGAAGGGGAGAAACCTCTGCCACTGACTGTGGCAGCCATGCTGCATGGGCAAAATCACTTGGTGTGCCTCTCCTGCTGGCCATAACCTTGAGCTGTCTGCAAAGCCTTTGTCCAAAGCAGAGCAGAGCCAAGGGAAGCAGGTAGAGAGCGTGCTGTGATTGTGCTGCCCATGGGAGTGAGAGCTTTAGGTGGGGAAGGGCAGAATGGTGCCTCTCTTGGTGCCGTCTCCGTGCTGTGCTGGAGGCAGCTTTCCTGCTCTCAGCAGAGAAGTGGGTGGTGGCAGGGGGCCGAGGAAGAGGCGACCCGACCTGCGCAACTTGGCTTCCTGCAATAAAACTCCGAGGCTGCCCAATAGAGAGGCCTCTCATTTACGTCGTTTCAGCATTTTAGAGCTCTCGTTTGGATGGTATTCCTGGTGCCTTGACTCATGGTAGCTCTATGAGCCCTTTTTGGGACTGGAATTGACGGACCCTCTTCTCACATGAGGTTGAGAAATCCTGCCTATACCCAAGCATCATTGCACAGTGTTCTTTTTGTCCAGCAAAGCTGTCATTTCCAAATTCTAACCTCCATTTTTTAAATTAATGTAATTCTAATTAATTTAATCCTGATATTTAGAAATCAATTCTAATATTACAATTCTTCCTCTTCTCCTCTTCTCCTAAGAGTACATTTTTGTACTCGTCAGAGTTGGAGAGGGACTAGCGCTGAATGAAGATCCATTAAATCTAGCTGCTTCACTATTAACTAGTATTTTGTGTAATGCCTTTCACGTCATTCTCTTCTCTTTCATGCTCTCATATCCTTCACTGTAACCCTCAAAGTCATTTGGGCATAGTGTAAAGAGCGCCGTAATTATTCAATTGGAATATCATTCTTGTAGGTGTGTTAAGACATCCCTGTATCCTCCTGCTCCTTGCCCCAGGGGCTTGCTTAGGAGCAGTTTTTACGTAGCCGATAGCCAAGAAGGAACACACACGAGAGTGTAACTTAAGAACAACACCAGTCATTTTATTTAGAAAACATAAGGGACTACTTAGAAACGGATGGGGGAAAAAAATAAAGCAAACCAAAACAGAAGAAAACAAGAGTTTTCTGGAGGTGGCTGAGGCAGCAGTTCTGGGGAAGGGCAGGTTGGGTGCAGATGTTCAGAGGCTGGCACGTTGCAAGAGGGTGTGAGGTCGCCGTAGCAGAGGGAAAGCCTTGCTCCCTACTGGCAGCAGGAGCGATAGCGCTTCTTCGGCGGGAGCTGTTCAAGACACCTTTCCTCTTGAGACTGCGCCGTAGGTGTGGGAGGGGAGGAGGGGGAAGCGAGGCTCCTCTTGCGATTGCCTTTTGGCTTCTGCTTCTGGCTGCTGCCTGATGCTGCTCCCAGCTCAGGAGGAGGGTGCTCGGTGCCTCTGTTGGCCACGCTCGATAGCACATTGTCTGGCAGAGCAGGACTATTGGGTGTGCTGCAGCCGCTATCTTGAGTGCGTGCTGAGGGAGAAAATGTCCCGTGAAAGGCCTGTGCCTTAGACGTGCCAGCAGCTCCCATTGCATCCGTGGCCTCAAGCAGACGGCAGTGCTCTGGTGGGAGTGGAGTGCTATTTTTCACCTGTGCGGCCCTTTCTTTGTCAAGACGCACCTCGATATACATCTTCCTGTTGGGGGGTAACAGCCTTGGTCTGTTCTTGGTGGAGATTGCAAGCAGCAAGTCAGTAATGCAGATTTGGACAAACTCGTCATTTTCCAAGTGCTCTTTGAATTTTTCAGAATTTTCCTCCAAATCCTCATTGCAGTAGCAAGGGAAGTTCAGTGGCTTGTTTTCTGTGGGAAAAGGGTCGGTCTCGTGAGCCGATGTGCCATGTGCATGCTTGGGAGAGGCCTGTGCTTCTGAAAGAGCTGGGGGTGTCAGATCCCCAGACTCTTCTAATTCTTCTTGGGAGATTTCCTCCAAATCCTCAATGCAGTCGAAGGCGATGTTGGTGGGCGCATTGCCTGTGGGGTGGGGATGCGTTTTGGGAGGCAATGTGCCATGTGTGTCCTTGGGAGAGCCCGGAGCTTCTGGCAAAGATGTGGGTGTCAGATGGCAGGGCTCTTGTGGAGCTGGCGCCTGGAGGCAGTGGTCAGCCCCTGTGGTGGAGCTGCAGCTGGGCTGCTGCCCCTCATGGGCAGCACAGAGAGGTGCAGGCGCGGGTGCTGGCTGCAGCTCTTGCATGGAGGTGCCGCTGGCAGGCGGGCTGTCCGTCAGCGGAGGAGCAGAGGAGCTCTCGCTTGGCTCCTGCTCCTGCTCTGCAGGGCAGGCACACATGCTGTCGACTGCTGCACCTCGGCCGCTGCGCTGCATTTGCTCAGCCCTTGCTTTAGCCAGGCCGCTTGTCTCTTGGAAGGCTCTTGCTGACTTGAAATAGGAAGAGAAAGAAGTAGTTATCCTTTAAAGAAGGAAGGGCAAAGTAGCCATGCTCCAGCTTACGGAGGAAACGGTCTCGAAGCACAAGCGCTGTCCAGGGAGACTGCAGGTTCCAGAGCAAACATTTCGCCAGAGCCGCTGGCAACCAGCTGCGGGGGCCAAGCAGCCCTTTGAGCCTTGAAAGTCACAAACACAGAGCCATGGGTGTGGTGCCTTTGCGCCGTGCCATCCCTGAGCAACGGCCTCTCCAGTAGGATGGAGGTTGCTCCCAGCCACAGCAAGTGCTTTGCCTCCAAAGGCACCTCTGTCAGTTCTGCAACGAGAGCTCTCTGCTGTGTTTTGTTTCAAAAGGCCAGTCCAGCTCCCTACTGCAGAACTGAAAGTTACACCTGAGCGTGTCTAAGGGATTTGTCTAAGGGCAGCTTAACCTTTAGCTTCAGTGCTTCCATATTTCATTGACTGAACACAGTTCTATAAGAAACCTATCTAGCTTCCAGCGAGAGAGAACACGCCCTAGGTATGCAATGCGCTGGAAGGAAAAAAAGGGACTGCATCTTCTTTGAAGCCACCCTCACCCCTAAGTGTGTCCAGTGGAAAGAGAGGAGGATTGAAGCACAGGAAAGCACATGCCCTTTCGCTGTGCTCTCCCTAACACAGGACTGAAGAGGCAGGAGGATGCTGTTGAATTACCCTTGGGCCTTTCTAGAAATGCTCCAGAAATATTCCCACTGCTCTCATCACTCTGTCAGTTACTCACCAGGGTTATGGCTGTGGTTAGCAGTGTGGCAGGATTCAATGGAGTGAAGGTTTGCAGGGCCACCTATCTTCCCTTTGCTCTTTTTCAGCACTCATAGAACACAGAGGAGCAAAAGGAGGGAGACTGAGCAGGGTCTTGGCATATGCAAGTCTTTCAGCTCAGAGGCTAATAAAATCCATTCCCCCAGTTTGGTGTAATGGCACGTGTCCAGTGTGTCAGTGTGTCCTTCTGGTTGAGCTCTGGGTAAGGGAGCTGCGACATTGGCTCACCAGGCAAAAGGGTCCTCCAGCCTTCTTGAATGGCCAACAACTGTGCTACAAAGCGCTCCTGAAATATTCAGGGAGGTAGTGTTTGGACCTGCATAACCTAATTCTTTGTTTTCTTCCTTCAATAGTGACTGACGTGTTTGCCTCCCTTGGGCTAGTGCTGGGGAAAAGAGCCTTGCAGACCATCTAGCTCCCCTTCAAATGCTTGGAGGAACTGGACAGAAGCTTGATCATATTGGAGCGGAGAGAGCACTGCAGTCTGCTCTCAGTAGTCTCAGGGGCATCTCAAGGGAGGATGCTTTTTGTCGCTGTGAGACAGCATGACGTATGGCAGGAACAGCATTGCTACTGTCTATTAATAGTGTGATAATCAAAGGCAAAGAAAAGAAGACACACGCACACAAAAAAGGAAAGAAACCGGGGCAGCACTGGCTCCCATCACCCTCAACTACCACCAAACAGGAGTGTTGCGCGTCTATGCACAGTGTCATGGCTCTGATTAGAGAATGGCAGTGAATGTAGGGAAGTTCAGGCAAGCTCGTACTTCCAAAAATCACTGGCTTCTCATTGCATGTGTCCAACTTGAAAGGGGTTCTGCATGAGAGCAAACTGCATGGCTGCTCATAGCTGCAGTGGGAAGTGAATTTGTCTTGTCTTGGATGCCATGGCATATGCAAACCTCTCTGGTAAAGGAAGGGCTGAGCTGGGCACTGAACGCGAGTCTCCAGCCACGTGCTCCATGGTGCAGTTTTCTCCAGGGGCTGCAGGTGAAATCTGGAAATCTGGAAATCTGCTGGTGCTTCCCTTCCCTTCCTTTGAGAAGATAGGAGCAAAGCGCCCACAGTTTCTAGGCGCACTTGAAAAGCCAAAGGAATGCAGTGCTTAATCTCTGCCGAGAATTCAGGTTAGAGGGGCTGAGACAGCTGAGTTTGCAAGCAAATAAAGGGGGAGAGGGAATAGCTGCAGGGAATGAGTGTAGCCTCTCTCATCTTTGCAGAAATCAAGAAATCCAAGCGACACGGAGGGCTCCAGTTGTGCGGTGGGTTCAGAGCCTTGAAGAGCCTCCAGCCCATCGTGACCTATTTTGGCAGAGGCTCTTTGGCAAAGCGTAGGAAGGGGAGAAACCTCTGCCACTGACTGTGGCAGCCATGCTGCATGGGCAAAATCACTTGGTGTGCCTCTCCTGCTGGCCATAACCTTGAGCTGTCTGCAAAGCCTTTGTCCAAAGCAGAGCAGAGCCAAGGGAAGCAGGTAGAGAGCACGCTGTGATTGTGCTGCCCATGGGAGCGAGAGCTTTAGGTGGGGGAGGGCAGAATGGTGCCTCTCTTGGTGCCGTCTCCGTGCTGTGCTGGAGGCAGCTTTCCTGCTCTCAGCAGAGAAGTGGGTGGTGGCAGGGGGCCGAGGAAGAGGCGACCCGACCTGTGCAAGCTTGGCTTCCTCCAGTAACCCTCCGAGGCTGCCCAATAGAGAGGCCTCTCATTTACGTCATTTCAGCATTTTAGAGCTCTCATTTGGATGGTATTCCTGGTGCCTTGACTCATGGTAGCTCTATGAGCCCTTTTTGGGCCTGGAATTGACGGACCCTCTTCTCATATCAGCTTGAGAAATCCTGCCTACACATAAGCATCATTGCACAGTGTTCTTTTTGTCCAGCAAAGCTGTCATTTCCACATTCTAACCTCCATTTATAAAATTAATGTAATTCTAATTAATTTAATCCTGACATTTAGAAATCAATTCTAATATTACGATACAACCTGTTCTCCTAAGAGTACATTTTTGTACTCGTCAGAGTTGGAGATGGACTAGCGCTGAATGAAGATCCATTAAATCTAGCTGCTTCACTAGTAACTAGTATTTTGTGTAATGCCTTTCACGTCATTCTCTTCTCTTTCATGCTCTCATATCATTCACTGTAACTCTCAAAGTCCTTTGGGCATAGTGTAAAGAGCGCCGTAATTATTCAATTGGAATATCATTCTTGTAGGTGTGTTAAGACATCCCTGTACCCTCCTGCTCCTTGCCCCAGGGGCTTGCTTAGGAGCAGTTTTTACGTAGCCGATAGCCAAGAAGGAACACACACGAGAGTGTAACTTAAGAACAACACCAGTCATTTTATTTAGAAAACATAAGGGACTACTTAGAAACGGATGGGGGAAAAAAATAAAGCAAACCAAAACAGAAGAAAACAAGAGTTTTCTGGAGGTGGCTGAGGCAGCAGTTCTGGGGAAGGGCAGGTTGGGTGCAGGTGTTCAGAGGCTGGCACGTTGCAAGAGGGTGTGAGGTCGCCGTAGCAGAGGGAAAGCCTTGCTCCCTACTGGCAGCAGGAGCGATAGCGCTTCTTCGGCGGGAGCTGTTCAAGACACCTTTCCTCTTGCGGCTGCGCCGTAGGTGTGTGAGGGGAGGAGGGGGAAGCGAGGCTCCTCTTGCGATTGCCTTTTGGCTTCTGCTTCTGGCTGCTGCCTGATGCTGCTCCCAGCTCAGGAGGAGGGTGCTCGGTGTCTCTGTTGGCCACGCTCGATAGCACATTGTCTGGCAGAGCAGGACTATTGGGTGTGCTGCAGCCGCTGTCTTGAGTGTGTGGCGAGGGAGAAAATGTCCCGTGAAAGGCCTGTGCCTTAGACGTGCCAGCAGCTCCCATTGCATCCGTGGCCTCAAGCAGACAGCAGTGCTTTGGTGGGAGTGGAGTGCTATTTTTCACCTGTGCGGCCCTTTCTTTGTCACGACGCACCTCGATATACATCTTCCTGTTGGGGGGTAACAGCCTTGGTCTGTTCTTGGTGGAGATTGCAAGCAGCAAGTCAGTAATGCAGATTTGGACAAACTCGTCATTTTCCAAGAGCTCTTCGAATTCTTCAGAAATTTCCTCCAAATCCTCATTGCAGTAGCAAGGGAAGTTCAGTGGCTTGTTTTCTGTGGGAAAAGAGTCGGTCTCGTGAGCCCATGTGCCATGTGCATGCTTGGGAGAGGCCTGTGCTTCTGAAAGAGCTGGGGGTGTCAGATCCCCAGACTCTTCTAATTCTTCTTGGGAGATTTCCTCCAAATCCTCAATGCAGTCGAAGGCGATGTTGGTGGTGGCATTGCCTGTGGGATGGGGATGCGTTTTGGGAGGCAATGTGCCATGTGTGTCCTTGGGAGAGCCCGGTGCTTCTGGCAAAGATGTGGGTGTCAGATGGCAGGGCTCTTGTGGAGCTGGCGCCTGGAGGCAGTGGTCAGCCCCTGTGGTGGAGCTGCAGCTGGGCTGCTGCCCCTCATGGGCAGCACAGAGAGGTGCAGGCGCGGGTGCTGGCTGCAGCTCTTGCATGGAGGTGCCGCTGGCGGGCGGGCTGTCCGTCAGCGGAGGAGCAGAGGAGCTCTCGCTTGGCTCCTGCTCCTGCTCTGCAGGGCAGGCACACATGCTGTCGCCTGCTGCACCTCGGCCGCTGCGCTGCGTTTGCTCAGCCCTTGCTTTAGCCAGGCCGCTTGTCTCTTGGAAGGCTCTTGCTGACTTGAGATAGGAAGAGAAAGAAGTAGTTATCCTTTAAAGAAGGAAGGGCAAAGTAGCCATGCTCCAGCTTACGGAGGAAACGGTGTCGAAGCACAAGCGCTGTCCAGGGAGACTGCGGGTTCCAGAGCAAACATTCCGCCAGAGCCGCTGGCAACCAGCTGCGGGGGCCAAGCAGCCCTTTGAGCCTTGAAAGTCACAAACACAGAGCCACGGGTGTGATGCCTTTGCGCCGTGCCATCCCTGAGCAACGGCCTCTCCAGTAGGATGGAGGTTGCTCCCAGCCACAGCAAGTGCTTTGCCTCCGAAGGCACCTCTGTCAGTTCTGCAACAAGAGCTCTCTGCTGTGTTTTGTTTCAAAAGGCCAGTCCAGCTCCCTACTGCAGGACTGAAAGTTACACCTGAGCGTGTCTAAGGGATTTGTCTAAGGGCAGCTTAACCTTTAGCTTCAGTGCTTCCATATTTCATTGACTGAACACAATTCTATAAGAAACCTATCTAGCTTCCAGCAAGAGAGAACACGCCCTAGGTATGCAACGCGCTGGAAGGAAAAAAAGGGACTGCGTCTTCTTTGAAGCCACCCTCGCCCCTCAGTGTGTCCAGTGGAAAGAGAGGAGGATTGAAGCACAGGAAAGCACATGCCCTTTCGCTGTGCTCTCCCTAACACAGGACTGAAGAGGCAGGAGGATGCTGTTGAATTACCATTTTGGCCTTTCTAGAAATGCTCCAGAAATATTCCCGCTATTCTCATATCTCCGTCAGTTACTCACCATGGTTATGGCTGTGGTTAGCAGCCTGGCAGGATTCAATGGAGTGAAGGTTTGCAGGGCCACCTATCTTCCCTTTGCTCTTTTTCAGCACTCATTGAACACAGAGGAGCAAAAGGAGGAAGGCTGAGCAGGATCTTGGCACATGCAAGTCTTTCAGCTCAGAAGCTAATAAAATCCATTCCCCCAGTTTGGTGTAATGGCACGTGTCCAGTGTGTCAGTGTGTCCTTCTGGTTGAGCTCTGGGTAAGGGAGCTGGGACATTGGCTCACCAGGCAACAGGGTCCTCCAGCCTTCTTGAATGGCCAGCAATTGGGCTACAAAGCACTCCTGAAATATTCAGGGAGGTAGTGTTTGGACCTGCGTAACCTAATTCTTTGTTTTCTTCCTTCAATAGTGACTGACGTGTTTACCTCTCTTGGGCTAGTGCTGGGGAAAAGACCCTTGCAGACCATCTAGCTCCCCTTCAAATGCTTGGAGGAACTGGGCAGAAGCTTGATCATATTGGAGCGGAGAGAGCACTACAATCTGCTCTCAGTAGTCTCAGGGGCATCTCAAGGGAGGATGCTTTTTGTCACTGTGAGGCAGCATGACGTACGGCAGGAACAGCATTGCTACTGTCTATTAATAGTGTGATAATCAAAGGCAAAGAAAACAAGACACACGCACACAAAAAAGGAAAGAAACCGGGGCAGCACTGGCTCCCATCACCCTCAACTACCACAAAACATGAGTGTTGCGCATCTATGCACAGTGCATGGCTCTGATTAGAGAATGTGAATGTAGGGAAGTTCAGACAAGCTCGTACTTCCAAAAATCACTCGCTTCTCATTGCATGTGTCCAACTTGAAGGGGGTTCTGCGTGAGAGCAAACTGCATGGCTGCTCATAGCTGCAGTGGGAAGTGAATTTGTCTTGTCTTGGATGCCATGGCATATGCAAACCTCTCTGGTAAAGGAAGGGCTGAGCTGGGCACTGAATGCGAGTCTCCAGCCACGTGGTCCATGGTGCAGTTTCCTCCAGGGGCTGCAGGTGAAATCTGGAAATGTCCCATCTTTGCTGGTGCTCCCTTCCCCTTCCTTTGAGAAGATAGGAGCAAAGAGCCCGCGGCTTCTAGGTGCACTTGAAAAGCCAAAGGAATGCAGTGCTTAGTCGCTTAGTGCTTAGACGCAATGCTTAAGCAATGATACAGGAATATATATTTAAACAACAACAAAAATAACAATATAATAAACAATAACAAGAAAAATAACAAAAATATAGTAAACAATAACAATAAAACCAACAACAATATTAACAACAATAAATGCTAATATCAAAGTGTACAGAGAAAAATCCAAAGAAGAAGTTAGTGCTGGTGTCTCTGTGCCGAGAACTTGCCGGCAGCAGCCAAGGTGGCCAAGCAGCCGCAGGGCTGGTGGCACGGGGAATTGGTGGCAGGCATTTGTCTGCTGCCCTGGGAATGCTGGAGGGGAAGTGTGAAGCAGAGCAGTGTTCCCTGCAGGGAGGCACGAGCAGAGGGCTGGGCAGCGAGCTCAGCCCCGTGGCTGTGAGGGCAAGTGCTGGGAGCCCCCTTGTCTGCGCGCGTGACGCCTGCAGAGCCCAGGCGTGCGCAGTGCCCCCGTCGGCAGGAAAGGTGCTGGGAAGCCCTTGCCCCACGCAGGCTGCTTGCACAGAAGCTGCGGCTCGTCTGCCTCATGGCTGGGCCACCAGGGTCCTCTTGGACAGTCCTCTCTGGGAAGGTGCTTTGCAGCTGCTTGAAGGGACAGGCTGCCTGGAATCCTGCTGACTCCTGAAGGGAAGGGGTCTCTCCTGCTCCACGGCCTCCATTCAGA
The DNA here is from genome assembly GCF_059628265.1 of Tinamus guttatus. Lineage (NCBI taxonomy): Eukaryota > Metazoa > Chordata > Aves > Tinamiformes > Tinamidae > Tinamus > Tinamus guttatus. The sequence goes on from NW_028288946.1 coordinate 292,578, forward strand.
GTAATTTTTCAACACTGCAGTACAAGGTCTGTCTGCAGGTGGTTGGGGTGAATGGAGGGGCTCCTGCACGCCTTCGGGTGTGCCCTGCCCATCTTACTCAGATCTTTGCCGCATGGATAGGAACAGGTGAGCTGAATCTTCCCCTGCTGCTTCTTCACCTACTCTCCATGCTCTGAAAGTCTGAGCGTTCCTGGCAGGATGATAGATGGGAGCTTTGTTCTTGACTTACTCAGCTTGGATTCTCCCAGAGGAGTTGTCCTTCCTTCTGACCTTCCATTGTCCTGCCTCGCATTGCTCCCTTCCCTGGGGATGGGCTCTTTTGCCACCCGACTTGCACAGTTCTCTGCTGAAGCTGCTGCAGTCAGAGGCCGGCCAGGCTGCTCTCCCGGCTGCTGCACTAGCACCCTCTCCACAGTGCTTTCTGCTGAGCTGTTTTGTAAGGCTCTTGCCTTGGAAGAGTGGATGTTGCTGTTCCAAATCCTTCCGCAGACTTTCCAGAGCATCACTGACAAAGGTCTGTGCACGCATGTCCAAATCTGAGCGGAGCTTGCTAAAGGAGCTGAGTTGCCAGCCCTCAGATCAAGGTAAGGTGGACGGAGCAGGAGATCTCCCCAGTGCTGGAGGAGCTGCTGCTATCTGAGCAGGCAGGAATACAGGCATGGAAAAGCAGGGCTTTAAAGGAAGCTGCTCATTCCCATGGTTGCCCCTAACCCTCCTCGGGAAGATCAGCAGGTGTGCTTCAGATGAGTGGACAGTGTGTGGCTGGAGAACACATCCAGTGTGCGGATTGCAGAGCTCAGAGGGTTGTTCTAATCGGTGCTGAGTCTAGTTGGAGGCCTGTGGCTAGTGGTGTCCCCCAGGGGGTCAGTACTGGGTCCGGTGCTATTCACCTATTTGCTCAGTGCCTTGCAGGAGGTGACAGAGTGCCCTCTCAGCAAGTGTGCACATGAGACAAAGCTGGCCGCAGTGGCCGACACTCCTGAGAGCTGCGCTGCCTTTGAGAGGGAGCTGCAGAGGCAGGAGAGTTGGGCAGAGAGGAACCTCCTGAGACTGAAGAAAGGCAAGTGCAGGGTCCTGCACTGGGGGAGGAAATAGCTTGAGGCTCCAGTACAGATTAGGGGTGGAGCTGCTGGAAAGCAGCTCTGTGGAGAGGGGTTTGGGAGGTCTGCTTGACAGCAGGTCAAGCAGGAGGCAGCAATGTGCCCTTGTGTCAAGGATGGCCAGAGGGATGCTGGCCTGCATGAGGAGGAGTGTTGGCAGCAGATGGAGGGGGCTGATCGTGCCCCTCTCCTCAGCTCTGCTCAGGCCACACCTGAACTCTTATGGGCAGAAATATTGTGGGCTCAACAGGACAAGAGGGCTGTGGAACTTGCAGAAAGTGACCAGCTTATTGCCACAAAGATGATGAAGGAACTGGAGCATCTATCTTATGAGGAAAGAGTAAGCAAGCTGGGCCTGTTTATCCTGGGGAAGACAAGAGTGACAGGGAAACTTATCAAGAGGTACAAGGAGCTGAGGCGAGGATGTAAAAAGGACAGGGCCAAACTCTTCTTGGTGGAGCCCAGCAACAGCCCAAGGGCTAGAGGGTGCAAACTGCAACACAGTTTCAATGTGTACAAATTGCAACACACTTTCAATGTGCATATGAGGAAGAGCTTTTTGCCTGTTAGGGTGACGGAGCACTGGAAGCGGGTGTTCAGCGAGGTTATGCAGGCTCCTTCTTTAGAGATCTTCCAAACCCTCCTGAGTGTGATCCTGTGCAACACGCTGTAGGGTTCCCTGCTTGTGCAGGGGCGGCTTGGACTGATGATGTCGAGAGGTCCCTTCCAACGTCAAGCACTGTGTGACTGTGTGACCGGGGAGGGCTCCGTGGGCACTCAGGGCAGCAGCGATGTTGGAAGGGCAGCGGTGGGGTTTTGTCAGGCTGTAAGGCCTCTTCTCCCATGGCACAAAATTGTCACCATGAGCAGCTGGCAGATGGCCCTGCAGACAGCAGAGGGACAGAGCAGCCTCCACCGTGGTCCCCAGCACGGGGCCCTTCCTGGCAGCAGCCCATTTCTGCACCAGCCGCCTCCAGGGACACTGACCCTGTGACACGGTCCCTGAGCCTGTCCCAGCCCTGCGGGGCCCTGTGTCCCCCAGGGGCTTGGGGAGTTTGTCCCTGCATCTCCAGACCCCGTGTCCCTGGGGTGTGACAGCTTCCCTTTGCCTGTGGCTTGGGCACTGCGGGGACATGTTGTGTGCAGCACCCGGAGAGTTGAGAGCTGCCCCATGGTGGGGCTGGGTTTTTTTCCCCTTGGGGCATCCCCACCGCCACACGTGAAAGGAAGTCCCAGAAGGAACTTTTTGCTTCCCTGCCCCTGGTGCACACAGGGCTCCACACACAGACCTGTGGTGGGGATGCCTTTTGTGCCTGAGCTCACTTGGAAAAAATACGCAACATATGAACAATGATACAGGAATATATATTTAAACAATAACAAAAAAGAATAACAATAACAAAAATAACGACAACAATAACAATTACAACAACAATAACAGTAACAACAACAATATGAAAAACAGTATCAACAATATCAACATCTAAGAACTACTGTGACACTACAAAGAAAAAAATGCAATAGTCTAGGGACGGAGTCCTCGTGCCCAGCGCTTCCCAGCAGCAGCCAGGGTGAAGGGGAGCTTGGCCTGCAAGGGAAAAGGAGGCGTGAGCAGGGCCGAGGAGCATCTCGGGGGCTCCCGTGGAGCAGAGGCTCTTTGGCGGCTGCGCGGGCTCTTTGGCAGCAGCGCTGCCGTCATTGGTGCCCTGGCAGAGGCTTGGCGTGGCCAGCGCAGCCCAGACGCTGGCAGAGGGGCTGAGGCAGCAGGTGCCCAGGCCTTGGGCGCTCCTGCGCCCTGTGCAGCTCTGCCCCGGTGCCGCAGCCCGCCAGAGCGCCCGCACACCTGGGCCAGGCTCCCGCGCGGCTGCTCCCCAAAGGCAGCGCGGAGCAGCGCCAAGGGGCCGGGCACAGCCCCAGCTCTGCCCGTGCAGCCGGCAGCAGGGGCCATACCTGGGGGCTGCACACAGAGCTCTCCCAGTCCATGGACTCGTCTGCACTGCAGCCAACCAGGCCATTGTTCCCCATCATCTGGAAGAGAGCAGGAGACCTTGGTGGGGATGGTGCGTGGGGAAGAGGAAGGATAGGGCCTCCAGTGGCTGCAATGACTGTACCTGGCTGCTGCCATAACTGAGCCACTCCATTGGCTCCGACTCGTTCCCTGACAGCGCCCCATCCATATGTGGAGCCTGTAAGAGAGAAGGAAGCATTTGCAGGACAGATCACAGAGGTGGGGGGCTCTGGCCCCACGGTTCCTCTTGCAGCGGGAAGCAGGAAAGTGGAAAGGGGCCAGGTTGAGCCCCAGTTTTCCCTGCACAGCTGGCAGCATGGGCAATACCTGGAGGGTGCAGGTTGAACTCTCCCATTCCATGGGCTCCTCGTCATTGCAGGCGACATGATTGAGGGTGCCCCAATTCTGGAAGAGAGCAGGAGAGCTTGTGGGGACGGTCATGGTGGCAGCGCTGGCTCTGTGCACGGGGCCTCGTGTCCCCTGCGTGCGCGGGTCAGGTGGTGCACAGAGCCAGGGCGCCAGGCTCAGGCAGCAGCCCCCGAGGCCTTGGCAACTCCTGGCCCTGGCACAGCTCTGCCCCAGCACCCAGGCCTGCCAGAGCTCCCTGCCACCTCTGCCACCAGCCCTGCGGCTGCTCTCGCAGAGCCAAGCGCCAGCCGTCCCCGCGCAGCCTCTGCCTGCACGCACAGTACCTGCATTGAGGTCTCCCATTCCATTTCTTCGACTTCACATGTATCCATTTTTTAACTTTCCTGAGTCTGCAACAGAATGGAATTGTTTACATTTGCAGCCATGAGCACCAAGTGTCGCGTGGTGGCTTTGTGGCCTCCCCTGGGAGGCATCGCGCAGGCTGCCCTGCAGCCCCGCAGCTCCCCTGCATCTTGTGGGCACCACGGGTGGCCCCTGGTGCTGCGCGGCCCTGCTGCTCACCTGGCCTTGCTGCTGTGTGGCCAGCACTGGGGCCACTGTGAGGCGCAGCCCTGGGAAGCATCCGTGTTCCCGTGGCGATAACTGCCCCTCCGGGATGTTCCACTGCTGTGTGGGGGGAGGAGGGCAGCAACAGGGGCCAGGGGGGCTGCCATGAGGAAGGGTCTGCGTGTGCTGGACTCCCCCTGGCACTGCTGAGCCTGGCGACAGAGAGCAGTGCGTGGCCTTGGGCTTGCTGGGTGCCAAGGAGGTCTCCTCACGCAGCCCCATGGTGCTGCTGGCGGCTGCCTGCCCAGAGGCCGGGCTCCACTTGGGGCTCTGCTTCCACCCCTGCAAGCAGCCTTGAACGCCTTGCTCTTTCTTCCCTGCTCCACTCCTGCCCTTACAGCCCCACGAACTAGAGAAAGTTTTGTTTTCCATGGTTGAGACGTGTTCCTTGGTAGCACAATGAGCGCAAAGGGCCGTTGTGTCCCGGGGCCAGGTGTGCATGTCCTCAGCAGAGCCCTTGCGAGTTGGTGGTGTCCTGGGAGCCCCAGGTGCGCTGCTGGGCTCCTTCTCTTGTCCTGCCGCGCACCTTGCAGGTGCCATGTGCTGTGGCTGAGAGCAGCCTTGGTGCGGCTTCTGCACTGGTTGCCCTGCCACGGCTTCCTAGGGCTGCAGAGGGCAGAGCAGGCACAAATGTGCCCTCAGCCGCAGCAGGGACCTGCAGCTGCTGCATCTCTGCCCAGCACTGGGGTAAAAGAGTCACTTCCTAACAGAGGTGAATTCCCAGCCTTTGGGAAAGGACACGCTAGGTGCCTTTGGGCAAGGTGCTGCCAGGTGTAGCCCTCCCATTGATGGAAACCCTCCAAAAGCAAGCAGTGCAACCCCTGCCACCAAAGTGCTGCAGCCCAAAGGAGCATCTTGGTGCTGGCCAAGCTTGCTTGCTGGCATGCCGCAGTGCCCCTGCGAGGCAGAGCGCAGCTGCTGGGAAGGGGCTGACGCCAGAGGTGCGCGGAGGGCTCTGGGTGGCTCCCAAGCAGCCGCAGGGCTGGTGGCACGGGGAATTGGTGGCAGGCATGATGAAGGAACTGGAGCATCTATCTTATGAGGAAAGAGTAAGCAAGCTGGGCCTGTTTATCCTGGGGAAGACAAGAGTGACAGGGAAACTTATCAAGAGGTACAAGGAGCTGAGGCGAGGATGTAAAAAGGACAGGGCCAAGCTCTTCTTGGTGGAGCCCAGCAACAGCCCAAGGGCTAGAGGGTGCAAATTGCAACACAGTTTCAATGTGTACAAATTGCAACACACTTTCAATGTGCATATGAGGAAGAGCTTTTTGCCTGTTAGGGTGACGGAGCACTGGAAGCGGGTGTTCAGCGAGGTTATGCAGGCTCCTTCTTTAGAGATCTTCCAAACCCTCCTGAGTGTGATCCTGTGCAACACGCTGTAGGGTTCCCTGCTTGTGCAGGGGCGGCTTGGACTGATGATGTGGAGAGGTCCCTTCCAACGTCAAGCACTGTGTGACTGTGTGACCGGGGAGGGCTCCGTGGGTACTCAGGGCAGCAGCGATGTTGGAAGGGCAGCGGTGGGGTTTTGTCAGGCTGTAAGGCCTCTTCTCCCATGGCACAAAATTGTCACCATGAGCAGCTGGCAGATGGCCCTGCAGACAGCAGAGGGACAGAGCAGCCTCCACCGTGGTCCCCAGCACGGGGCCCTTCCTGGCAGCAGCCCATTTCTGCACCAGCCGCCTCCAGGGACACTGACCCTGTGACACGGTCCCTGAGCCTGTCCCAGCCCTGCGGGGCCCTGTGTCCCCCAGGGGCTTGGGGAGTTTGTCCCTGCATCTCCAGACCCCGTGTCCCTGGGGTGTGACAGCTTCCCTTTGCCTGTGGCTTGGGCACTGCGGGGACATGTTGTGTGCAGCACCCGGAGAGTTGAGAGCTGCCCCATGGTGGGGCTGGGTTTTATTCCCCTTTGGGCATCCCCACCGCCACACGTGAAAGGAAGTCCCAGAAGGAACTTTTTGCTCCCCTGCCCCTGGTGCACACAGGGCTCCACACACAGACCTGTGGTGGGGATGCCTTTTGTGCCTGAGCTCACTTGGAAAAAATACGCAACATATGAACAATGATACAGGAATATATATTTAAACAACAACAAAAAAGAATAACAATAACAAAAATAACGACAACAATAACAACTACAACAACAATAACAGTAACAACAACAATATGAAAAACAGTATCAACAATATCAACATCTAAGAACTACTGTGACACTACAAAGAAAAAAATGCAATAGTCTAGGGACGGAGTCCTCGTGCCCAGCGCTTCCCAGCAGCAGCCAGGGTGAAGGGGAGCTTGGCCTGCAAGGGAAAAGGAGGCGTGAGCAGGGCCGAGGAGCATCTCGGGGGCTCCCGTGGAGCAGAGGCTCTTTGGCGGCTGCGCGGGCTCTTTGGCAGCAGCGCTGCCGTCATTGGTGCCCTGGCAGAGGCTTGGCGTGGCCAGCGCAGCCCAGAGGCCGGCAGAGGGGCTGAGGCAGCAGGTGCCCAGGCCTTGGGCGCTCCTGCGCCCTGTGCAGCTCTGCCCCGGCGCCGCAGCCCGCCAGAGCGCCCGCACACCTGGGCCAGGCTCCCGCGCGGCTGCTCCCCAAAGGCAGCGCGGAGCAGCGCCAAGGGGCCGGGCACAGCCCCAGCTCTGCCCGTGCAGCCGGCAGCAGGGGCCATACCTGGGGGCTGCACACAGAGCTCTCCCAGTCCATGGACTCGTCTGCACTGCAGCCAACCAGGCCATTGTTCCCCATCATCTGGAAGAGAGCAGGAGACCTTGGTGGGGATGGTGCGTGGGGAAGAGGAAGGATAGGGCGTCCAGTGGCTGTAAGGACTGTACCTGGCTGCTGCCATAACTGAGCCACTCCATTGGCTCTGACTCGTTCCCTGACAGCGCCCCATCCATATGTGGAGCCTGTAAGAGAGAAGGAAGCATTTGCAGGACAGATCACAGAGGTGGGGGGCTCTGGCCCCACGGTTCCTCTTGCAGCGGGAAGCAGGAAAGTGGAAAGGGGCCAGGTTGAGCCCCAGTTTTCCCTGCACAGCTGGCAGCATGGGCAATACCTGGAGGGTGCAGGTTGAACTCTCCCATTCCATGGGCTCCTCGTCATTGCAGGCGACATGATTGAGGGTGCCCCAATTCTGGAAGAGAGCAGGAGAGCTTGTGGGGACGGTCATGGTGGCAGCGCTGGCTCTGTGCGCGGGGCCTCGTGTCCCCTGCGTGCACGGGTCAGGCGGTGCACAGAGCCAGGGCGCCAGGCTCAGGCAGCAGCCCCCGAGGCCTAGGCCACTCCTGGCCCTGGCACAGCTCTGCCCCAGCACCCAGGCCTGCCAGAGCTCCCTGCCACCTCTGCCACCAGCCCTGCGGCTGCTCTCGCAGAGCCAAGCGCCAGCCGTCCCCGCGCAGCCTCTGCCTGCACGCACAGTACCTGCACTGAGCTCTCCCATTCCATTTCTTCAACTTCACATTTATTCATTTTTTTCAATGTCCTGAGTCTGCAACAGAATGGAATTGTTTACATTTGCAGCCATGAGCACCAAGTGTCGCGCGGTGGCTTTGTGGCCTCCCCTGGGAGGCATCGCGCAGGCTGCCCTGCAGCCCCGCAGCTCCCCTGCATCTTGTGGGCACCACGGGTGGCTCCTGGTGCTGCGCGGCCCTGCTGCTCACCTGGCCTTGCTGCTGCGTGGCCAGCACTGGGGCCACTGTGAGGCGCAGCCCTGGGAAGCATCCGTGTTCCCGTGGCGATAACTGCCCCTCCGGGATGTTCCACTGCTGCGTGGGGGGAGGAGTGCAGCGGCAGGGGCCAGGGGGGCTGCCGTGAGGAAGGGTCTGCGTGTGCTGGACTCCCCCTGGCACTGCTGAGCCTGGCGACAGAGAGCAGTGCGTGGCCTTGGGCTTGCTGGGTGCCAAGGAGGGCTCCTCACGCAGCCCCATGGTGCTGCTGGCGGCTGCCTGCCCAGAGGCCAGGCTCCACTTGGGGCTCTGCTTCCACCCCTGCAAGCAGCCTTGAACGCCTTGCTCTTTCTTCCCTGCACCACTCCTGCCCTTACAGCCCCACGAACTAGAGAAAGTTTTGTTTTCCATGGTTGAGACGTGTTCCTTGGTAGCGCAATGAGCGCAAAGGGCCGTTGTGCCCCGGGGCCAGGTGTGCATGTCCTCAGCAGAGCCCTTGCGAGTTGGTGGTGTCCTGGGAGCCCCAGGTGCGCTGCTGGGCTTCTTCTCTTGTCCTGCCGCGCACCTTGCAGGCGCCATGTGCTGTGGCTGAGAGCAGCCTTGGTGCGGCATCTGCACTGGTTGCCCTGCCACGGCTTCCTAGGGCTGCAGAGGGCAGAGCAGGCACAAATGTGCCCTCAGCCGCAGCAGGGACCTGCATCTGCTGCATCTCTGCCCAGCACTGGGGTAAAAGAGTCACTTCCTAACAGAGGTGAATTCTCAGCCTTTGGGAAAGGACACGCTAGGTGCCTTTGGGCAAGGTGCTGCCAGGTGTAGCCCTCCCATTGATGGAAACCCTCCAAAAGCAAGCAGTGCAACCCCTGCCACCAAAGTGCTGCAGCCCAAAGGAGCATCTTGGTGCTGGCCAAGCTTGCTTGCTGGCATGCCGCAGTGCCCCTGTGAGGCAGAGCGCAGCTGCTGGGAAGGGGCTGACGCCAGAGGTGCGCGGAGGGCTCTGGGTGGCTCCCAAGCAGCCGCAGGGCTGGTGGCACGGGGAATTGGTGGCAGGCATTTGTCTGCTGCCCTGGGAATGCTGGAGGGGAAGTGCGAAGCAGAGCAGTGTTCCCTGCAGGGAGGCACGAGCAGAGGGCTGGGCAGCGAGCTCAGCCCCGTGGCTGTGAGGGCAAGTGCTGGGAGCCCCCTTGCCTGCGCGCGTGACGCCTGCAGAGCCCAGGCGTGCGCAGTGCCCCCGTCGGCAGGAAAGGTGCTGGGAAGCCCTTGCCCCACGCAGGCTGCTTGCACAGAAGCTGCGGCTCGTCTGCCTCATGGCTGGGCCACCAGGGTCCACTTGGACAGTCCTCTCTGGGAAGGTGCTTTGCAGCTGCTTGAAGGGACAGGCTGCCTGGAATCCTGCTGACTCCTGAAGGGAAGGGGTCTCTCCTGCTCCACGGCCTCCATTCAGAGTAATTTTTCAACACTGCAGTACAAGGTCTGTCTGCAGGTGGTTGGGGTGAATGGAGGGGCTCCTGCACGCCTTCGGGTGTGCCCTGCCCATCTTACTCAGATCTTTGCCGCATGGATAGGAACAGGTGAGCTGAATCTTCCCCTGCTGCTTCTTCACCTACTCTCCATGCTCTGAAAGTCTGAGAGTTCCTGGCAGGATGATAGATGGGAGCTTTGTTCTTGACTTACTCAGCTTGGATTCTCCCAGAGGAGTTGTCCTTCCTTCTGGCCTTCCATTGTCCTGCCTCGCATTGCTCCCTTCCCTGGGGATGGGCTCTTTTGCCACCCGACTTGCACAGTTCTCTGCTGAAGCTGCTGCAGTCAGAGGCCGGCCAGGCTGCTCTCCCGGCTGCTGCACTAGCACCCTCTCCACAGTGCTTTCTGCTGAGCTGTTTTGTAAGGCTCTTGCCTTGGAAGAGTGGATGTTGCTGTTCCAAATCCTTCTGCAGACTTTCCAGAGCATCACTGACAAAGGTCTGTGCACGCATGTCCAAATCTGAGCGGAGCTTGCTAAAGGAGCTGAGTTGCCAGCCCTCAGATCAAGGTAAGGTGGACGGAGCAGGAGATCTCCCCAGTGCTGGAGGAGCTGCTGCTATCTGAGCAGGCAGGAATACAGGCATGGAAAAGCAGGGCTTTAAAGGAAGCTGCTCATTCCCATGGTTGCCCCTAACCCTCCTCGGGAAGATCAGCAAGTGTGCTTCAGATGAGTGGACAGTGTGTGGCTGGAGAACACATCCAGTGTGCAGATTGCAGAGCTCAGAGGGTTGTTCTAATCGGTGCTGAGTCTAGTTGGAGGCCTGTGGCTAGTGGTGTCCCCCAGGGGGTCAGTACTGGGTCCGGTGCTATTCACCTATTTGCTCAGTGCCTTGCAGGAGGTGACAGAGTGCCCTCTCAGCAAGTGTGCACATGAGACAAAGCTGGCCGCAGTGGCCGACACTCCTGAGAGCTGCGCTGCCTTTGAGAGGGAGCTGCAGAGGCAGGAGAGTTGGGCAGAGAGGAACCTCCTGAGACTGAAGAAAGGCAAGTGCAGGGTCCTGCACTGGGGGAGGAAATAGCTTGAGGCTCCAGTACAGATTAGGGGTGGAGCTGCTGGAAAGCAGCTCTGTGGAGAGGGGTTTGGGAGGTCTGCTTGACAACAGGTCAAGCAGGAGGCAGCAATGTGCCCTTGTGTCAAGGATGGCCAGAGGGATGCTGGCCTGCGTGAGGAGGAGTGTTGGCAGCAGATGGAGGGGGCTGATCGTGCCCCTCTCCTCAGCTCTGCTCAGGCCACACCTGAACTCTTATGGGCAGAAATATTGTGGGCTCCACAGGACAAGAGGGCTGTGGAACTTGCAGAAAGTGACCAGCTTATTGCCACAAAGATGATGAAGGAACTGGAGCATCTATGTTATGAGGAAAGAGTAAGCAAGCTGGGCCTGTTTATCCTGGGGAAGACAAGAGTGACAGGGAAACTTATCAAGAGGTACAAGGAGCTGAGGCGAGGATGTAAAAAGAACAGGGCCAAACTCTTCTTGGTGGAGCCCAGCAACAGCCCAAGGGCTAGAGGGTGCAAATTGCAACACAGTTTCAATGTGTACAAATTGCAACACACTTTCAATGTGCATATGAGGAAGAGCTTTTTGCCTGTTAGGGTGACGGAGCACTGGAAGCGGGTGTTCAGCGAGGTTATGCAGGCTCCTTCTTTAGAGATCTTCCAAACCCTCCTGAGTGTGATCCTGTGCAACACGCTGTAGGGTTCCCTGCTTGTGCAGGGGCGGCTTGGACTGATGATGTGGAGAGGTCCCTTCCAACGTCAAGCACTGTGTGACTGTGTGACCGGGGAGGGCTCCGTGGGCACTCAGGGCAGCAGCGATGTTGGAAGGGCAGCGGTGGGGTTTTGTCAGGCTGTAAGGCCTCTTCTCCCATGGCACAAAATTGTCACCATGAGCAGCTGGCAGATGGCCCTGCAGACAGCAGAGGGACAGAGCAGCCTCCACCGTGGTCCCCAGCACGGGGCCCTTCCTGGCAGCAGCCCATTTCTGCACCAGCCGCCTCCAGGGACACTGACCCTGTGACACGGTCCCTGAGCCTGTCCCAGCCCTGCGGGGCCCTGTGTCCCCCAGGGGCTTGGGGAGTTTGTCCCTGCATCTCCAGACCCCGTGTCCCTGGGGTGTGACAGCTTCCCTTTGCCTGTGGCTTGGGCACTGCGGGGACATGTTGTGTGCAGCACCCGGAGAGTTGAGAGCTGCCCCATGGTGGGGCTGGGTTTTTTTCCCCTTTGGGCATCCCCACCGCCACATGTGAAAGGAAGTCCCAGAAGGAACTTTTTGCTCCCCTGCCCCTGGTGCACACAGGGCTCCACACACAGACCTGTGGTGGGGATGCCTTTTGTGCCTGAGCTCACTTGGAAAAAATACGCAACATATGAACAATGATACAGGAATATATATTTAAACAACAACAAAAAAGAATAACAATAACAAAAATAACGACAACAATAACAATTACAACAACAACAACAGTAACAACAACAATATGAAAAACAGTATCAACAATATCAACATCTAAGAACTACTGTGACACTACAAAGAAAAAAATGCAATAGTCTAGGGACGGAGTCCTCGTGCCCAGCGCTTCCCAGCAGCAGCCAGGGTGAAGGGGAGCTTGGCCTGCAAGGGAAAAGGAGGCATGAGCAGGGCCGAGGAGCATCTCGGGGGCTCCCGTGGAGCAGAGGCTCTTTGGCGGCTGCGCGGGCTCTTTGGCAGCAGCGCTGCCGTCATTGGTGCCCTGGCAGAGGCTTGGCGTGGCCAGCGCAGCCCAGACGCTGGCAGAGGGGCTGAGGCAGCAGGTGCCCAGGCCTTGGGCGCTCCTGCGCCCTGTGCAGCTCTGCCCCGGCGCCGCAGCCCACCAGAGCGCCCGCACACCTGGGCCAGGCTCCCGCGCGGCTGCTCCCCAAAGGCAGCGCGGAGCAGCGCCAAGGGGCCGGGCACAGCCCCAGCTCTGCCCGTGCAGCCGGCAGCAGGGGCCATACCTGGGGGCTGCACACAGAGCTCTCCCAGTCCATGGACTCGTCTGCACTGCAGCCAACCAGGCCATTGTTCCCCATCATCTGGAAGAGAGCAGGAGACCTTGGTGGGGATGGTGCGTGGGGAAGAGGAAGGACAGGGCGTCCAGTGGCTGCAATGACTGTACCTGGCTGCTGCCATAACTGAGCCACTCCATTGGCTCCGACTCGTTCCCTGACAGCGCCCCATCCATATGTGGAGCCTGTAAGAGAGAAGGAAGCATTTGCAGGACAGATCACAGAGGTGGGGGGCTCTGGCCCCACGGTTCCTCTTGCAGCGGGAAGCAGGAAAGTGGAAAGGGGCCAGGTTGAGCCCCAGTTTTCCCTGCACAGCTGGCAGCATGGGCAATACCTGGAGGGTGCAGGTTGAACTCTCCCATTCCATGGGCTCCTCGTCATTGCAGGCGACATGATTGAGGGTGCCCCAATTCTGGAAGAGAGCAGGAGAGCTTGTGGGGACGGTCATGGTGGCAGCGCTGGCTCTGTGCGCGGGGCCTCGTGTCCCCTGCGTGCACGGGGCAGGCGGTGCACAGAGCCAGGGCGCCAGGCTCAGGCAGCAGCCCCCGAGGCCTAGGCCACTCCTGGCCCTGGCACAGCTCTGCCCCAGCACCCAGGCCTGCCAGAGCTCCCTGCCACCTCTGCCACCAGCCCTGCGGCTGCTCTCGCAGAGCCAAGCGCCAGCCGTCCCCGCGCAGCCTCTGCCTGCACGCACAGTACCTGCACTGAGCTCTCCCATTCCATTTCTTCGACTTCACATTTATTCATTTTTTTTCAATGTCCTGAGTCTGCAACAGAATGGAATTGTTTACATTTGCAGCCATGAGCACCAAGTGTCGCGCGGTGGCTTTGTGGCCTCCCCTGGGAGGCATCGCGCAGGCTGCCCTGCAGCCCCGCAGCTCCCCTGCATCTTGTGGGCACCACGGGTGGCTCCTGGTGCTGCGCGGCCCTGCTGCTCACCTGGCCTTGCTGCTGCGTGGCCAGCACTGGGGCCACTGTGAGGCGCAGCCCTGGGAAGCATCCGTGTTCCCGTGGCGATAACTGCCCCTCCGGGATGTTCCACTGCTGCGTGGGGGGAGGAGTGCAGCGGCAGGGGCCAGGGGGGCTGCCATGAGGAAGGGTCTGCGTGTGCTGGACTCCCCCTGGCACTGCTGAGCCTGGCGACAGAGAGCAGTGCGTGGCCTTGGGCTTGCTGGGTGCCAAGGAGGTCTCCTCATGCAGCCCCATGGTGCTGCTGGCGGCTGCCTGCCCAGAGGCCAGGCTCCACTTGGGGCTCTGCTTCCACCCCTGCAAGCAGCCTTGAACGCCTTGCTCTTTCTTCCCTGCTCCACTCCTGCCCTTACAGCCCCACGAACTAGAGAAAGTTTTGTTTTCCATGGTTGAGACGTGTTCCTTGGTAGCGCAATGAGCGCAAAGGGCGTTGTGTCCCGGGGCCAGGTGTGCATGTCCTCAGCAGAGCCCTTGCGAGTTGGTGGTGTCCTGGGAGCCCCAGGTGCGCTGCTGGGCTCCTTCTCTTGTCCTGCCGCGCACCTTGCAGGCGCCATGTGCTGTGGCTGAGAGCAGCCTTGGTGCGGCATCTGCACTGGTTGCCCTGCCACGGCTTCCTAGGGCTGCAGAGGGCAGAGCAGGCACAAATGTGCCCTCAGCCGCAGCAGGGACCTGCATCTGCTGCATCTCTGCCCAGCACTGGGGTAAAAGAGTCACTTCCTAACAGAGGTGAATTCTCAGCCTTTGGGAAAGGACACGCTAGGTGCCTTTGGGCAAGGTGCTGCCAGGTGTAGCCCTCCCATTGATGGAAACCCTCCAAAAGCAAGCAGTGCAACCCCTGCCACCAAAGTGCTGCAGCCCAAAGGAGCATCTTGGTGCTGTCCAAGCTTGCTTGCTGGCATGCCGCAGTGCCCCTGCGAGGCAGAGCGCAGCTGCTGGGAAGGGGCTGACGCCAGAGGTGCGCGGAGGGCTCTGGGTGGCTCCCAAGCAGCCGCAGGGCTGGTGGCACGGGGAATTGGTGGCAGGCATGATGAAGGAACTGGAGCATCTATCTTATGAGGAAAGAGTAAGCAAGCTGGGCCTGTTTATCCTGGGGAAGACAAGAGTGACAGGGAAACTTATCAAGAGGTACAAGGAGCTGAGGCGAGGATGTAAAAAGGACAGGGCCAAGCTCTTCTTGGTGGAGCCCAGCAACAGCCCAAGGGCTAGAGGGTGCAAATTGCGACACAGTTTCAATGTGTACAAATTGCAACACACTTTCAATGTGCATATGAGGAAGAGCTTTTTGCCTGTTAGGGTGACGGAGCACTGGAAGCGGGTGTTCAGCGAGGTTATGCAGGCTCCTTCTTTAGACATCTTCCAAACCCTCCTGAGTGTGATCCTGTGCAACACGCTGTAGGGTTCCCTGCTTGTGCAGGGGCGGCTTGGACTGATGATGTGGAGAGGTCCCTTCCAACGTCAAGCACTGTGTGACTGTGTGGCTCCCAAGCAGCCGCAGGGCTGGTGGCACGGGGAATTGGTGGCAGGCATTTGTCTGCTGCCCAGGGAATGCTGGAGGGGAAGTGCGAAGCAGAGCAGTGTTCCCTGCAGGGAGGCACGAGCAGAGGGCTGGGCAGCGAGCTCAGCCCCGTGGCTGTGAGGGCAAGTGCTGGGAGCCCCCTTGCCTGCGCGCGTGACGCCTGCAGAGCCCAGGCGTGCGCAGTGCCCCCGTCGGCAGGAAAGGTGCTGGGAAGCCCTTGCCCCACGCAGGCTGCTTGCACAGAAGCTGCGGCTCGTCTGCCTCATGGCTGGGCCACCAGGGTCCACTTGGACAGTCCTCTCTGGGAAGGTGCTTTGCAGCTGCTTGAAGGGACAGGCTGCCTGGAATCCTGCTGACTCCTGAAGGGAAGGGGTCTCTCCTGCTCCACAGCCTCCATTCAGAGTAATTTTTCAACACTGCAGTACAAGGTCTGTCTGCAGGTGGTTGGGGTGAATGGAGGGGCTCCTGCACGCCTTCGGGTGTGCCCTGCCCATCTTACTCAGATCTTTGCCGCATGGATAGGAACAGGTGAGCTGAATCTTCCCCTGCTGCTTCTTCACCTACTCTCCATGCTCTGAAAGTCTGAGAGTTCCTGGCAGGATGATAGATGGGAGCTTTGTTCTTGACTTACTCAGCTTGGATTCTCCCAGAGGAGTTGTCCTTCCTTCTGGCCTTCCATTGTCCTGCCTCGCATTGCTCCCTTCCCTGGGGATGGGCTCTTTTGCCACCCGACTTGCACAGTTCTCTGCTGAAGCTGCTGCAGTCAGAGGCCGGCCAGGCTGCTCTCCCGGCTGCTGCACTAGCACCCTCTCCACAGTGCTTTCTGCTGAGCTGTTTTGTAAGGCTCTTGCCTTGGAAGAGTGGATGTTGCTGTTCCAAATCCTTCTGCAGACTTTCCAGAGCATCACTGACAAAGGTCTGTGCACGCATGTCCAAATCTGAGCGGAGCTTGCTAAAGGAGCTGAGTTGCCAGCCCTCAGATCAAGGTAAGGTGGACGGAGCAGGAGATCTCCCCAGTGCTGGAGGAGCTGCTGCTATCTGAGCAGGCAGGAATACAGGCATGGAAAAGCAGGGCTTTAAAGGAAGCTGCTCATTCCCATGGTTGCCCCTAACCCTCCTCGGGAAGATCAGCAAGTGTGCTTCAGATGAGTGGACAGTGTGTGGCTGGAGAACACATCCAGTGTGCGGATTGCAGAGCTCAGAGGGTTGTTCTAATCGGTGCTGAGTCTAGTTGGAGGCCTGTGGCTAGTGGTGTCCCCCAGGGGGTCAGTACTGGGTCCGGTGCTATTCACCTATTTGCTCAGTGCCTTGCAGGAGGTGACAGAGTGCCCTCTCAGCAAGTGTGCACATGAGACAAAGCTGGCCGCAGTGGCCGACACTCCTGAGAGCTGCGCTGCCTTTGAGAGGGAGCTGCAGAGGCAGGAGAGTTGGGCAGAGAGGAACCTCCTGAGACTGAAGAAAGGCAAGTGCAGGGTCCTGCACTGGGGGAGGAAATAGCTTGAGGCTCCAGTACAGATTAGGGGTGGAGCTGCTGGAAAGCAGCTCTGTGGAGAGGGGTTTGGGAGGTCTGCTTGACAACAGGTCAAGCAGGAGGCAGCAATGTGCCCTTGTGTCAAGGATGGCCAGAGGGATGCTGGCCTGCATGAGGAGGAGTGTTGGCAGCAGATGGAGGGGGCTGATCGTGCCCCTCTCCTCAGCTCTGCTCAGGCCACACCTGAACTCTTATGGGCAGAAATATTGTGGGCTCCACAGGACAAGAGGGCTGTGGAACTTGCAGAAAGTGACCAGCTTATTGCCACAAAGATGATGAAGGAACTGGAGCATCTATGTTATGAGGAAAGAGTAAGCAAGCTGGGCCTGTTTATCCTGGGGAAGACAAGAGTGACAGGGAAACTTATCAAGAGGTACAAGGAGCTGAGGCGAGGATGTAAAAAGGACAGGGCCAAACTCTTCTTGGTGGAGCCCAGCAACAGCCCAAGGGCTAGAGGGTGCAAATTGCAACACAGTTTCAATGTGTACAAATTGCAACACACTTTCAATGTGCATATGAGGAAGAGCTTTTTGCCTGTTAGGGTGACGGAGCACTGGAAGCGGGTGTTCAGCGAGGTTATGCAGGCTCCTTCTTTAGAGATCTTCCAAACCCTCCTGAGTGTGATCCTGTGCAACACGCTGTAGGGTTCCCTGCTTGTGCAGGGGCGGCTTGGACTGATGATGTGGAGAGGTCCCTTCCAACGTCAAGCACTGTGTGACTGTGTGACCGGGGAGGGCTCCGTGGGCACTCAGGGCAGCAGCGATGTTGGAAGGGCAGCGGTGGGGTTTTGTCAGGCTGTAAGGCCTCTTCTCCCATGGCACAAAATTGTCACCATGAGCAGCTGGCAGATGGCCCTGCAGACAGCAGAGGGACAGAGCAGCCTCCACCGTGGTCCCCAGCACGGGGCCCTTCCTGGCAGCAGCCCATTTCTGCACCAGCCGCCTCCAGGGACACTGACCCTGTGACACGGTCCCTGAGCCTGTCCCAGCCCTGCGGGGCCCTGTGTCCCCCAGGGGCTTGGGGAGTTTGTCCCTGCATCTCCAGACCCCGTGTCCCTGGGGTGTGACAGCTTCCCTTTGCCTGTGGCTTGGGCACTGCGGGGACATGTTGTGTGCAGCACCCGGAGAGTTGAGAGCTGCCCCATGGTGGGGCTGGGTTTTTTTCCCCTTTGGGCATCCCCACCGCCACATGTGAAAGGAAGTCCCAGAAGGAACTTTTTGCTCCCCTGCCCCTGGTGCACACAGGGCTCCACACACAGACCTGTGGTGGGGATGCCTTTTGTGCCTGAGCTCACTTGGAAAAAATACGCAACATATGAACAATGATACAGGAATATATATTTAAACAACAACAAAAAAGAATAACAATAACAAAAATAACGACAACAATAACAATTACAACAACAACAACAGTAACAACAACAATATGAAAAACAGTATCAACAATATCAACATCTAAGAACTACTGTGACACTACAAAGAAAAAAATGCAATAGTCTAGGGACGGAGTCCTCGTGCCCAGCGCTTCCCAGCAGCAGCCAGGGTGAAGGGGAGCTTGGCCTGCAAGGGAAAAGGAGGCGTGAGCAGGGCCGAGGAGCATCTTGGGGGCTCCCGTGGAGCAGAGGCTCTTTGGCGGCTGCGCGGGCTCTTTGGCAGCAGCGCTGCCGTCATTGGTGCCCTGGCAGAGGCTTGGCGTGGCCAGCGCAGCCCAGACGCTGGCAGAGGGGCTGAGGCAGCAGGTGCCCAGGCCTTGGGCGCTCCTGCGCCCTGTGCAGCTCTGCCCCGGCGCCGCAGCCCGCCAGAGCGCCCGCACACCTGGGCCAGGCTCCCGCGCGGCTGCTCCCCAAAGGCAGCGCGGAGCAGCGCCAAGGGGCCGGGCACAGCCCCAGCTCTGCCCGTGCAGCCGGCAGCAGGGGCCATACCTGGGGGCTGCACACAGAGCTCTCCCAGTCCATGGACTCGTCTGCACTGCAGCCAACCAGGCCATTGTTCCCCATCATCTGGAAGAGAGCAGGAGACCTTGGTGGGGATGGTGCGTGGGGAAGAGGAAGGACAGGGCGTCCAGTGGCTGCAATGACTGTACCTGGCTGCTGCCATAACTGAGCCACTCCATTGGCTCCGACTCGTTCCCTGACAGCGCCCCATCCATATGTGGAGCCTGTAAGAGA
The DNA here is from genome assembly GCF_059628265.1 of Tinamus guttatus. Classification (NCBI taxonomy): domain Eukaryota; kingdom Metazoa; phylum Chordata; class Aves; order Tinamiformes; family Tinamidae; genus Tinamus; species Tinamus guttatus. The sequence continues at coordinate 311,041 of NW_028288946.1, forward strand.
GAAGGAAGCATTTGCAGGACAGATCACAGAGGTGGGGGGCTCTGGCCCCACGGTTCCTCTTGCAGCGGGAAGCAGGAAAGTGGAAAGGGGCCAGGTTGAGCCCCAGTTTTCCCTGCACAGCTGGCAGCATGGGCAATACCTGGAGGGTGCAGGTTGAACTCTCCCATTCCATGGGCTCCTTGTCATTGCAGGCGACATGATTGAGGGTGCCCCAATTCTGGAAGAGAGCAGGAGAGCTTGTGGGGACGGTCATGGTGGCAGCGCTGGCTCTGTGCGCGGGGCCTCGTGTCCCCTGCGTGCACGGGTCAGGCGGTGCACAGAGCCAGGGCGCCAGGCTCAGGCAGCAGCCCCCGAGGCCTAGGCCACTCCTGGCCCTGGCACAGCTCTGCCCCAGCACCCAGGCCTGCCAGAGCTCCCTGCCACCTCTGCCACCAGCCCTGCGGCTGCTCTCGCAGAGCCAAGCGCCAGCCGTCCCCGCGCAGCCTCTGCCTGCACGCACAGTACCTGCACTGAGCTCTCCCATTCCATTTCTTCGACTTCACATGTATCCATTTTTTTTCAATGTCCTGAGTCTGCAACAGAATGGAATTGTTTACATTTGCAGCCATGAGCACCAAGTGTCGCGTGGTGGCTTTGTGGCCTCCCCTGGGAGGCATCGCGCAGGCTGCCCTGCAGCCCCGCAGCTCCCCTGCATCTTGTGGGCACCACGGGTGGCTCCTGGTGCTGCGCGGCCCTGCTGCTCACCTGGCCTTGCTGCTGTGTGGCCAGCACTGGGGCCACTGTGAGGCGCAGCCCTGGGAAGCATCCGTGTTCCCGTGGCGATAACTGCCCCTCCGGGATGTTCCACTGCTGCGTGGGGGGAGGAGTGCAGCGGCAGGGGCCAGGGGGGCTGCCATGAGGAAGGGTCTGCGTGTGCTGGACTCCCCCTGGCACTGCTGAGCCTGGCGACAGAGAGCAGTGCGTGGCCTTGGGCTTGCTGGGTGCCAAGGAGGTCTCCTCACGCAGCCCCATGGTGCTGCTGGCGGCTGCCTGCCCAGAGGCCAGGCTCCACTTGGGGCTCTGCTTCCACCCCTGCAAGCAGCCTTGAACGCCTTGCTCTTTCTTCCCTGCTCCACTCCTGCCCTTACAGCCCCACGAACTAGAGAAAGTTTTGTTTTCCATGGTTGAGACGTGTTCCTTGGTAGCGCAATGAGCGCAAAGGGCGTTGTGTCCCGGGGCCAGGTGTGCATGTCCTCAGCAGAGCCCTTGCGAGTTGGTGGTGTCCTGGGAGCCCCAGGTGCGCTGCTGGGCTCCTTCTCTTGTCCTGCCGCGCACCTTGCAGGCGCCATGTGCTGTGGCTGAGAGCAGCCTTGGTGAGGCATCTGCACTGGTTGCCCTGCCACGGCTTCCTAGGGCTGCAGAGGGCAGAGCAGGCACAAATGTGCCCTCAGCCGCAGCAGGGACCTGCAGCTGCTGCATCTCTGCCCAGCACTGGGGTAAAAGAGTCACTTCCTAACAGAGGTGAATTCTCAGCCTTTGGGAAAGGACACGCTAGGTGCCTTTGGGCAAGGTGCTGCCAGGTGTAGCCCTCCCATTGATGGAAACCCTCCAAAAGCAAGCAGTGCAACCCCTGCCACCAAAGTGCTGCAGCCCAAAGGAGCATCTTGGTGCTGGCCAAGCTTGCTTGCTGGCATGCCGCAGTGCCCCTGCGAGGCAGAGCGCAGCTGCTGGGAAGGGGCTGACGCCAGAGGTGCGCGGAGGGCTCTGGGTGGCTCCCAAGCAGCCGCAGGGCTGGTGGCACGGGGAATTGGTGGCAGGCATTTGTCTGCTGCCCAGGGAATGCTGGAGGGGAAGTGCGAAGCAGAGCAGTGTTCCCTGCAGGGAGGCACGAGCAGAGGGCTGGGCAGCGAGCTCAGCCCCGTGGCTGTGAGGGCAAGTGCTGGGAGCCCCCTTGCCTGCGCGCGTGACGCCTGCAGAGCCCAGGCGTGCGCAGTGCCCCCGTCGGCAGGAAAGGTACTGGGAAGCCCTTGCCCCACGCAGGCTGCTTGCACAGAAGCTGCGGCTCGTCTGCCTCATGGCTGGGCCACCAGGGTCCACTTGGACAGTCCTCTCTGGGAAGGTGCTTTGCAGCTGCTTGAAGGGACAGGCTGCCTGGAATCCTGCTGACTCCTGAAGGGAAGGGGTCTCTCCTGCTCCACGGCCTCCATTCAGAGTAATTTTTCAACACTGCAGTACAAGGTCTGTCTGCAGGTGGTTGGGGTGAATGGAGGGGCTCCTGCACGCCTTCGGGTGTGCCCTGCCCATCTTACTCAGATCTTTGCCGCATGGATAGGAACAGGTGAGCTGAATCTTCCCCTGCTGCTTCTTCACCTACTCTCCATGCTCTGAAAGTCTGAGAGTTCCTGGCAGGATGATAGATGGGAGCTTTGTTCTTGACTTACTCAGCTTGGATTCTCCCAGAGGAGTTGTCCTTCCTTCTGACCTTCCATTGTCCTGCCTCGCATTGCTCCCTTCCCTGGGGATGGGCTCTTTTGCCACCCGACTTGCACAGTTCTCTGCTGAAGCTGCTGCAGTCAGAGGCCGGCCAGGCTGCTCTCCCGGCTGCTGCACTAGCACCCTCTCCACAGTGCTTTCTGCTGAGCTGTTTTGTAAGGCTCTTGCCTTGGAAGAGTGGATGTTGCTGTTCCAAATCCTTCTGCAGACTTTCCAGAGCATCACTGACAAAGGTCTGTGCACGCATGTCCAAATCTGAGCGGAGCTTGCTAAAGGAGCTGAGTTGCCAGCCCTCAGATCAAGGTAAGGTGGACGGAGCAGGAGATCTCCCCAGTGCTGGAGGAGCTGCTGCTATCTGAGCAGGCAGGAATACAGGCATGGAAAAGCAGGGCTTTAAAGGAAGCTGCTCATTCCCATGGTTGCCCCTAACCCTCCTCGGGAAGATCAGCAAGTGTGCTTCAGATGAGTGGACAGTGTGTGGCTGGAGAACACATCCAGTGTGCGGATTGCAGAGCTCAGAGGGTTGTTCTAATCGGTGCTGAGTCTAGTTGGAGGCCTGTGGCTAGTGGTGTCCCCCAGGGGGTCAGTACTGGGTCCGGTGCTATTCACCTATTTGCTCAGTGCCTTGCAGGAGGTGACAGAGTGCCCTCTCAGCAAGTGTGCACATGAGACAAAGCTGGCCGCAGTGGCCGACACTCCTGAGAGCTGCGCTGCCTTTGAGAGGGAGCTGCAGAGGCAGGAGAGTTGGGCAGAGAGGAACCTCCTGAGACTGAAGAAAGGCAAGTGCAGGGTCCTGCACTGGGGGAGGAAATAGCTTGAGGCTCCAGTACAGATTAGGGGTGGAGCTGCTGGAAAGCAGCTCTGTGGAGAGGGGTTTGGGAGGTCTGCTTGACAACAGGTCAAGCAGGAGGCAGCAATGTGCCCTTGTGTCAAGGATGGCCAGAGGGATGCTGGCCTGCATGAGGAGGAGTGTTGGCAGCAGATGGAGGGGGCTGATCGTGCCCCTCTCCTCAGCTCTGCTCAGGCCACACCTGAACTCTTATGGGCAGAAATATTGTGGGCTCCACAGGACAAGAGGGCTGTGGAACTTGCAGAAAGTGACCAGCTTATTGCCACAAAGATGATGAAGGAACTGGAGCATCTATGTTATGAGGAAAGAGTAAGCAAGCTGGACCTGTTTATCCTGGGGAAGACAAGAGTGACAGGGAAACTTATCAAGAGGTACAAGGAGCTGAGGCGAGGATGTAAAAAGGACAGGGCCAAGCTCTTCTTGGTGGAGCCCAGCAACAGCCCAAGGGCTAGAGGGTGCAAATTGCAACACAGTTTCAATGTGTACAAATTGCAACACACTTTCAATGTGCATATGAGGAAGAGCTTTTTGCCTGTTAGGGTGACGGAGCACTGGAAGCGGGTGTTCAGCGAGGTTATGCAGGCTCCTTCTTTAGAGATCTTCCAAACCCTCCTGAGTGTGATCCTGTGCAACACGCTGTAGGGTTCCCTGCTTGTGCAGGGGCGGCTTGGACTGATGATGTGGAGAGGTCCCTTCCAACGTCAAGCACTGTGTGACTGTGTGACCGGGGAGGGCTCCGTGGGCACTCAGGGCAGCAGCGATGTTGGAAGGGCAGCGGTGGGGTTTTGTCAGGCTGTAAGGCCTCTTCTCCCATGGCACAAAATTGTCACCATGAGCAGCTGGCAGATGGCCCTGCAGACAGCAGAGGGACAGAGCAGCCTCCACCGTGGTCCCCAGCACGGGGCCCTTCCTGGCAGCAGCCCATTTCTGCACCAGCCGCCTCCAGGGACACTGACCCTGTGACACGGTCCCTGAGCCTGTCCCAGCCCTGCGGGGCCCTGTGTCCCCCAGGGGCTTGGGGAGTTTGTCCCTGCATCTCCAGACCCCGTGTCCCTGGGGTGTGACAGCTTCCCTTTGCCTGTGGCTTGGGCACTGCGGGGACATGTTGTGTGCAGCACCCGGAGAGTTGAGAGCTGCCCCATGGTGGGGCTGGGTTTTTTTCCCCTTTGGGCATCCCCACCGCCACATGTGAAAGGAAGTCCCAGAAGGAACTTTTTGCTCCCCTGCCCCTGGTGCACACAGGGCTCCACACACAGACCTGTGGTGGGGATGCCTTTTGTGCCTGAGCTCACTTGGAAAAAATACGCAACATATGAACAATGATACAGGAATATATATTTAAACAACAACAAAAAAGAATAACAATAACAAAAATAACGACAACAATAACAATTACAACAACAACAACAGTAACAACAACAATATGAAAAACAGTATCAACAATATCAACATCTAAGAACTACTGTGACACTACAAAGAAAAAAATGCAATAGTCTAGGGACGGAGTCCTCGTGCCCAGCGCTTCCCAGCAGCAGCCAGGGTGAAGGGGAGCTTGGCCTGCAAGGGAAAAGGAGGCGTGAGCAGGGCCGAGGAGCATCTTGGGGGCTCCCGTGGAGCAGAGGCTCTTTGGCGGCTGCGCGGGCTCTTTGGCAGCAGCGCTGCCGTCATTGGTGCCCTGGCAGAGGCTTGGCGTGGCCAGCGCAGCCCAGACGCTGGCAGAGGGGCTGAGGCAGCAGGTGCCCAGGCCTTGGGCGCTCCTGCGCCCTGTGCAGCTCTGCCCCGGCACCGCAGCCCGCCAGAGCGCCCGCACACCTGGGCCAGGCTCCCGCGCGGCTGCTCCCCAAAGGCAGCGCGGAGCAGCGCCAAGGGGCCGGGCACAGCCCCAGCTCTGCCCGTGCAGCCGGCAGCAGGGGCCATACCTGGGGGCTGCACACAGAGCTCTCCCAGTCCATGGACTCGTCTGCACTGCAGCCAACCAGGCCATTGTTCCCCATCATCTGGAAGAGAGCAGGAGACCTTGGTGGGGATGGTGCGTGGGGAAGAGGAAGGACAGGGCGTCCAGTGGCTGCAATGACTGTACCTGGCTGCTGCCATAACTGAGCCACTCCATTGGCTCCGACTCGTTCCCTGACAGCGCCCCATCCATATGTGGAGCCTGTAAGAGAGAAGGAAGCATTTGCAGGACAGATCACAGAGGTGGGGGGCTCTGGCCCCACGGTTCCTCTTGCAGCGGGAAGCAGGAAAGTGGAAAGGGGCCAGGTTGAGCCCCAGTTTTCCCTGCACAGCTGGCAGCATGGGCAATACCTGGAGGGTGCAGGTTGAACTCTCCCATTCCATGGGCTCCTCGTCATTGCAGGCGACATGATTGAGGGTGCCCCAATTCTGGAAGAGAGCAGGAGAGCTTGTGGGGACGGTCATGGTGGCAGCGCTGGCTCTGTGCGCGGGGCCTCGTGTCCCCTGCGTGCACGGGTCAGGCGGTGCACAGAGCCAGGGCGCCAGGCTCAGGCAGCAGCCCCCGAGGCCTAGGCCACTCCTGGCCCTGGCACAGCTCTGCCCCAGCACCCAGGCCTGCCAGAGCTCCCTGCCACCTCTGCCACCAGCCCTGCGGCTGCTCTCGCAGAGCCAAGCGCCAGCCGTCCCCGCGCAGCCTCTGCCTGCACGCACAGTACCTGCACTGAGCTCTCCCATTCCATTTCTTCGACTTCACATGTATCCATTTTTTAACTTTCCTGAGTCTGCAACAGAATGGAATTGTTTACATTTGCAGCCATGAGCACCAAGTGTCGCGCGGTGGCTTTGTGGCCTCCCCTGGGAGGCATCGCGCAGGCTGCCCTGCAGCCCCGCAGCTCCCCTGCATCTTGTGGGCACCACGGGTGGCTCCTGGTGCTGCGCGGCCCTGCTGCTCACCTGGCCTTGCTGCTGCGTGGCCAGCACTGGGGCCACTGTGAGGCGCAGCCCTGGGAAGCATCCGTGTTCCCGTGGCGATAACTGCCCCTCCGGGATGTTCCACTGCTGCGTGGGGGGAGGAGGGCAGCAACAGGGGCCAGGGGGGCTGCCATGAGGAAGGGTCTGCGTGTGCTGGACTCCCCCTGGCACTGCTGAGCCTGGCGACAGAGAGCAGTGCGTGGCCTTGGGCTTGCTGGGTGCCAAGGAGGTCTCCTCACGCAGCCCCATGGTGCTGCTGGCGGCTGCCTGCCCAGAGGCCAGGCTCCACTTGGGGCTCTGCTTCCACCCCTGCAAGCAGCCTTGAACGCCTTGCTCTTTCTTCCCTGCTCCACTCCTGCCCTTACAGCCCCACGAACTAGAGAAAGTTTTGTTTTCCATGGTTGAGACGTGTTCCTTGGTAGCGCAATGAGCGCAAAGGGCGTTGTGTCCCGGGGCCAGGTGTGCATGTCCTCAGCAGAGCCCTTGCGAGTTGGTGGTGTCCTGGGAGCCCCAGGTGCGCTGCTGGGCTCCTTCTCTTGTCCTGCCGCGCACCTTGCAGGCGCCATGTGCTGTGGCTGAGAGCAGCCTTGGTGCGGCATCTGCACTGGTTGCCCTGCCACGGCTTCCTAGGGCTGCAGAGGGCAGAGCAGGCACAAATGTGCCCTCAGCCGCAGCAGGGACCTGCATCTGCTGCATCTCTGCCCAGCACTGGGGTAAAAGAGTCACTTCCTAACAGAGGTGAATTCTCAGCCTTTGGGAAAGGACACGCTAGGTGCCTTTGGGCAAGGTGCTGCCAGGTGTAGCCCTCCCATTGATGGAAACCCTCCAAAAGCAAGCAGTGCAACCCCTGCCACCAAAGTGCTGCAGCCCAAAGGAGCATCTTGGTGCTGTCCAAGCTTGCTTGCTGGCATGCCGCAGTGCCCCTGCGAGGCAGAGCGCAGCTGCTGGGAAGGGGCTGACGCCAGAGGTGCGCGGAGGGCTCTGGGTGGCTCCCAAGCAGCCGCAGGGCTGGTGGCACGGGGAATTGGTGGCAGGCATGATGAAGGAACTGGAGCATCTATCTTATGAGGAAAGAGTAAGCAAGCTGGGCCTGTTTATCCTGGGGAAGACAAGAGTGACAGGGAAACTTATCAAGAGGTACAAGGAGCTGAGGCGAGGATGTAAAAAGGACAGGGCCAAGCTCTTCTTGGTGGAGCCCAGCAACAGCCCAAGGGCTAGAGGGTGCAAATTGCAACACAGTTTCAATGTGTACAAATTGCAACACACTTTCAATGTGCATATGAGGAAGAGCTTTTTGCCTGTTAGGGTGACGGAGCACTGGAAGCGGGTGTTCAGCGAGGTTATGCAGGCTCCTTCTTTAGACATCTTCCAAACCCTCCTGAGTGTGATCCTGTGCAACACGCTGTAGGGTTCCCTGCTTGTGCAGGGGCGGCTTGGACTGATGATGTGGAGAGGTCCCTTCCAACGTCAAGCACTGTGTGACTGTGTGGCTCCCAAGCAGCCGCAGGGCTGGTGGCACGGGGAATTGGTGGCAGGCATTTGTCTGCTGCCCAGGGAATGCTGGAGGGGAAGTGCGAAGCAGAGCAGTGTTCCCTGCAGGGAGGCACGAGCAGAGGGCTGGGCAGCGAGCTCAGCCCCGTGGCTGTGAGGGCAAGTGCTGGGAGCCCCCTTGCCTGCGCGCGTGACGCCTGCAGAGCCCAGGCGTGCGCAGTGCCCCCGTCGGCAGGAAAGGTGCTGGGAAGCCCTTGCCCCACGCAGGCTGCTTGCACAGAAGCTGCGGCTCGTCTGCCTCATGGCTGGGCCACCAGGGTCCACTTGGACAGTCCTCTCTGGGAAGGTGCTTTGCAGCTGCTTGAAGGGACAGGCTGCCTGGAATCCTGCTGACTCCTGAAGGGAAGGGGTCTCTCCTGCTCCACGGCCTCCATTCAGAGTAATTTTTCAACACTGCAGTACAAGGTCTGTCTGCAGGTGGTTGGGGTGAATGGAGGGGCTCCTGCACGCCTTCGGGTGTGCCCTGCCCATCTTACTCAGATCTTTGCCGCATGGATAGGAACAGGTGAGCTGAATCTTCCCCTGCTGCTTCTTCACCTACTCTCCATGCTCTGAAAGTCTGAGAGTTCCTGGCAGGATGATAGATGGGAGCTTTGTTCTTGACTTACTCAGCTTGGATTCTCCCAGAGGAGTTGTCCTTCCTTCTGGCCTTCCATTGTCCTGCCTCGCATTGCTCCCTTCCCTGGGGATGGGCTCTTTTGCCACCCGACTTGCACAGTTCTCTGCTGAAGCTGCTGCAGTCAGAGGCCGGCCAGGCTGCTCTCCCGGCTGCTGCACTAGCACCCTCTCCACAGTGCTTTCTGCTGAGCTGTTTTGTAAGGCTCTTGCCTTGGAAGAGTGGATGTTGCTGTTCCAAATCCTTCTGCAGACTTTCCAGAGCATCACTGACAAAGGTCTGTGCACGCATGTCCAAATCTGAGCGGAGCTTGCTAAAGGAGCTGAGTTGCCAGCCCTCAGATCAAGGTAAGGTGGACGGAGCAGGAGATCTCCCCAGTGCTGGAGGAGCTGCTGCTATCTGAGCAGGCAGGAATACAGGCATGGAAAAGCAGGGCTTTAAAGGAAGCTGCTCATTCCCATGGTTGCCCCTAACCCTCCTCGGGAAGATCAGCAAGTGTGCTTCAGATGAGTGGACAGTGTGTGGCTGGAGAACACATCCAGTGTGCGGATTGCAGAGCTCAGAGGGTTGTTCTAATCGGTGCTGAGTCTAGTTGGAGGCCTGTGGCTAGTGGTGTCCCCCAGGGGGTCAGTACTGGGTCCGGTGCTATTCACCTATTTGCTCAGTGCCTTGCAGGAGGTGACAGAGTGCCCTCTCAGCAAGTGTGCACATGAGACAAAGCTGGCCGCAGTGGCCGACACTCCTGAGAGCTGCGCTGCCTTTGAGAGGGAGCTGCAGAGGCAGGAGAGTTGGGCAGAGAGGAACCTCCTGAGACTGAAGAAAGGCAAGTGCAGGGTCCTGCACTGGGGGAGGAAATAGCTTGAGGCTCCAGTACAGATTAGGGGTGGAGCTGCTGGAAAGCAGCTCTGTGGAGAGGGGTTTGGGAGGTCTGCTTGACAACAGGTCAAGCAGGAGGCAGCAATGTGCCCTTGTGTCAAGGATGGCCAGAGGGATGCTGGCCTGCATGAGGAGGAGTGTTGGCAGCAGATGGAGGGGGCTGATCGTGCCCCTCTCCTCAGCTCTGCTCAGGCCACACCTGAACTCTTATGGGCAGAAATATTGTGGGCTCCACAGGACAAGAGGGCTGTGGAACTTGCAGAAAGTGACCAGCTTATTGCCACAAAGATGATGAAGGAACTGGAGCATCTATGTTATGAGGAAAGAGTAAGCAAGCTGGGCCTGTTTATCCTGGGGAAGACAAGAGTGACAGGGAAACTTATCAAGAGGTACAAGGAGCTGAGGCGAGGATGTAAAAAGGACAGGGCCAAACTCTTCTTGGTGGAGCCCAGCAACAGCCCAAGGGCTAGAGGGTGCAAATTGCAACACAGTTTCAATGTGTACAAATTGCAACACACTTTCAATGTGCATATGAGGAAGAGCTTTTTGCCTGTTAGGGTGACGGAGCACTGGAAGCGGGTGTTCAGCGAGGTTATGCAGGCTCCTTCTTTAGAGATCTTCCAAACCCTCCTGAGTGTGATCCTGTGCAACACGCTGTAGGGTTCCCTGCTTGTGCAGGGGCGGCTTGGACTGATGATGTGGAGAGGTCCCTTCCAACGTCAAGCACTGTGTGACTGTGTGACCGGGGAGGGCTCCGTGGGCACTCAGGGCAGCAGCGATGTTGGAAGGGCAGCGGTGGGGTTTTGTCAGGCTGTAAGGCCTCTTCTCCCATGGCACAAAATTGTCACCATGAGCAGCTGGCAGATGGCCCTGCAGACAGCAGAGGGACAGAGCAGCCTCCACCGTGGTCCCCAGCACGGGGCCCTTCCTGGCAGCAGCCCATTTCTGCACCAGCCGCCTCCAGGGACACTGACCCTGTGACACGGTCCCTGAGCCTGTCCCAGCCCTGCGGGGCCCTGTGTCCCCCAGGGGCTTGGGGAGTTTGTCCCTGCATCTCCAGACCCCGTGTCCCTGGGGTGTGACAGCTTCCCTTTGCCTGTGGCTTGGGCACTGCGGGGACATGTTGTGTGCAGCACCCGGAGAGTTGAGAGCTGCCCCATGGTGGGGCTGGGTTTTTTTCCCCTTTGGGCATCCCCACCGCCACATGTGAAAGGAAGTCCCAGAAGGAACTTTTTGCTCCCCTGCCCCTGGTGCACACAGGGCTCCACACACAGACCTGTGGTGGGGATGCCTTTTGTGCCTGAGCTCACTTGGAAAAAATACGCAACATATGAACAATGATACAGGAATATATATTTAAACAACAACAAAAAAGAATAACAATAACAAAAATAACGACAACAATAACAATTACAACAACAACAACAGTAACAACAACAATATGAAAAACAGTATCAACAATATCAACATCTAAGAACTACTGTGACACTACAAAGAAAAAAATGCAATAGTCTAGGGATGGAGTCCTCGTGCCCAGCGCTTCCCAGCAGCAGCCAGGGTGAAGGGGAGCTTGGCCTGCAAGGGAAAAGGAGGCGTGAGCAGGGCCGAGGAGCATCTTGGGGGCTCCCGTGGAGCAGAGGCTCTTTGGCGGCTGCGCGGGCTCTTTGGCAGCAGCGCTGCCGTCATTGGTGCCCTGGCAGAGGCTTGGCGTGGCCAGCGCAGCCCAGACGCTGGCAGAGGGGCTGAGGCAGCAGGTGCCCAGGCCTTGGGCGCTCCTGCGCCCTGTGCAGCTCTGCCCCGGCGCCGCAGCCCGCCAGAGCGCCCGCACACCTGGGCCAGGCTCCCGCGCGGCTGCTCCCCAAAGGCAGCGCGGAGCAGCACCAAGGGGCCGGGCACAGCCCCAGCTCTGCCCGTGCAGCCGGCAGCAGGGGCCATACCTGGGGGCTGCACACAGAGCTCTCCCAGTCCATGGACTCGTCTGCACTGCAGCCAACCAGGCCATTGTTCCCCATCATCTGGAAGAGAGCAGGAGACCTTGGTGGGGATGGTGCGTGGGGAAGAGGAAGGATAGGGCGTCCAGTGGCTGCAATGACTGTACCTGGCTGCTGCCATAACTGAGCCACTCCATTGGCTCCGACTCGTTCCCTGACAGCGCCCCATCCATATGTGGAGCCTGTAAGAGAGAAGGAAGCATTTGCAGGACAGATCACAGAGGTGGGGGGCTCTGGCCCCACGGTTCCTCTTGCAGCGGGAAGCAGGAAAGTGGAAAGGGGCCAGGTTGAGCCCCAGTTTTCCCTGCACAGCTGGCAGCATGGGCAATACCTGGAGGGTGCAGGTTGAACTCTCCCATTCCATGGGCTCCTTGTCATTGCAGGCGACATGATTGAGGGTGCCCCAATTCTGGAAGAGAGCAGGAGAGCTTGTGGGGACGGTCATGGTGGCAGCGCTGGCTCTGTGCGCGGGGCCTCGTGTCCCCTGCGTGCACGGGTCAGGCGGTGCACAGAGCCAGGGCGCCAGGCTCAGGCAGCAGCCCCCGAGGCCTAGGCCACTCCTGGCCCTGGCACAGCTCTGCCCCAGCACCCAGGCCTGCCAGAGCTCCCTGCCACCTCTGCCACCAGCCCTGCGGCTGCTCTCGCAGAGCCAAGCGCCAGCCGTCCCCGCGCAGCCTCTGCCTGCACGCACAGTACCTGCACTGAGCTCTCCCATTCCATTTCTTCGACTTCACATTTATTCATTTTTTTTCAATGTCCTGAGTCTGCAACAGAATGGAATTGTTTACATTTGCAGCCATGAGCACCAAGTGTCGCGCGGTGGCTTTGTGGCCTCCCCTGGGAGGCATCGCGCAGGCTGCCCTGCAGCCCCGCAGCTCCCCTGCATCTTGTGGGCACCACGGGTGGCTCCTGGTGCTGCGCGGCCCTGCTGCTCACCTGGCCTTGCTGCTGCGTGGCCAGCACTGGGGCCACTGTGAGGCGCAGCCCTGGGAAGCATCCGTGTTCCCGTGGCGATAACTGCCCCTCCGGGATGTTCCACTGCTGCGTGGGGGGAGGAGTGCAGCGGCAGGGGCCAGGGGGGCTGCCATGAGGAAGGGTCTGCGTGTGCTGGACTCCCCCTGGCACTGCTGAGCCTGGCGACAGAGAGCAGTGCGTGGCCTTGGGCTTGCTGGGTGCCAAGGAGGTCTCCTCACGCAGCCCCATGGTGCTGCTGGCGGCTGCCTGCCCAGAGGCCAGGCTCCACTTGGGGCTCTGCTTCCACCCCTGCAAGCAGCCTTGAACGCCTTGCTCTTTCTTCCCTGCTCCACTCCTGCCCTTACAGCCCCACGAACTAGAGAAAGTTTTGTTTTCCATGGTTGAGACGTGTTCCTTGGTAGCGCAATGAGCGCAAAGGGCGTTGTGTCCCGGGGCCAGGTGTGCATGTCCTCAGCAGAGCCCTTGCGAGTTGGTCGTGTCCTGGGAGCCCCAGGTGCGCTGCTGGGCTCCTTCTCTTGTCCTGCCGCGCACCTTGCAGGCGCCATGTGCTGTGGCTGAGAGCAGCCTTGGTGCGGCATCTGCACTGGTTGCCCTGCCACGGCTTCCTAGGGCTGCAGAGGGCAGAGCAGGCACAAATGTGCCCTCAGCCGCAGCAGGGACCTGCATCTGCTGCATCTCTGCCCAGCACTGGGGTAAAAGGGTCACTTCCTAACAGAGGTGAATTCTCAGCCTTTGGGAAAGGACACGCTAGGTGCCTTTGGGCAAGGTGCTGCCAGGTGTAGCCCTCCCATTGATGGAAACCCTCCAAAAGCAAGCAGTGCAACCCCTGCCACCAAAGTGCTGCAGCCCAAAGGAGCATCTTGGTGCTGGCCAAGCTTGCTTGCTGGCATGCCGCAGTGCCCCTGCGAGGCAGAGCGCAGCTGCTGGGAAGGGGCTGACGCCAGAGGTGCGCGGAGGGCTCTGGGTGGCTCCCAAGCAGCCGCAGGGCTGGTGGCACGGGGAATTGGTGGCAGGCATGATGAAGGAACTGGAGCATCTATCTTATGAGGAAAGAGTAAGCAAGCTGGGCCTGTTTATCCTGGGGAAGACAAGAGTGACAGGGAAACTTATCAAGAGGTACAAGGAGCTGAGGCGAGGATGTAAAAAGGACAGGGCCAAGCTCTTCTTGGTGGAGCCCAGCAACAGCCCAAGGGCTAGAGGGTGCAAATTGCAACACAGTTTCAATGTGTACAAATTGCAACACACTTTCAATGTGCATATGAGGAAGAGCTTTTTGCCTGTTAGGGTGACGGAGCACTGGAAGCAGGTGTTCAGCGAGGTTATGCAGGCTCCTTCTTTAGACATCTTCCAAACCCTCCTGAGTGTGATCCTGTGCAACACGCTGTAGGGTTCCCTGCTTGTGCAGGGGCGGCTTGGACTGATGATGTGGAGAGGTCCCTTCCAACGTCAAGCACTGTGTGACTGTGTGGCTCCCAAGCAGCCGCAGGGCTGGTGGCACGGGGAATTGGTGGCAGGCATTTGTCTGCTGCCCAGGGAATGCTGGAGGGGAAGTGCGAAGCAGAGCAGTGTTCCCTGCAGGGAGGCACGAGCAGAGGGCTGGGCAGCGAGCTCAGCCCCGTGGCTGTGAGGGCAAGTGCTGGGAGCCCCCTTGCCTGCGCGCGTGACGCCTGCAGAGCCCAGGCGTGCGCAGTGCCCCCGTCGGCAGGAAAGGTGCTGGGAAGCCCTTGCCCCACGCAGGCTGCTTGCACAGAAGCTGCGGCTCGTCTGCCTCATGGCTGGGCCACCAGGGTCCACTTGGACAGTCCTCTCTGGGAAGGTGCTTTGCAGCTGCTTGAAGGGACAGGCTGCCTGGAATCCTGCTGACTCCTGAAGGGAAGGGGTCTCTCCTGCTCCACGGCCTCCATTCAGAGTAATTTTTCAACACTGCAGTACAAGGTCTGTCTGCAGGTGGTTGGGGTGAATGGAGGGGCTCCTGCACGCCTTCGGGTGTGCCCTGCCCATCTTACTCAGATCTTTGCCGCATGGATAGGAACAGGTGAGCTGAATCTTCCCCTGCTGCTTCTTCACCTACTCTCCATGCTCTGAAAGTCTGAGAGTTCCTGGCAGGATGATAGATGGGAGCTTTGTTCTTGACTTACTCAGCTTGGATTCTCCCAGAGGAGTTGTCCTTCCTTCTGGCCTTCCATTGTCCTGCCTCGCATTGCTCCCTTCCCTGGGGATGGGCTCTTTTGCCACCCGACTTGCACAGTTCTCTGCTGAAGCTGCTGCAGTCAGAGGCCGGCCAGGCTGCTCTCCCGGCTGCTGCACTAGCACCCTCTCCACAGTGCTTTCTGCTGAGCTGTTTTGTAAGGCTCTTGCCTTGGAAGAGTGGATGTTGCTGTTCCAAATCCTTCTGCAGACTTTCCAGAGCATCACTGACAAAGGTCTGTGCACGCATGTCCAAATCTGAGCGGAGCTTGCTAAAGGAGCTGAGTTGCCAGCCCTCAGATCAAGGTAAGGTGGACGGAGCAGGAGATCTCCCCAGTGCTGGAGGAGCTGCTGCTATCTGAGCAGGCAGGAATACAGGCATGGAAAAGCAGGGCTTTAAAGGAAGCTGCTCATTCCCATGGTTGCCCCTAACCCTCCTCGGGAAGATCAGCAAGTGTGCTTCAGATGAGTGGACAGTGTGTGGCTGGAGAACACATCCAGTGTGCGGATTGCAGAGCTCAGAGGGTTGTTCTAATCGGTGCTGAGTCTAGTTGGAGGCCTGTGGCTAGTGGTGTCCCCCAGGGGGTCAGTACTGGGTCCGGTGCTATTCACCTATTTGCTCAGTGCCTTGCAGGAGGTGACAGAGTGCCCTCTCAGCAAGTGTGCACATGAGACAAAGCTGGCCGCAGTGGCCGACACTCCTGAGAGCTGCGCTGCCTTTGAGAGGGAGCTGCAGAGGCAGGAGAGTTGGGCAGAGAGGAACCTCCTGAGACTGAAGAAAGGCAAGTGCAGGGTCCTGCACTGGGGGAGGAAATAGCTTGAGGCTCCAGTACAGATTAGGGGTGGAGCTGCTGGAAAGCAGCTCTGTGGAGAGGGGTTTGGGAGGTCTGCTTGACAACAGGTCAAGCAGGAGGCAGCAATGTGCCCTTGTGTCAAGGATGGCCAGAGGGATGCTGGCCTGCATGAGGAGGAGTGTTGGCAGCAGATGGAGGGGGCTGATCGTGCCCCTCTCCTCAGCTCTGCTCAGGCCACACCTGAACTCTTATGGGCAGAAATATTGTGGGCTCCACAGGACAAGAGGGCTGTGGAACTTGCAGAAAGTGACCAGCTTATTGCCACAAAGATGATGAAGGAACTGGAGCATCTATGTTATGAGGAAAGAGTAAGCAAGCTGGGCCTGTTTATCCTGGGGAAGACAAGAGTGACAGGGAAACTTATCAAGAGGTACAAGGAGCTGAGGCGAGGATGTAAAAAGGACAGGGCCAAACTCTTCTTGGTGGAGCCCAGCAACAGCCCAAGGGCTAGAGGGTGCAAATTGCAACACAGTTTCAATGTGTACAAATTGCAACACACTTTCAATGTGCATATGAGGAAGAGCTTTTTGCCTGTTAGGGTGACGGAGCACTGGAAGCGGGTGTTCAGCGAGGTTATGCAGGCTCCTTCTTTAGAGATCTTCCAAACCCTCCTGAGTGTGATCCTGTGCAACACGCTGTAGGGTTCCCTGCTTGTGCAGGGGCGGCTTGGACTGATGATGTGGAGAGGTCCCTTCCAACGTCAAGCACTGTGTGACTGTGTGACCGGGGAGGGCTCCGTGGGCACTCAGGGCAGCAGCGATGTTGGAAGGGCAGCGGTGGGGTTTTGTCAGGCTGTAAGGCCTCTTCTCCCATGGCACAAAATTGTCACCATGAGCAGCTGGCAGATGGCCCTGCAGACAGCAGAGGGACAGAGCAGCCTCCACCGTGGTCCCCAGCACGGGGCCCTTCCTGGCAGCAGCCCATTTCTGCACCAGCCGCCTCCAGGGACACTGACCCTGTGACACGGTCCCTGAGCCTGTCCCAGCCCTGCGGGGCCCTGTGTCCCCCAGGGGCTTGGGGAGTTTGTCCCTGCATCTCCAGACCCCGTGTCCCTGGGGTGTGACAGCTTCCCTTTGCCTGTGGCTTGGGCACTGCGGGGACATGTTGTGTGCAGCACCCGGAGAGTTGAGAGCTGCCCCATGGTGGGGCTGGGTTTTTTTCCCCTTTGGGCATCCCCACCGCCACATGTGAAAGGAAGTCCCAGAAGGAACTTTTTGCTCCCCTGCCCCTGGTGCACACAGGGCTCCACACACAGACCTGTGGTGGGGATGCCTTTTGTGCCTGAGCTCACTTGGAAAAAATACGCAACATATGAACAATGATACAGGAATATATATTTAAACAACAACAAAAAAGAATAACAATAACAAAAATAACGACAACAATAACAATTA